>NC_048302.1:27382881-27711479 GCF_013100865.1 Trachemys scripta elegans | reverse complement strand
GGCCGGCACCGCATGTCCGATTTTCCCGGACATGTCCGGCTTTTTGGGATTTCCCCCCGGACGGGGATTTGGAGCCCAAAAAGCCGGACATGTCCGGGAAAATCCGGACGCATGGTAACCCTATCTTTGGTGTAAGATCTAGGGTACCAGTTGATCTGGAGTAAGTGGCTGATCTCTTGGGACTAGAAGCAATCTGAATATTGAGTCAGGTTTCAGAGTGGTAGCCGCGTTAGTCTGTATCAAAGAGTACTTGTGGCACCTTAAAGACTAACAAATGTATTTGGGCATAAGCTTTCGTGGGCTAAAACCCACTTCATCAATGAAGTGGGTTTTAGCCCACGAAGGCTTATGCCCAAATAAATGTGTTAGTCTCTAAGGTGCCACAAGTACTCCTCGTTCTTTTTGAATATTATGTGATTTTTTGGTGTAAGAGACCATTTATCACTAAGTCCAGTTTGCTTGGCTGGCAAGATAGACTGGAGAGGCTAAGAGGACTGTCTGTGACTCCATGGTAGGACTGTTCTAGTGATCCAGGAGTTCATATGCGTTACTGGCTTGGTGAAATCTAATTACAGAACCCACTACCAGTTTGGGCTGTCTGCCCTGTTTTTGATAGTCTGCCCTGATGCAGGCACTCACAGTCATAAGCCACCCCAGACAGCATGACAGGAGGTAAATGAGAACAAAAATGTGATCCAGAATAGACTAGTACAAAATTAGAAAGTCCCAAAACGAGGGTCCGACAGAATATTATGAATTGTCAAATTCTACTTTTCACCTAATCTCAAGAGAGGCCCTGTTAGAGAACGGTTAAAACTGCTAGTCACAGCTGCAGAATTTAAAATTATCCACAGCTGATGTAAATGGATGCAGCTCCATTGATGTCAAGGGAGCTGTTCCAGTGTACACCAATTAAGGAGCTGGGCCCAGATTTGTAAAGGTACTTAGCCATTGCGCCACTCACTGTTGCTATGTGTAACTGACTAAGAAGCTTAAATCTCATTTTCAGAAGGGACTTCGGCACCTAGGACCAGATTGAAATTGAATAGGACTTAGGTTGCTAAGTGCCTAGTCACTTTTGAAAATGAGACTAGTAACTTATCATGACCTCAGCCATGCTTTCATTTCATCAGTGTTCTCAGTCTTTATTACCCACCAGTCAGCTTCTCCCTTAACTACCTTCATGCTTTTTCCCATGCTGTTCCTTATGCATGCAAAAAACTCTCAGGTGTTATCCACAGGGCCACTACCTGATCCTCCTTCAAATCCCTCTTTAAGACTTGCATCTACTGTAACGCCTATAAAACCCTGCCTGATCATCACGGCTAGACAGATGATAAGCCCTGCATGTCCCTCCTTCCTTTTCTTATCTCCTTTCTCACCAGCATTCCCAATTTTGCCATTTGTCACTCAAAATCTACCCCCAACAGAACAAGCATCAACAACAACAAAAAGCCATGCAATTCACAAAGCTGAGCCAATTCTTCACAATATTTACCTGGTTATGTATCATATCCCTATGCCTACTCTTAGTCTGCTTAGTCTTTTAGGGTATGCCTACACTGCAGTCAGAAGTATGAGTACAGCACATATGGACATACCCACAGCCTCTCATTAACCATTTCTTGGCCAGCGTGGAGTTTGTATACCCCATCACAGCTATACTCTATCATTTTTGCTCATGTGGAGTAGTGCCTTATTGACAAGAAGTGCCATTGCACAGCATGTAGAATAAAGAGCTGCTTAGCATGGGTATGGGAAATAGAATCAGGCCCTATTTGTTTGTTTATGGCTCTGGAATGGCTTTTATAGTCAGGTCTATACTCAAGGTGAGAGTAGAGAGGTGTCCAAAGGAATCTCTCCTTGTGGAATGTTAAGACAGACAGAATGTGTCTCAAGACACTGGGGGGAGAATTTGGAAGCAGTTTTTACATCTCCTTACTTTCTCTTTAGAAAAGTAGCACAAGGTCCCAAGGCTCTGATTGCTTGTTGCTCTGCAGGCAGCACAGACCTAGACACACCATGTAGACAACTTCTCACTGTGCTATCTTACCTCCACCTCCAATACCACTACACTTAGGGTTTGAAAGCACTGACATTCTGGCTGCCCATTATATCAGTGCACAAAGTGGGAAAGGTTCTTGTATCCTGCCCCACCTGTCATGCATCCATGCTGGGGCAGGTGGAATCCAGCACATAATGTTTTTAAAGAGAAGGACAACAGTATTAGGGGTTGACAAATATCAGTACCTCTTTCAAAGAAGATTCTATCCTGTAACAGTACTGGTAGGCAGCTGGTTTTACATATTCTATGTACATTGTGGAAAAGCATACAAACTTACTGACAATTCTTGGATGATTTTTTGGAGTTCGTTGTGCCCGTGCTTTCCAGCAATATGTGCTGGTTTCTCTCCATGTTTGTTGGCTATTCTGCAAGCCTGACTTGTCTCAGGACATTGGAGTAGAAGAGTAGCAAGGTTCTTTAATCCAAATTTAGCTGCACAGTGGAGAAGTGTAGGAAGCTCTTCCCAATAGGAATCTGTATATGGAAATAAGAAAAGTTTTTTTTTATAAAAGTCCCTGGTTTATAGATAAAACATATCACCCTCCTTTACCAAACTTCCAAGGTTCAATAATATGTAGTGTTATGAAAGCTGTCCTTGCAGAATTGGTCCTCAGAGAGCAAATTCTTATAACTAAAAGTTTATAATTCAAGTAGTCGTTGTACATTTCAGTAATGGTGCCTCTTAACCTTCCTTTAACATAACCGAGAAGTCCCATTTTCTCTGACAGATGGAATTTCAAAAAACACTTGGATTATTTCTACTGATAAATAATGAGAGCTAGACACCGCCCCAGGGAAAGAAAATTCTACAGTATAGACATACCTTCCCATAAGTATTTATTACTAAAATTCTCTAAAGCCATTTTTAATCTCCATAGTTGTCCTGAACATGACATTTCTAGAGGGATATATAGAATCATAGAATCATAGAATATCAGGGTTGGAAGGGACTTCAGGAGGTCATCTAGTCCAACCCCCTGCTCAAAGCAGGACCAATTCCCAACTAAATCATCCCAGACAGGGCTTTGTCAAGCCAGGCCTTAAAAACCTCCAAGGAAGGAGATTCCACCACCTCCCTAGGTAACACATTCTGTAATATAATACCCGTTTTGCATGTTCATATAGCTAAATTGTATCTGCAAATGCGTGCCTATCAACTTACTGAAAATCAGGCCCACTTTTTTGTTTTTAAAATAACTCTACATTTGGGAAACAGATTTTTAGCCATTGTTCTTAAATAGTGGGACGTTAATTTGTATTGTCTCTTATATTTCTCTTTTGAGGAATAAGTGAGGTAGGTACACTGGAATTAATCGACTATTTCAGAACTTATTATTAACAATTATACAATGGTAGTGGTAGAATGGCAAAATCTCAGCTCACCATCATTAGAAAGATGGATTGCAAAGACATAGGAAGTTCTTGCAATAGAAAAAAATAATTACTGATCCCAGAAAGGACACTTATGGTAGTTACTTAAATACTTGATTGCCTTTTGGACAAGGAAGCAAGAGCAGAGAAACCCAGAAATATTTGTACTATACCATACTGAGAGGAAAACTAGCTGTTACCACTGTTTGTACTGTGGACTATAATGTTGATGTTTTTAACCACCATAAGTAAGCAAGTCTGTGTGTGTGTGTGAGAGAGAGAGAGAAAGAGAAACAGAAAGAGACCTCTGGCAAAAAACTTCAGTGCTAACACCTAAGATTGAGCACCTAAATATAAAAGGCCTGAATTCCACATGTATGGAGCACCCACACATCTATCGGAAGACAATGGGGTTTTAAGTGCTCAGCACCTTTGAAAAAACAAGTCACTTAAATATATATATTTAAATAGATTCAGGAGCCTTGCATCTATTTATAGGCACACAGCTTCAAAAATTTGGGCCTCTGTTAAGAAAATATTTGTTTTCCTGTGTATATCCACACAGTAGCTGTGGGTTTTTTGAATTTTACATTTCTTTGATTCTTCTTAGTAAAAGTCTATTAAAAATTACAATAATTGTAATTTTAAAATAATAGCTCCAGCAACAAAAATATCTAAAGCTTCTTTGTGAGAAATAGCTGCTGTATATGTTTACTCTGCCATTCTCAGCCTTCTTATTTAAACTCCATAGTCTAGATTCTATATTAGAATAACTATAAATGTTTTTCCCTTAGAAAAGTGAACATAATCCATAATGTAGTTAGTTATTTCTCTATATTTCCCCACACAGCAGAAAAAATCTCTGGAGAAAACACACACTATGAGGAGATGTCACACCAGCAGTATAATATATGCAAGGAATTTGAAAACTAGACCAAAAACATCAAAGCTAGGTCTAATTCTGCACATTACGTGGGATTCTTTTACAAGTAAAATGTCTAAAAAATAGCTGGTATTTCAAAAGCATCTCAAAAAAGATTTCTTCCCTGAGTTGCCTATATTAAACTTTCTGCCTTTAGAGGTGTCTAGCAGTAACATAAAAGTTGAAAAAGGTTAAAGGATAATTTTAGAGAGGATATGATAACAAAAAATATATATTTTCCAGCCTATATTTTGCAAGCATACTTAAAGAGGTCAAATATTCTATGCAAAAAAACTTTTACAACATGTTAATGACATTATCTAAGGAAAAACTCCATGCCTTTAAATTAAACCAGATATAATTGGCCATGAATGCAAAATGAGTCCTAATTCTATCATCTTATAAATTCCACTCACACACATTGCTTGAGATGGGAGGAAGTGACAAAATGCATCATAAAGGGTGCCACAAAGGGAAGTGAGGGAATCTCAGCACCTGAACTTAGATGTTTTTGTCACATTTGTCACAGTACTGTCTACATACGCGTAACAAAATGCTATAATGTATGCAAACTGTGACAGTTTAGTATTTTATGGAGGCACTGGTTGAGACTCCTAAGTTAAGATTGAATTTTCCACTTAAAGCAGTACTTCAATCTCTTTGTCAGGAACAAAGAATATAGAACATCCTCATAATTAGAAAGGATGAGTAATAAAATAATTTCTGAGAATTTACAAATAAATAGGTTTATTAGTGAAAATTTTTAAAATTGATATTTTAAAGAATTTTAACTTATATAGTTGTTGGATTTTTATTTTTAGCCTGAACAATCTTAATTATGGAATAATACAGCATCTTCAAATTTTTCATGTAGTTATGATTATGGACAGTTGGGGTCAGTTTATTAGCTCATGTCACTCTTGAATGGAGCCATTGTGACATTATAGGTAACTCAACTGTGACAAAAAGTCAGACCTGACAGTTCTGGAGGTGTAGTCCTATTGAAATTCCAGGGAAGTGGGCAGGCATAAGCCGGCCCATGGCTAAAGGCCCCTCCCCCAGCCTGGGGAGGAGCTACTGAGCCCAGAACTCAACTAAAGTCAGGGGACAAGGAAGAAAAAAAACAGGAACAGGTGTGGGGGTCAAAGGGCCAAAACTAGGGAACATGATGGGGACACTGAGCAGAGAACCCCGGACAGCGCCCACTGCTCCTCAAAAGCATCCAAGGAGCCAGCGGACCTGGAGGTGTGGTCCTTTTGAGCGCTGGGACGTGGGCGGGCGCTAGCTCGTTCACTGCTAAAAGTCCCTCCCCCAGCCTAGGGAGGAGCTACTGAACCCAGAACTCAACCAAGTTTGGGGGACAACAAAGGCAATAACGGGAACAGGCGTGGGGGTTAAAGGGCCAAAACTAGGGAACCAGAAGGGGACACTGAGCAGAGATCCCCGGACAGCTCCCACTGCTCCTCACAAGCATCCAAGGAGCCAGTGGACCTGGAGGAGTGGTTGAAGGCAGGTATGTCCGTCTTAGATTGGTTAAAGCCCTTTCTTCTATTAACTGAAAGGTTATCTCAGGTTAATTAGGGGCACCTGAGTCTAATTAAGGGCAGCCTGTGATCTTTAAAAACTTCTTCCAGTGAGGGAGAAAGGAGAGGAGGAATGAGAAGTAAGCTGCAGAAAGGTTGTGTGCAGTGAGGGAAAAATGTTTCTGCTAGGTCAAGAGCTGTTTTACCCCACAAGGGGAAATCTTGTGTTTATTTCTGTTTTGGGGGGAGACTTTGATTCCCAGAATAGCTGGGCCAAGAGTAGTTTAAAGAGGGTGGAGCCAGCAGAAGAAGAGGCAGTGCTCCAGGAGGAGTTTAAAAATTTATTTATTTTTTGTTTAAAGAAGCCCTTGAGCCAACCTTTAGCCCTACCCTGTAAATAAGTCAATGTGAAGTATTAAATCTGCAGAGTAGGACTGATTTACCCCAGGTCCCCCTCAATGCCAGGGGGAGAAACACTGAGTCCTGATGTGAGAAAAGAGGGACATTTGTCACACAACCAATCGTTACTATTTCTATCCAACTACTTTCCCTGCTACAATTCTATTAGTTGGAATGAGACAGTGTGTGAAGGAAACTATATAAAAAGTGTCACTTAGTTCCCAGTGGTCATTGGATTGGATCCAACCTTTATACTGGTATTAAATTCTTATGCTGTATGTTAAATTAAAGGACAGATTGACCAGAATATGATCCAGAAACTTTGTGCTACCCCAGTCAATTTAAGCAGCCAGCTTGTACCGGTGAGACTGTATCTGGCCTTAAAAGTTAAAAATTGTAAAAAATTAAAGTTGATAGTACATATCATTATTACATATATTCCGCTTGCTAGTGATATCACAAGGTGGCATTCTCCAGGGGTTTCTTGTTTAATATTAATGTATGAAATCTGTAACAATTAACATAACATTAACAAAGAAACCATAATAATTTTTACAGTCCAAAACAAGGATGAATAACCCATCTATCTCATTCAACTTGGAATTGAATGATTATTGATTGTTTTACATTAATGATGAAATAATGCCTTTAAAGTGCTGTGAAGTGTCTGATTATCAGTGGTAAAGGCATTAATTCCCTTTGATTATTAGAGTCTTGTTATTTAAAAATACTGATAGACAAGGCAGAATAAAGAGAGAGATTGTAAGGTACCAATAGTAAATCAGGCTAGTCTGTCTTTTGAAGGTTCAGTATAGTGTATTCTGTATATCAGTCATGTTACTGATGCTGCAAATTCATTTACGATTCTTTTATACTAATGACATATAGGTTATAGTTACACTGCAATTGAAGATGTGATTGCCTACCTGCACTAGCTTTATTTTAGCTAGCACACTAAAAATAGCAGGGGCAATATGGACTTCCACATGGGTGTACAAGCCTCTCCTAATACTAGGTATGTCTCACATTGCTAGACTGCACTGAGGCCCATGCTGTCATGCCTTCACTGCTGTTCGGGGCTGGGGCTCATTCTTACATTTGCTGCACAATGGCATTGAATTCAAGGGATGTTTTGGATGCTGAAGGAATGCAGGGACTAGTTTCACAGGGGGACTTGCCTTACATTATTCAGTGTTGCAACACCTAACTTTCAGCAGCCTTGCTGCACAGTGGAATTCACAACCTCAAGTTAGGTGCCCAGGCTCCCTAGCCAATGCCTGCAGAGAATTGGGTGCCTAAAAAAGGGATTCACAGAAGTCAGCTTGATGAGCAGGGAGCCACCTGAACCACCCAGTAGGAAATGACAAGGAGAGGGTTGACTTAAGCCCAGTCCCTCAGAAGGGAGTTAGAGCCTAACTCTGAGTCACAAGGAGGTCCTCTGTCTGCTTGGGATTCACAGCCATGAACCCTCTCCTGGAGTTAGGCACCTAAGGCTGATCAGCCCTTCCTTGCAAAAAACAAAACAAGGAGGAGGAGGTGCTGCTGCTGCTGATGCCCCCATCACACCCACTAGCCCAGTGTTCAGAGTACGCAGCTGGGATTTGGAGAGTCAGGGTCAAATCCCTGCTCTACCTAATTTAGAGCAGAGATTTGAACCCAGGTCTCCCAGGTGAGTGTCCTGACCACTCGGGTACAGGGTCATTCTCACTCTCTCTCTCTGGCTTCATGAATATTGAATTATTTATACAATGTGGAACAACTTCAACAGGAGAGATGGATAGCCCCCCTTCCTTATAGCTCAGTGGTTAAGGCACTCTCTTGGGAGGTGGGAAACATGGGTTCCAGTCCCTACTCCAAACCAGGCAGAGTGGAGATATTAACCTAGTTTTCCCAGGGGCAGCACCAGCAACTCCCCACAGGCTAAGCATGCTGAGAGCACACCCACTGGATTGAGCCCCAAAGGTGACATAAGCAGGGGAATGAGTAGGTTTGAGGACCTCACTGGGGCTTAGGTGCTAAGCAGTTAAACACATTTAGGACATAGATTTGCACATGCCTACTAGAAGAAATGTAGGTGCCATTGGGACTTTACTGGCAGAACTTGGCACCATGGGACTTTAGCCACCTACAGGGTCAGGCAGCAGCTGAGTGGGGGTTTGTGAATGCCAGTGGCACCTAAAAGTTGGACTTAGAAATCTAAAGGGGCAGCTAGGTGGCTCAGTCCCGCTTGTGAATCTAGCCCCTGAGGTGAAATCTTGATCCAGAAGAGGCCAGGATTTCATCCACAATATGTATTTGCAGTTTCTCTGACTCTATAGCCTGTCAACAGAATGCAGTAGTCCAGGATAAGTAAAGGTATTGTTTCTTCCCCTTCCATTCACGCACTCCAGTTCCAGCAAAGCAAAATTTCTAAAATCCAATGTCTGTAGCAGTTCCTCAGATTCATCTGTCCATCATCTCCTTCCCAAACTGGGATTCTATTTTAATGCACCAAAATATTATTCAGTGCGTTGAAAAGAGAGGCACTGGAACAATTTGTTACACATTTTATTAGACTGTTGTCATTAACTTGGAAGGTAGTTAGGGAAAAATAATCTAACCAGTGTTAATTCCCAATAATACACGTATCTTGATGAAATGCAGTTACTTAAAATTAAAAATCTGTAATGTCAAAACCTGTCAGGAAGTCAGTGCAGATTTAAATGATCACACTTGATGAACAAACCATTTCTTAACATTACACAAGATTAGAGTTATCAGAACTAAAATGAAAGTTAAAAAGCATCTTAATTTGAACTCCACCCAAATTTAAATTCCAGCAAAACCAGATAGCAGTACAGATCAGGAGTTTAAAACAAAATGCTTTGGCAAGGTGCTGTTTGTTTATGTTCTAGATAAGAGAAATTAATCCAAATGGCATCAGCAGTGTTTAAAAATGTGTACCTACAAGATGGGGAAATGGAAGCAGAAAGAATAAGAACTACAACTTGTGGTTGTGGTTCTGCATTTCAGCAAGATTGTTATGAATATTTTAAAAGCTTCCCTCTCCAGATTTCAGAATGAACAAAAACCCACATGTTCCTATGTATTTTGTGTGCACATGCGTGTAGTGTAATGTAACATAATAGATATATCTGACTATAAATAATAATAAACAATGAAAATAAGTAATATAGTTTCCTGTCAAAACATGAACAAGCTCGTCAAAGTGAAAAAACCCTACACTGGTGCGTCGCTGAGCTCATCTCTCTTATAGCCAGTGATGGCGCTATATGATGATCAACTAAAACTATATCTCCTTTGAGATGAGATTAAAGCCCAGACAGACATACCCATGTTAATATAGATAACAATGTGGGGCACAGGTTTCAGCATGGGCTAGCAATGCGAGTAGGTACACAGGGTTCCCAGCCTTCTTGTGCAACCCATGCTAAAGCCTGTGGTGACGCATCTGCTCAGTTACTTTTAGCCAAACTAGCATGGGTAAAGCTAGCACACATACATCTATCCAAGCTGCAGTCACACCTTGGATTGCAGTGGAGACATACCCTCCGATAGTGTGGGCCTGGTTTCTAAAATTTGAGGCCGGGGCAAGGGCAATAACCGTATGCTTTATTTATACATGACGATAACAATAGCACTGATGAGGTATTTGTATGTGCCACTTGTCAGGTATGCTGTGCCATTTGTGTGCACAGATAGGAAATGTGTTGGCAACTTTGATAACTGCACACACATTTAATGCACATTTTTGTACATGGCTCCATGCTTGTCAGGTTTCAAAAAAATCAAGTTCCAGGAAGCCTTGTGAGCCATATGCCCATGTTTACAATTCAAAACATGTCCTTTATACCTATTTTTGGCTTATCAATTCAAAACCAACACATGTATTTTACTCATTAAATAGAATGTACATAAGAGTACCTGTTTTCCTGCTGTTATCACTTACTAAATGGGCAGTATGTATTCCTTTTCCAGAACCCAACATTTTGATTTCAGATAATTACTACTGTTAACCTTGTAAACCTACATCTTTTGTATCAGCAGAGAGAAATTGAACACACATGCAGCAATTATTTGAACACACAGAGTTCAGCATGGTGCAAAGCACTCATACAACTTAATTCTTCAGCTTTCAGAAACTCTGGATGAGGAATTTACATTTCTCATCTTAGCAGAGATTGCACATAGTGGGAGGCTGAGGTGGGAATGGGGCTAACTTGACATACTGGGTCATGGAGGAGCTGCAATCTGACAAAATTCCTACAATTCATAAGAATGCAGCTTTTTCCCAACAATTTATAAGCAACTTGTTGGA
This sequence comes from Trachemys scripta elegans, assembly GCF_013100865.1. Taxonomy (NCBI): domain Eukaryota; kingdom Metazoa; phylum Chordata; order Testudines; family Emydidae; genus Trachemys; species Trachemys scripta. Next base: position 27,700,881 of record NC_048302.1, on the reverse strand, counting down.
ATATTGCTCTTCTCTCATCTGCATCTTCCCTTCACCTTGTCCCTCCTGCAGAACCCACTCTCATCACATCATCCTTCCCCACGCCTGGGCACAGCCCCACTTCCTCTCCATCCTATGACATCCCGAATTCACAGAATGTAGCTGGGGAGTCAAGAAGGCAAGCTGGCCTACATGAGAGAACAGATGGAGCTGGCACATCTGGCAGCTCCATCAGCTTCTCTGTTTATGGCTCTACATTGGATTATAATGACTAAGAGGAGTTTGTGTTTAATGTAACTTTTGAAAACTGTGCTACTAATATCTGAGATTTTATTAAAATATACATGTATATGAAGTTTGCAGTTTATAATGACTATGGGTGTTTTATCTATACAGGGCCCAAAAAACCCTACGACTCTCTGGGGTAATTTCAGAAAAGGCTCATTTCTGCCATCGTTACTGAATCTCCCACAAAAATATACTGCATAAAATTTGAAGCATTATTGTGTTAAAGCGATTTAATTCAATTGTTAAAGTGTGATTTAGAGGATTTTATTCTCACTTTATATACAAATCTCCATGCGATCTGAACTATGGAGGTGCTAGTAAGCTTCTTCCATATTTCCACCTTCCCTAGTTTTTCATGGCATCTGGTTCAAAAGTCAGTGAGGAAGGGAAAATAAATTCTGTTTATAAGGGACTCCAACTATTTTCTTGGGGGCATGAATTTTAGCTCCACCTTTAGTAAAGGTGTGACACATACGAGTGCTAGTAAAAGGTCTGTCTTGACTTCCTGAGTTGGTTACAAAAGCTTATACCATGTCACATGTCTAGAGTCAGTATTCAGTACCTCCTGTTACGCACACCTTTCATTTAAATGACATGGTGAAAACCCACATCTGAATAGTAAATATGCATTTTTCCCCCTTAAATAAAGATAATCTTCTCTTGAAGTGAAAGATTCTGTTTAGACCACTAGAAATTATGCTACAATGAGAATTTCTGGAATGATCAAATGTTCTTGATGCAAGAGGGAATAGGACTATCCGCAATCACTTACGGTATGTCATTAATGGTGTGTTGTCATAATATAGAACAACTGGCTGGCTAAAATGATCTAGAGATTTCATCTTGCATTGCATATGCTATTTTAGCTAGATTTTTATAAAAATATATGTGTATATCACATGCTGTACAGTAGACACTTGCTTATCTGCACTTCACTAATATGTACACAATTTGCACTCTCCCTTCTCTGAGATTTAACAGAGTGCCACAGTGAGATCTCTTGTGCTGAGAATTTTTTATAGTTATAAAATATGCTATACTGTGAAATATCATCATAAAAAACTAAATCTTCACCTGTCAAAATAAGTGAATAAGGATAATGCATCATAAAACGTACTTTGCTTCTTAGCTTACTTTTTTAAAATAGTAATTGTTCACTTAATTGCTGATCCACAACATTCAGTAATTTGCAATGGGTTCCCTATTAGCTCAAATTAGAGATGTTCTACTGTAAAGAATTGTTCTACTGTACTGTATTTAACTCATTAAAATGAGGGACAAAAGAGGTTTTATGTTGTATATGCTAGCAAAGTACTGTAATTATTTGAACACACAAAAGCTTTAGAAGGAAAATAACTATCCTTAAACTTGCAGATTTGTCATACTGAAGCTAAGTATAGGGAATAGCTCTAAAACCTTTACTAGCTGTAGAGCCAGAAAGAACTACTTTTGTGTGTCCACTTTAGGCTAGGACATCTAGGGGATGGGAACAATTTTTGGTCACTAAAAATGTAAATCCTGACTTGGTAACCTAGAGATGAAAGCCTCTCTCTTTATTCTTTCCATTATCACTCCCCAATGAAGGAAGTTAAAAGCAACAGTGCAGTGGTCAGAGCGGAAAGCTATTGCAGATGTCCAGCTTAGTAGAGTACTAACTAGGTAGCTAGTGATCATGGGTAGGAAACAGAGTGTATAAGGATAGGGAGTAACCCAGGTCCAGTTTTTTAAAGATATTTAGACACCTAAAGATGCACATAGACACCTAATAGGATGATTCTTTAAAAAAATCCCACTAGATGCTTATCTACATCTTTAAGGGCCTAAATGCCTTTGAAAATCTGGTCCCCTGTGCTTTCTTGTGATTAAAAATAACTTCTAATGGATATGTGCAAGGCTATATGTGAGTTGTTGCTATATATTTACTTGCCTACCACAGTCAATACACACCACCATTTTATAACTCCTTACTGTAAAGCTGTGACACTGGCAGGCCAAATGCCAGCTCTTGCCAAGGCTGCAGGCATTAACTAAGAACTGATAACCTCATAGCTGGAGACCAGACCAGGTCACCTGTATCTTAGATTTGCTCAAATTAGTCTTATAAGAATATATTTGCTGTTTAGACTCTGATACAAGCATTTCATAATCTCGCTTATAATAATCCATACCCCATGGTATAAGGTAATATTTTTAGTGTTTGCTCTGCAATTGTAAACCATCACCACACCCCTCTCCAGTCAGAAGAGAAGCATGACTAAGTGTGAAACCCAAGAAGTGTTATCTCCTGCCCAACAAAAGATTGCCCATAGACATCAGATAAACCATTGTGGAACGTCAGAGGATAAAAAACTGTTGATTTTTCATCACCACCACCACCCATGAAGAGGAAACATGCATGTGAACTAGTCCCATCATCTGGAACTCTGGGGGAAAGGAAAAAAAATCTCTGACAAGAAGAAACTTCATCTTTTTTGGCTGTTTGAACTCTAAAGGGACAGACTCTAAACTGAAACCAGAGACCAGAGCCGGCTCCAGGGTTTTGGCCAAAAAAATAAAATAAATAAAAGCCGTGATCACAATCTGCGGCGCCAATTTGGCGGAAGGTCCTTTGCTCTGAGCGTCCGCCGAATTGCTGCCGAATAGCTGGACCTGCCGCCCCTCTCCGGAGTGGCCGCCCCAAGCACTTGCTTGCCAAGCTGGTGCCTGGAGCCGGCCTTGCCAGAGACCGCCAGAGGCTGTCTTCTGGATCTGTGCTGAAAGATACTTTGAATAGACAGATCATTACAAGTCTGTCTCTCTTAGGTTTTAGATGGTAACTCATTGGTGTGTATATGTTTGCTTGCTATCCCCTAATGCCAGGCTTGTGTACGTTTCCATGATTTATTGTTTATGTCCCACATCCTGACTTTCACTAAAAATACCCATGCCAATATCGCAGCCTTAAGTAAGTATTATGGTAATGCCCAAGAGGATCTGTGATCTTAAGGACTACATGCACTGGGGTGATATGGACTGTTTTGGGACTTTTGTTATGGAATATTTACACATTTGTTAAGCAACTTCTTTAGGACTAGAGGACAAGATTCCATGAAGTTACAAGGGATCCAAGGGGGTAACTGAGGTAAGGGACCACTTGCAGGGCTGCCCTGAGACCACAAAGGGGTGCCTAGGAGGAGCCTGTGGCAGCTAGAAGCTACTATAAAATTAAATAGAAATGGCAAAATACAAAGCCAAAATTAAAGATATTTGACTTTTTCCAAAATAAGGATCTCAATTTGAATCCCCCAGGCCGCAACCTATTATCAAACTGTCTGTACTGGCCTAGCTTGATTATCACTTCAAAAGTTTTTTTTCTCTTAATTAATTGGCCTCTCAGAGTTGGTAAGACAACTCCCACCTGTTTATGCTCTCTGTACGTGTGTATATATATCTCCTCAATATATGTTCCATTCTATATGCATCCGAAGAAGTGGGCTGTAGTCCACGAAAGCTTATGCTCTAATAAATTTGTTAGTCTCTAAGGTGCCACAAGTACTCCTGTTCTTCTTTTTACCATGATTTCAATACCTCAGCCTAGATCAATCCACACAAGCGGTCCATTTCCTGGACACTACTGTGCTAATAAGCGATGGTCACATAAATACCACCCTATACCGGAAACCTACTGACCGATACACTTACCTACATGCCTCCAGCTTCCATCCAGGACACACCACACGATCCATTGTCTACAGCCAAGCTCTAAGATATAACCGCATTTGCTCCAATCCCTCAGATAGAGACAAGCACCTACAAGATCTCTATCAAGCATTCTTAAAACTACAATACCCACCTGCTGAAGTGAAAAAAAACAGATTGACAGAGCCAGACGAGTACCCAGAAGTCACCTCCTACAAGACAGGCCCAACAAAGAAAATAACAGAACACCACTAGCTGTCACCTTCAGCCCCCAACTAAAACCTCTCCAGCGCATCATCAGAGATCTACAGCCTATCCTGAAAGATGATCCTTTACTCTCACAGATCTTGGGAGACAGACCTGTCCTCGCTTACAGACAACCCCCCCAACCTAAAGCAAATACTCACCAGCAACCACATATCACTGAACAAAACCACTGACCCAGAAACCTATCCTTGTAACAAAGCCCGATGCCAACTCTGCCCACATATCTAATCAAGTGACATCATCATAGGACCTAATCACATCAGCCATACCATCAGAGGTCGTTCACCTGCACATCTACCAATGTAGATGCCATCATGTGCCATCATGTGCCAGCAATGCCCCTCTGCCATGTACATTGGCCAAACCGGACAGTCTCTACGCAAAAGAATTAATGGACACAAATCTGACATCAGGAATCATAATACTCAAAAACCAGTGGGAGAACACTTTAACCTGTCTGGTCATTCAATGACAGACCTGCGGGTGGCTATATTACAACAGAAAAACTTCAAAAACAGACTTGAACGAGAGACTGCTGAGCTGGAATTGATATGCAAACTAGACACAATCAACAAAGGATTGAATAAGGACTGGGAATGGCTGAGCCATTACAAACATTGAATCTATCTCCCCTTGTAAGTATTCTCACACTTCTTATCAAACTGTCTGTACTGGGCTATCTTGATTATTACTTCAAAAGTTTTTTTTCTCTTACTTAACTGGCCTCTCAGAGTTGGTAAGACAACTCCCACCTGTTTATGCTCTCTGTATGTGTGTATATATATCTCCTCAATATTTATTCCATTCTGTATGCATCCGAAGAAGTGGGCTGTAGACCACGAAAGCTTATGCTCTAATAAATTTGTTAGTCTCTAAGGTGCCACAAGTACTCCTGTTCTTTTTGCTATTTATTATGTATTTTGATGTGCTGAATTCAAATATGACAATTAAAACAACTACTTGGCTACTGTTTCTAAGATATTTAAGTTTTTACATTTTATGTCTATGTATATTGTGTAGATAGTAGAGTTTTAATCATAAATTGTAAACCTAGGTCTTTTCATGTGTTTATGGTTGCTTTACATGATAATATTTCACCAGTCCTGTTTATGTAACGCTTTAAAAATCAGCAAAAGGGTTATATAAATAAAATTTATTATGAAACAAAAGGCAAAAAACTATTATGTACATAGTTTAGTCCTATTCAGTGTCTACTCGGCACTTCTTGGCTTGTCTCTTGTATTCATTAAATGGAGCATCTCTTGTCACTGTCCAGCAATAGTCTGCAAGCATTGATGGGCTCCATTTGCCCTGATAGCGTTTCTCCATTGTTGCAATGTCCTGGTGAAATCGCTCGCCGTGCTCCTCGCTCACTGCTTTGCAGTTCGGTGGAAAAAAATCTAGATGAAAGTGCAAAAAATGTATCTTTAGTGACATGTTGCAACCAAGGCTTTTGTATGCCTTGAGGAGGTTTTCCACCAACAACCTGTAGTTGTCTGCCTTGTTGTTTCCGAGAAAATTTATTGCCACTAACTGGAAGGCTTTCCATGCCGTCTTTTCCTTGCCACGCAGTGCATGGTCAAATGCATCATCTCGAAGAAGTTCAAGAATCTGAGGACCAACAAAGACACCTTCCTTTATCTTAGCTTCACTTAACCTTGGAAATTTTCCACGGAGGTATTTGAAAACTGCTTGTGTTTTGTCAATGGCCTTGACAAAGTTCTTCATCAGACCCAGCTTGATGTGTAAGGGTGGTAACAAAATCTTCCTCGATTCAACAAGTGGTGGATGCTGAACAATTTTCCTCCCAGGCTCCAATGACTGTCGGAGTGCCCAATCTTTCTTGATGTAGTGGGAATCTCTTGCACGACTATCCCATTCGCAGAGAAAACAACAGTACTTTGTGTATCCAGTCTGCAGACCAAGCAAGAGAGCAACAACCTTCAAATCGCCACAAAGCTGCCACTGATGTTGGTCATAGTTTATGCACCTCAAAAGTTGTTTCATGTTGTCATAGGTTTCCTTCATATGGACTGCATGACCAACTGGAATTGATGGCAAAACATTGCCATTATGCAGTAAAACAGCTTTAAGACTCGTCTTCGATGAATCAATGAACAGTCTCCACTCATCTTGATCGTGAACGATGTTGAGCGCTGCCATCACACCATCGATGTTGTTGCCGGCTACAAGATCACCTTCCATGAAGAAGAATGGGACAAGATCCTTTTGACGGTCATGGAACATGGAAACCCTAACATCACCTGCCAGGAGATTCCACTACTGTAGTCTGGAGCCCAACAGCTCTGCTTTACTCTTGGGTAGTTCCAAATCCCTGACAAGGTCATTCAGTTCACCTTGTGTTATGAGGTGTGGTTCAGAGGAGGAGGATGGGAGAAAATGTGGGTCCTGTGACATTGATGGTTCAGGACCAGAAGTTTCATCCTCTTCCTCTTCCTCGTCTGACTCAAGTGAGAATGATTCTGGTGCATCAGGAACCGGCAGTCCTTCTCCATGGGGTACTGGGCGTATAGATGACGGAATGTTTGGATAATGCACAGTCCACTTTTTTTTCTTTGACACACCTTTCCCAACTGGAGGCACATGCAGAAGTAACAATTGCTGGTATGATATGTTGGCTCTCTCCAAATCATTGGCACTGCAAAAGGCATAGATTTCCTTTTCCTGTTCAACCACTGGCCAAGATTTGTTGCACAAGTGTTGCAGCATATGTGTGGGGCCCACCTCTTGTCCTGATCTCCAATTTTGCAGCCAAAATAAAGGTGATAGGCTTTCTTAACCATAGTGGTTATACTGCGCTTTTGTGATGCAAAAGTCACTTCACCACAAACATAGCAGAAGTTATCTGCACTGTTCACAGAAGTACGAAGCATCTCCGCTCACTTTGGCTAAACAGAAATGTGTCCCTTTGCAAAATCAAACACTGACAAATAAGAGAGCACGACACTGTATGATTTCTAGAGCTGATATAGGGCAATTTGTTCAGCAGAGTGATGTAAGCTTCGTTATGATTGCATCATCCACGACTTCTAGGAATAACATGATGCAATTCATATAATGTATGATGCAATACCAGCTTCAGATTGCATCATTCATTGTTTTGCCTAAAAAGCAAGTATTGTCCAAACCCAGTCATAGATTTATTCATAGATTTAGTCAAAGATGTATTTTAGTCATTTCTGGTTTAAATTGAGATCCCTTCCCTTTATAACTCACTTATCCTCCGCCATTCCCAAGTCAAGGGTTGTATATACTGACCCAATAGCATATCTTGAAAACTAGAGCCAATCAACAATTTTAAGCATCATTTTCGTTCTCAGTGACCCAGAATTAGTAAAGTTTGACTACATTTATTTCAGAAGCATTTTGGCTGTAGAGCAGTGTTACATATACAGTACCCATAGCTTGAAATTAAACTCTCAGCCATGGTCAAACACAGACAACATGCACAATTTTTTAGATAATGTATGTGTCGAAAATGTGACAGTGGTTTATAAGCTATTTTAAAATGTTCCTGGTTATTGGTGTCCTTAACGTAGGCTTCTGCATTTCACTAGTAGCCACTATACATACATCCAAAACAGGCAATTTTTACAACAGTAGTGTACAAATAAATGCATATGAGAATGTACTCACTAGCTTGTTGATGGTGCACTTCATTCGGGAAAGCGCTGAATTCATAAGCAGATACCTTGCTTTTCAGTAAGAAGGTCAGAGTACTGTCAAGCTTCTCCACAGAAGAAAACTTGAAAGCCTGTTTAGAAGAAAGATAAGAGAAAAATTCAGATCACGTAGTGCTTATGTATTATTAACCATGTCCTTGTAATGGCAGTAAATCAAAGGATTTAAACAAAATAAATATAAACTCAGTCTCATTAAGGTTAGTTTATTTTTGAAAGACCACAAAGGAGAAGTAATCTGACATAAGACCAACAAGATAATTTTACCAAAATAAGGAAAAGTGGACATTCAGCCTTAGATGTGACTAAACTCAGAAGGATGGGGAAAGGCCTTTAAGAAACCTTTGTGTTCCTCCTATTCTTGGCTCAGCAGTGCACTGGGCCAGTATCCTGACCTAATTTAGAGCAGCGTGGGGGTTATTCTAATGTATACCAGCCGCCAATAGACCCAAGAGGCCAATACTGCAGCTGGGGATCACAAGGCAGGAGGTTACCTAGGCTGATCCAAGTGAGGAGGATGGTATCATTACCTGGCTCATTACACCAAATAGGCATCCCCCCTAAGATGGCTGGTTACACCACTTTTAGGTGGACTTTGCACCAGTGACACAGTGTAAAGCAGCTACACATATCTGAGGATCAGGGATAACTGTGTGGAAAGTATTAGTGATCTTATGGCAAAACAAATTGACTGGCTCATTTATTAGCTACAGAAGACACTCATACTGCACTGAATCATGTCAGGAACCAAGTTAAGTTAGCTGCAGTGATCCAAGCTAATGTCCCAATCACTGCCCCACACTCAAAAGGGCTGAAGAAGCAACTGTGCCTCATGGCAGCCTGGCGCAAAGTGGGAACTGTGCAGTCTGCTCTCCACCATGCAGCTAATGCTTCTGTGGGCTAGGAAAACAGGTGGAACAGCAGGGCCCAGAGCTGTATTTCCTCCCTGCCACCTTTGAGGTGCTAAGGAGAGTAGTCTGACTGCAGAGAAATTGTGGCAAGCCCTAGAGTGGGCTGCACAAAAGTTCCTTGCCTGTTCTCTCCATCAACTCAAACCCCAGAAAATGGCTTGTCACTATTACTATCCTAAAATGATTTTTGAGAGAAGAGTTTGAAACAAAGAGGCTTACAGTATATTATATAATGTTTAACATAACAAAGGTTTTGAAGGATGACATTTACACATTGAGCTATCACTTTGTAAGTTTATCAGGATATGTCTACCCTGCAGTTGGAGGTGTGATTGCAGCACCAGCTGGCATACCCACACTAGCTTTAATCTAGCTAGCATGGCTAAAAGTAAAGATGTGTCAGTACAGGATTCAGTGCAGGCTAGCAAGGTGAGTATGTAGCAAAAGTGCCCAGGATGCTTGTACAACCCAAAGCAAACTCTGTGCTGCTACAGCTTCACTGCTATTTTTAGCATGCTAGCTAAATTAAAGCTAGTGCAGGTTATTCCAGCCTGTGCTGCAATAACATCTCTGACTGTAGTACAGATACACTCATGGCAGCTGAGGAACCTTTTACTGAGGGAACATTTCTGAGCATGCCCTGCTGTACATAAAAATATGCACTAATAAAAGAAAACAAAAATTGAAAACACTGACTGCAGACCAGCCACACGGATATCCTCTTCAGAAGAAGCAAAACTAAAGTAGGAGCCAACTTTTTGCAGCTCCGAAAGGATCCTACAAAATACTGTACTTAGTCTAGAGAGATCTCCATGCTTTATCATGACAGCCATGCAGTGCCACCATTTTGGGGGGTGGGGAAGGTGAGAGGGGGTTCCTTGCAAAGTGACACCGATTTCTGTTTTAGAATGGAAAACCCACATACAATACCAGATAAAAAGAATTTAACTATATAACTATAAGGATATATTTTAATTTATAAGCTACTGCTTTGAATTATTACAAATTCATTCCTGTACATGGAAAATAAGGTAATCAATTAACTGTTCTGATAAGAATCAAAAGATGGAAGATACAACCAAAATATAGCAGAAAAGATTATTAATGTGCTGCAAAACCAACGGAGAGGAAAAAAATAAAGCAAGGTAGCAACACTTCATTGAAGTCTATTGAGCCACACATGTTCATGTGTAGAATTTGTCCCTTTATATAACTTACTAGGATTGTACATTTAATAACTGTTTATTTTTAGAAAGATATTTTAAAAACTCATCCCATCATGCCCAAACCCAATATTTTAAGCTGCTTAGGATCTGTAACTACTTCTGAAAGTAGGACTACTTTCAATAGTATGATGAGGCCAGTAGTACTACACTGCTATCAGAATATGTTTCCAAAGCCAACCTGACCAGCCTAACAAATGTAAAGGTCATCTTCCAGTGGCAATGATTCAATTTAGGGTCTCTCCCCTTACTCCCAATCCCTGCTACCACTTTGATTTATTGCAGCTCTTGGCCAGACACTTTTGCACAGAGACCTCTACCATGCATAGTGTACCAATTAGTTATGCCCCAGGATATGGCTTTTAGGGCTTACTACCATGTGAAATTCCATAGCACTATGGTCCTGATTCAAGAAAGTACTTGAGCATATATTTAACTTAAGTGTGTGCTTCAAGACTGATTGAAGTCAATGGAAGCTAAGCAAATACTTAAAGTTAAGGATGTGCTTAAGTATTTCTCGGAATAGGGATGTATACATGTTTTCCTGAATCACAGCCTGTGCTCAGGTGTTAATAGATTTGGACCCTTAATTTGTGCAGCCAATACTTATACAGTAGACTGGCATATTTCTCATTGACTTTGGCAGCTCTACAAAAGTCACATTTTCATACAGATGAACTATACTTGAATATCTTCTATGTATCAGACAATATATTCTATGTACCTGGATTTAAACAATTTCCACCCCACCATCAACCTCAGTCTGGACCAGTCCACACAAGAGATCCACTTCCTGGACCCTACAGTGCATATAAGTGATGGTCACATAAACACCACCCTATACCAGAAACCTGCTGAACGCTATATTTACCTACATGCCTCCAGCTTCCATCCATGACACATCACATGATCCATTGTCTACAGCCAAGCCCTAAGATACAACCGAATTTGCTCCAATCCCTCAGACAGAGACAAACACCTACAAGATCTTTATCAAGCATTCTTAAAACTACAATACCCACCTGGGAAGTGAGGAAACAGATTGACAGAGTGAAACGGGTACCCAGAAATCACCTACTACAGGACAGGCCCAACAAGGAAAATAACAGAATACCACTGGCCATTGTGACAGCGTACCCCATAAGGCTTTATGGGAGGGAGGTATTTATAAATGTATGTATGATATAACTGGAATATGTTTTGTGCTGCCTGTGCCATGTAATGTATCTCCTATTTGTACATATATATCATTTTCTACTTGAGATTAAGAATATGGGCTGTATGCTTGCTTGATTTCTAAGTAAGCTTTGTGAGGCATTTGGTCAGCTTCTTTAGGAAGGAATTCGCCACGTTAAGTACCTGATCAGGAAACACTTGGGGAACAGCAACAGAGGGTCCTGTGGCACCTTTAATACTAACAGTCTTAAAGGTGCCACAGGACCCTCTGTTGCTTTTTACAGATTCAGACTAACACGGCTACCCCTCTGATACTTGGGGAACAATGCATCTTGGAATGCTCCAATCCACATAAGAAGTCTTCCTGGAGACATGCAAGATACCATGTGGACAATGGCTTCGGCTTGTAAAGACTGAGTCATGCAGGGGCATGTGACTTGACCAGGTGACTCCAGAACTCCATCTTGGAACTGGACTTTGCATAGGAGGGAGGGGGGGTCTCCACCCACAAGAGAGAGTCTATTTAAACCTGTGGGAGACCCCTCCATTTTGGTCTTCAGCTGGCTAAGGAAGGAGCCTCTCCACCCCCCCAGGATACTTGAAGGGAACTGGAACAAACGACAGTAACTACAGGGGGTGTGAGTGATTGCTGGACCCAGGCTAAAAGGAGATTAGCCTATAAAAGGGAGCATTCTGGAACCGGTGAGGGACTTATCTGTATTTAGTTTGATTAGACATAGATTTGCACATTTTATTTTATTTTACTTGGTGACTTACTTTGTTCTGTCTGTTACTACTTGTAACCACTTAAATTCTACCGTCTGTATTTAATACAATCACTTTTTATTTAGTAATTTACTCAGAGTATGTATTAATACCTGGGGGAGCAAACAACTGTGCATATCTCTCTATCAGTGTTATAGAAGGCGAATAATTTATGGGTTTACTCTGCATAAGCTTTATGCAGGGTAAAACGGATTTATCTGGGTTTAGACCCCATTGGGAGTTGGGCATCTGAGTGCTAAAGACAAGCACACTTCTGTTAGCTGTTTTCAGGTAAACTTTCAGCTTTGGGGCAAGATATTCAGACCCTGGGTCTGCGTTGGAGCAGACGGGAGTGTCTGGCTCAGCAAGACAGGGTGCTGGATTCCTGAGCTGGCAGGGAAAACAGGAATAGAAGTAGTCTTGGTACATTAGGTGGCAGCTCCCAAGGGGGTTTCTGTGATCCAACCCATCACAGCCATCACGTACAGCCCCCAGCTAAAACCAGTCCAGTGCATTATTAATGATCTACAACCTTTCCTGGAAAACGATCCCTCACTCTCACAGACCTTGGGAGGCAGGCCCGTCCTCGCTTACAAACAACCCCCCAACCTGAAGCAAATACTCACCAGCAACTACACACCACACCACAGAAACACCAACCCAGGAACCAATCCCTGTAGAAAATCTCATTGCCTACTCTGTCCTCATATCAACTCTAGCGACACCATCAGAGGACCCAACCACATCAGCCACACCATCAAGGGCTCATTCACCTGCACTTCTACTAATGTTATATATGCCATCATGTGTCAGCGATACCCCTCTGCCATGTACATTAGCCAAACCAGACAGTCCCTACATAAAAGAATAAATGGACACAAATTGGACATCAGGAATAGTAACATACAAAAGCCAGTAGGTGAATACTTCAATCTCCCTGGACATTCTATAACAGATTTAAAAGTAACTATTCTTGAACAAAAAAACTTCAGAAACAGACTTCAAAGAGAAACAGCAGAATTAAAATTCATTTGCAAATTCACCACCATTAATCTGGGCTTGAATAGGGACTGGGAGTGGCTGGCTCATTACAAAAGCAGCTTTGCCTCTCCTGGAATTGACACCTCCTCATCTATTATTGGGAGTGGACTACATCCACCCTGATTGAATTGGCCCTGCAAACACTGGTTCTCCACTTGTGAGGTACTCCCCTCTCTTCATGTGTCATTATATAATGCCTGGATCTGTAACTTTCACTCCATGCATCTGAAGAAGTGAGGTTTTTTACCCATGAAAGCTTATGCCTGTTAGTCTTTAAGGTGCCACCGGACTCCTTGTTGTTTTTGTGGAGACAGACTAACACGGCTAGCCCCTGATATGTATCATTGACTTTCAATGAGACTCAGGTTCTTCAGTGCCTGAGTCAGTTTTGAAAATAGGATTTAGGTTCCTAAATCACTTATGCACTTGTGAAAATTTTACCCATTGTCCATTCTGGGCTATCATCATTTTGAGCAGAGATTCCACATTTGGAGGAAGAGAAGGAAACATTTTTAAATGGTAGCTGTTGAAGTTGTTTATAAAGGCCAAATAATAAAATTAGTCCCAAAGGAAATGGATTCATAGGCAGACTGCATGTGAGGCTCTGCGATTCATCACATAGACAACAGTATGTATGTCGTATCTATTTCATATAACTTTTTATAGAGAAGGCTGGATTTAATTATCTTTTCTTCCCTCCCCCAAAACTTTACATACTGTAACTGGAATCATGTTTAATGTGTATGATAAAAACTTCTTTTGATATATCAAATGTCTCAAAATATTATTCAAAAAGAGTTTGATGTGAAGATTCCCTAAACCTCTCTAGATATTCAAAGTCATTCTAATTAACAGGAGCATCATAATTTCAATATTAAGCACTTGCAACTGGTTTCCATCTTTATTCTGAAATCAAAGGAAATCTTAAAATAAAAAATCTAAATAAGTAGATCAATATTTGTAGTAGTAGAAAAAGCTCATAGGAAAAATCAATAAGCTGTATAACACAATGTTGAAATCATAAATTAAAGAAAAGTACATAATGAAATAGGAACAAAACTCTAAAGCATAACAGTCATATGATCATGTCTCTACATAAGGAGTTAGTATAACAAGATATGTTCCTAGGAGAGCTTTTTTGATGTAGTATTATATGCATTTGTTGTTCCCACTTTCATAATTAAACCATTAGCAGTCCCCACCTCCCATATATCTCAATACCAAGTCCTTTCAGCACTCATCATTAAGGTTATGATTTAGTCATGTTTCAGAGTAGCAGCCATGTTAGTCTGTATCCGCAAAAAGAACAGGAGTACCTGTGGAACCTTAGAGACTAACAAATTTATTTGAGCATAAGCTTTCGTGGGCTACAGCCCACTTCTTCGGATGCATAGGATTTAGTCATGGGTATTTTTAGTAAAAGGACAGGTCATGGGCAATAAACAAAAATTCAGGGCCTGTGACCTGTCCATGACATACTATAAATACCTCTGACTAAACCTTAAGGGGGTTGCTGCTGGGGGTGAGGCTGTCCCTGGGGGCACCTGAGCAGCTGGTCCCCGAGCCAGCTGGTCCCCGCAGAAGTCATGGAGGTCGTGGAAAGTCACAGAATCCGTGACTTTCCGCGACCTCCGTGGCAAACATTTTGATAATGTTTTAATAATGTTTTGATAAAAATTTCAGAAGCAAATGGAAAAAACATTTTGATAACGTTTTGATAAAAATTTCAGAAGCAAATGAAAAAAGGCACATTTTTTGCACAAAACATTTTATTTTTAAAAACGATCATTTTAAGATTTAAAATGTTTTGTAAAAAAAATTGTGATCAGCCCTAATGGTGGCTAGGTCCTGAATTAGCCAACAGTAAAAAAAAAATGAACTGAGCACTCTAACCCTATTTTTTTTTTAGTGGACATTAATGCACATCATGTACAAATAATTTTAAAGGTCAACAACAAAGGATACAATCTCTTAAAAGTATATTATCCAAACATGACATTCTTGGTATGTCTTATTGGACTAATTTGCATTCATTAAGAGATTTTAATAAGCATCTCAGATTGCAAGAAACTTGAACTTTTCTTAAAATCACAGAATGCTGTTTCTTTGATCAATAATTGCTGTAAGCTTTTGTATTTTACTTTAATTTTGTTTTATGTTGTGTCTGATTGTTACTCTACATAAACTGCTGTTGCCCCAGGATACCTTTGTAGATAAAATGCTAGTCTCAAAGGTTTTAATTATACTGGTTAAATAGAAGTTACTGCTATTCCTTCTACTTGATGGGAATTCTAATGATCTTCCTAAACTGTGTTCTGGTTTTCCTTATGTGAATCTCTTTTTAAGGCTCATTTAGATGATGTTCCATTAACTGAGCCTTTACAATGTAGCCTGCTGCTATACTTTGTTAGCAGAGAGCTACGGTCACCTAGTAATAGCTTGTGCCCTTCCAAAATGTCAAGTTCAGCAAAACTCAAACTTCTGAAAACCAGGAAATACAGAGTTATGGTAAACACCCATGCAACCATAACTGTCCCCCTAGAGCTGGCAATAGCCATTGGAAATTATCTGCACACATTCCAGCAGCATTCATTGGGTTAGGTTTGGCTGTATTGAATTGGTGGAGGAATAAGTTTGAACAGCTTGGAAGAGCTGTGATTGTGATATGAGGAGATCTGCCTCTGAGTACCCCCATGTGTGTTATCAAAGGAAAGAGATGCATGTATACCTTGAGGTTCCAGTCTTCATCATTTCAACATAGAATTGCGTAGACTGTATCAGCAGCAGCAGGGAACTGGGGTCTTCTTGCCATTGGTATTATCAGTGGTGAGGTGAAATATGAAATATGAAAGCAGTCTGTGAATTTAATGATGGGAAGGGTAAAGCATAGGTTTAGGTGGCATCCTGTGTGTAAGTGTGAATGGGTTGCAGAAGGGTACTGTATGAAGTTTTTGATGAATTTTACAAGGGTAGGATTCTGTCAGGGGGATGGGCTCAGTGTTTGAACACATGGCAAATGCAAACAGTGCCTGTCCATCACAGTGAAAAAGCAGAGTGTTATGGGTGTTGTGGGGCATGGCACAAAGAGGGCAAAGTTAAGGTTGGATGGACATTTACCTTTACACTGTATTTCCTGGTTTTCAGAAGTTTCAGTTTTGCTAAGTCAACATTCTGGAAGGGCATGAGCTATCATTCGGCAACCTTAACTCTGTGTTAAAAATGTTGCCATTCAATTTCCTAGGGTTTTTTAAATAGAAAGAGAAATGTTTGACAGGAGGTAGTGGTCATTTAGGCAGCTGTAATTCTCACCTAGGTTTACAGTTCATATGATACTGTGGCTAGATAATAACAAAAACCTAGTCTTATATAGTGCTTTTCAGCCTTATACATTATCCCCATTTTACAGATGGGAAACTGAGGCACAGAACTACAAACAGTTTCAGTCCAGTAGTCTTTCCATTAGGCCACATGGTTGCTATGGGATTCCTTAGTGCTCCTGCCCCCCATGGACATTTTGTTCCAGTGAAATGGGAATAATGGTCAGGTTTTGAAATGCTTACAATGTGTAGTTGCTAAGAGAACCAGTGAGAGAAATCTCTGGTCTATGTCTCAAAACCTTGTCAATTTTATTACATGGTTGTTACAATAACTTTAAGGGTGTGAGAGAATCCTGGTGTGTCTCTCTTCTCCATCCTCTGCCACACCACTTCCTGCAACATGTAGCTCCCCTGCCAACATTTCCAGTTCTCTCTCCCCTTCCCATCTCATTGAGTCATTAGTTGTCACTGCAGAAACCATGAACATGTAAAAAACGTTGCTCCTTGCTGTCTCCTGCCCTATGCTGCTGTGTGTTAGGGTTGCCAACTTTCTAATTGCACAAAACCAAACACCCTTGCCCTTCCCCGCCCCTTCTCTGAAGCCCCATTCCCACTCACTCCATCCCCCTCCTTCCGTCACTCATTCTCCCCCACTCTTGCTCATTTTCACTGGGCTGGGGCAGAGGGTTGGGAGGTGTGGGGGGGTGAGGGCTCTGGGGTGGGGCCAGGGATGAGGGATTTGGGGTGAAAGAGTGCGGGAGGAGGTACGGGCTCTGGGAGGGAGTTTGGGTATGGGAAGGGGCTCAGGGCTGGGGGAGGGGGTTGGGGCGCGGGAGGCATTCAGGGTGTGAGCTCTGACTGGGCGGCGCTTACCTCAGGCAGCTCCCTGTCAGTGGTGCAGCGGGACTAAGGCAGGCTCCCTGCTTGCCCTTGCTCCATGCGGCTCCCAGGAGTGGCTGGCATGTCCAGTTCCTAGGTGGAGGGGACAGAGGGCTCTGCGCACTGCCTATGCCTGCAGGCACCACCCCAGCAGTTCCCACTGGCCATAGTTCCTGGACAATGAGGGCTGCGGAGCCAGCGCTCGGGGTGGGGGCAGTGCATGGAGAACCGGACATGCCAGCCACTTCCGGAGCCGTGCGGAGCCAGGGCAGTCAGGGACCCTGCCTTAGCCCCGCTGCGCCACTGACCGACTTTTAGCAGCCTATTAAAATCTCTCGCATTGCTTACAGTACTCACCAGGAGATCAATGCCGATTCCGGTAGACTCCCACCAATCCGGGAGAGTTGGCAACCCTAGTGTGTGTACATATCACAGGTAGCAGTTTACTTCAAAGCTACAGGCTACCTTGGTTACATGATCTGAGATGCACACGGGGCTGGGCTCCTCACTCCTGCTACCCACCCTCAGCTGGGAATCCTGTCCCTGCTTCAGCTTGCTTCCCCAGCCATGCCCCAGGTCCATCCAGTCTGCCCCTCTCCCACACACTGGCCAGATCCCAGGACCAATCCCCAGTGGGGTGATGTGTATCTTACCTATTCATTTTCTGGATTTCAGATATTTAAATTTCAGTCCCCCCACTCCAGATCGCAGCTCACATGGATGGGCTTAGACACCCCAAGAGAAGCCGGATCCCCCACATCTCAGAACACATAATAGGCAGGCAGAGGGGCTCAGACCCCTGCAGAGGGGAGAATTCAGAACTGGCAGTAGTCTCCCCACCAGTCATAAACCCCCAACTTCCTCTGCTACCTCTCATATTCTCCTCCCCCCTCCCCTGAACCTCCCAACCCCTCATCTCTCCCCTAATATCCATTTCCATTTAAGGCCCCATAATACACCCATCCCTCACTGCAGATACAAACCCCTCTTCATTCCTCCCCTCCAATGAGAATTCACATGTGCAATTTCTTTTCAAAAATAATTTCAGCACCTTCTGAATATTCTGTTATACTCAGATGATGGTTTCTTGGGGGAGGGGGGGTTAACTAAAAAAACCTTGTCAAAGGCAGATTTTCCCCAAATGCTTATAGTTCATTCTCAGATTTCTGCCCAGACTTCTTAAAAGTTGCATGCTCAAAGAGATGAGCAGCAGCCCATTCATCTCGATGAGATGTTCTCAGATGAAAGGCTACTCAATGTGGATGAATACAGCCCAAAACAATATCCCTGAAATGTGTGAACTGATCTATTCATATCAGCAGGTGTTCCCTTCCCCTCTCCCCAGGGCAGGAGGAGAATTTCTGATGTGTGTCAAGCATACCCCTTCGCAGATCCTATTCCAATATCAGCCACTTGTTCTTGGTGCATGCTGCAAGCATACCTGTTCTAAGCTCCCTCCACAGAAGGGCGGGGTCCCCCACATCCTGTCACACACTTTGGACAGGGACTCTGGCTCAGACACCAACAGGGGGAAGGGACTACAAGTCGAGATGGGGGTGGGGAGAGAAGGAAGCTCAGATCCCCAGATCCTGCCATACAGAGAAAGGGAAAATATGAGGCTGATGGGTGCTCCTGGGCTTCTCCCCCTGGTTTCCTGCAACTCCCATCTATCTCTTTCCCAGTGTCCCTCTCCATCACCTAAGTTCCCCAAACCCTCTCACCTCCACTACCTCCCATCCCCATTTATCCCCCTCCCCTTGCTGCAGCCCCAAACTCGTTTCATTCCTATTTTCCCCACTCCTCCACACCTTCAGATACCTCTTCCCTGCCAGCGAGCATTCACTTTAAAAAATAATAATCATTTTGAAAAAATCCTGACAGACAGATTTTAGTAATAAGCCCCTCCCCTTTTTCCAGATTTCTGCCCCAGGTAGGGCTCAAACTGACTCTAGGTGGTGGGTCTGATTCAAAGAACCACTACTTTTCCCCTAGAGCTAACCAACTGGCATAAAACTTTGTTGGCTAACAATCCTGTTAACGCCTCTGTTTGCATATATCCTCCATTAGGAGTAAAAATAAGCACACGCGGCTTGCAGGAAGCCTAACTGCAGAAGCAACATCTTTTTCAAGTAATGGTTTCATCTGATTTCCCACAAAAGGCTGGTTGGTGCCATGCACTCTGTTGGGATAACCTTGAGCATTTGAGACCCTGGTCCAATAGTCTGAGCCCTGGATTGACCTTTATGTGTGAGCTAAAAAGGTTGTCAGAATCTCTGAACTTTAAGAAAAGCTGTTTTTATTTTCCAGGGGCTTTATCTCAGGAACCCCTTGTTCAAATGTCCTCAAATTTGGACCGCTAACAGAACCCACGTTCCCATTAGGCATATCAAAACTCAAGAGTGCTCATCTTAACCTTAAGTATAACAAGGCTGCTGCTCTGCTGCTAAAATAAGAGGTTAAAGGAGTTTGAAAATTGTGTGAAATAGCTTAGCTAGTGCAGTTACATTGCTCCATGGCTTGGTGTTCATCATTAAAAATAACAACACAAAATGGATTTCCCATTACCATTCTTTCCCACAGAACAGCCATCATGCTGTGTGGATAGGACCACCTAATTGATAATGAAAAAGTCTCTTGGCAGTGACTTATGTTTCCTATACTAACCCAGAGCAAATAAAACTAAATAGCCAGACCTACAGTAGCTCCAAATTTATACCCCCATTTATTATTCAGGTGAGTAAAGGTTAGGAGATCATTAAAATATGCCTGGCATTCAAAACACTAGTACTGTATTTCCTAGTGCACATACTGTTCTGCATGGGAAAAATTTGCAATTTGTACTTGAATATTATTTAAAATTGTATACGTCTTACTTACTGAATTTTAGTCACATTGTTGAGATGAGGGGCCAACCTAATGAACAAAAGAATCTAATAACCTATAGACATTTAAGATAGACATGGTATTGCTACCTCACTGTTTTTTTAAAACTCAGTCTCACACCATAACCTTTCAACAGAAAATTTTGTTAAATCCAGATCAAGGTCATTTTAGATGGCCTTTAATCTAGAGATTTAAGAATGATCAGATATTGTAAAGACTTTAGGAGGTGCACTGACTGGATAAGCTACACTTTATTTTATTTTATTTTCCAGGAACAAAAGTGAATTGTATTTGGAAGGAATCTACCACTGTGTTTAAACAGAATACTAATAATGAAATATATCATTTTTTTATTAATCCTTTTGTTATGAGTGTAATGCCTTAGGTGGTAGATAAGGTATATTTGTCACAGGAAAATGAGACTTGTCTATGTTACACACAGACTTTTTTATTGTTGTTCTTTCTTTGTCATTACAATATAGACGTGTCAAATATGCTCAAACTACCAATCCTTGTACAAGTGATAATTCAGTTTCTGTCCATTCTAAAGACTGCTTTCTCTTCCTGTTGTTTTTTACATGTTGCTGGAAAAGGAGACTTCATGCTGCAGAGGCTTTATACTGCAGTGCTGAATATGAAGTCCAGCTTCAAAGCCTGAATTCTTCTAAACACATGCAAATATCTGCATGGCAACCAGCAGACCTCATGAGTTATAACTGAATAGCTGTGTACAGTCTATATACGCATAATAAGCTAATATTTTCCATACATATGCTTTCAGTTTTCAGTACCAACCCAAAAGAAGGGATTTACTGCTGAATAGATATACTGTGATCCAAAACTCTCCCTCCCCAACCACTTGTGTGATTTAAGGACGTTTTCCCTGGGTTTCAGAATAGACTCAACAGTTTCTTTTTTGCGATTGATAGAAATTAATTTTTATTATTTTCATCTATGAGGCAGGGACATTAGTCTATGACTGTAGAGAATCATTCAAATTTATGTCATTGTGTAAACAATAAATAACAAATAACAACACAACTAATAATAGCGCAATCGAGATTTGTTTTCACTTGTCTGATTTGTTTACAACTAGACATCTCAAAGACTGGCTTCTTTCCACTCTTGTTGATCCATAGCTCGTTATTATTCTATCAAAATAGCCTTTATAGCACAGTATACGTTCTATCTCATACTGGCACTTTTATGCTTTTTTATTAACTTAATGGAGATGTTAACTTACCTGACAAGCAAAAGCTATTGGATCAGCCACTTTTTTAAATATGCGTTCAATCTCCTCTACTGCTGTGTAGTATTCAATCTGTGTCACGGCCTTATTGACTCCCCCACAGTAGACATTTACATTTACAGGGCCAGCCGGAAAATCTTATAAAACACAAACAAAAACGGCAGCTGAAAATATTTTATAATGCCAGACTGGAGGTCTCAGGTAGTAAGTAAAAGAACAGAGAAATATCACAAACACTACATAAAAAGTAACAAATAATTTTCATTTCACAGATGTTTCAATGCAATACTTTTTAAACCAAGTCCTTCAGTTTAACACAAAAATGCAACAAAAATACATATCTGTAAATTCTTATAAAATATAGCTATGTATTGTTTCAAATTAGAAGCTAGATGAAAACAGAATGCTTCACATTTCAACCTTCCCTTTGATGGATTGATACTCTATAATCAGCTGCCTTCTGCCTACAGATTAAGTAAAAGTTCAGTCATTTATTACAAGTTACAGGTTTACTATTCATCTTTTGAAACATTTTTCTTAATTGCAGACAAGCCTCTCAGAATTGAGTTTTGTAGAAATTGCAGTTTAATTACTTCCATTCCAGTTGTTTATCTACTGAAAGCTGAGGAAGGAGGTATTTGTATAGTCTGTTACTTTAGAACAACTTGCTCCGTGTATGCAGCATGAGCCCTCTTTATGAGTATGTTTTATAACTCATTAGTATTCATTGTGCCGTGAATCCTGCTGTACCTACCAGCGGCAGAACTAAAATTCTAGCTCTCCTCACAAAAGAATTAAAAATGGACAAACTTGAAGACAGAGAAGAAATGGAGAGTCAAAGAAACTCAGATTAATAGAAATCAGTATTTCAATTCACTTAAATGATAACAAGCACAAACTCATTTTACTTTCCTTTGTTAAAATGAAGTCAGCTGGATCCTTGGCCCAAATGGGCATCGTGTACTTTAGTTATTCTAGGTTTTTGCCGGGGGAAGGAGGGGGGGACAAATAACAAAGAAGCTAAATTGAACAATGATGGGGAAAACCAGTGTTTCTGTTGGAATGCCAAACACTTTTTATTTAAAAGCTCCAATGGAACAAAAAACTAACCTTGGTTTGGGACAAAAAGAAACTGAACTTATTAGTTATGCTTTGTATTTTGTGTTTATTAATCTACACCCCTTATGGCTACCTGCCCTGGCCCAATAATTTCCCCAGAAGATATGCCTGGAAGAGCCCCCACAATACAGTCAATGGGAATTTCAGTTTGTCTTTTCTGAAAGATGCCTCATCACCAAGATCTTTCTCTGGCCAACCATAGACATTTCAGATCACCACCTACCTCCTCATTGAGCCATCCTGGTAATGAATAACTCTCAAGCATATGGATAATCAGGCAACTTGCAACCTCACCTTTGAGTGCCTCCATACTTGAATGGACTTCATAGAGAGGTGGACCCCAGGAGCTCTTGTTCTAATCCCAGCTGTCAATGACTTGCCTGTTTTCCTGGTCAAATCACAACTTCCTTGCCTCAGTTCCTCATCTGTAACATGGGGATAATACTACTCATCTAACCTCACAATGGTGTCATAAGGATCAATTAGTGTCCATATGGCCCTTTGAATGCACCATAGAAATGTTAAATACAACTATTACTATCAAAGCCACCTATGATCCCCAATGAGAGGGAGCCAATGGTGCCTCCTTTAAGGGAAGAGGAATGAGGTCAGTGATTGTGATCAACTTCTTCCCTGCAAAGAGAGATGCAGCCTCCCACGGGAGATGATCTGAGAACACTAATACAAGAAAGAGCTGCTGCTCCTATGGGAGTGAAGAGAAGCTGATGTACACTTCTGTCACCCACAGATCACATATCCCTAAGAGGGAACAATGGGATTTGCTAGTGCTTAGCATCCCCAAAAAATTAAGCCACTTAAGCCTTGTCTACACTACACAGTTTTGGCGAGAAAAGTCAGTTTTCATCGACAAAACAAAGATGCCAAAATATGGATTTTAGGGCCTAACTTCAGGCGACCAAGTTTGAAAACTGTAGCTTAAGTGTTTTCTTCCTAAATGATGTGGTATTACCACGGTTTTTAAAAATAAAATATTATATACTACCCTTTGGGAATACACAACATGCTACAGAAAGGCAAATTGAATCCTGAACTCTTGGCTGATTATTTCCATTACACCTCTAGTCCAATAACTGTGAGGGAGGTATGGCCATTCCCTCTGCATTCTGAAGCTCATACAATGAAAAATGTTGTTGTATTGTTTATCGTGCTCCAGGCAAAATAAGAAAATAGAATAGCTAATATTATGGATAAAGTGATTGACAAAACCCAGAGAAACCAAGGGAGACTGAGTAATATAGAGAAACGGGATGGATATGAAATCACAGCAAAGAAAGGAAATGTTCTCAGATGTCAGTAAGAATTATAGACAGGCATATGGGCAAAAAGAAAAAACAACTTCGCTGAATAAAATAAGAGACAAAACATCTTGTTAAACCTAATGCAGTAATAAGAATATTAGCT
Organism: Trachemys scripta elegans; assembly: GCF_013100865.1. NCBI lineage: Eukaryota > Metazoa > Chordata > Testudines > Emydidae > Trachemys > Trachemys scripta. The sequence continues at coordinate 27,676,983 of NC_048302.1, read as the reverse complement.
TTGCATTTTATAGCAGGAATTTATTAAGAATGTTAATCTGTGACTAATCAATGACATTTTAAAGCCTGCCACCTGCCACTTAACCACACAAAAACAACCCAATAAAATCCAGTTTCCCATAAATCACAAGCCCTTGTGTTGGTGTATTAATAAAAAGAATAATGCTCTGTATGCAAAACCCATACACAGGAAACACTTACAAAATAATATTAGAATCTGATGGGAAGTGAAAATACTTATTGTAAGACAAGTGAAGAGAGTCCAGGACCAAAATTTTCTATTTATTTAAAGCTACAGCAATGTTCTCTTACCTAAAGCTTTCATGCATCTGACCTTCTGATTCCAAAAGGCTGGCTGTGTCCTAATTCGTTGATTGTCCGTTATGAATTCAATTTCTACAGTTTCAGTTATGTCATCTCTCAAAAGAATGAATATTTCACCAGGGTTCTATAAAGTTAGAAATATGCTCTCATTAGCCTTTCACCAAATTATACTGAAACCATAAAATGTAAATCAGATGCTTTAATGTAAGTTGCAAGAAAAGTTCTTTTACCAATAGCTTTATATCCTGAAATATTGTTATATAACAGCTGTAATGCTATTTCATTAAGTTATCCTTTATGTTTCTTTAAGTAAAAAAATTGACAGGATTACTGTAATAGTTTGAACTCTGTTTACTAAAACCATATATAATGAAATTCTTTTCACTGTGAGGCTAAGATCATATATTCACTTCCAGTACACAAAGGGTGAAATTCCCCTCATTCAGGGGACCCCTACACTACTTAAGACACACACAAACCCTCAGAATTGGATTCATGGGTTAGGAACTTAAGTGGTACAATGGTCTTCTACAGACCTCTGAGCAAGGGTGAATTTCAACATAGAGAACATTAGTGAGCTACAGTACATGGTGGGCCAAATTCAAAGGTGACCTAGGCCTGGTCTACACTAGGCGTTTATGTCGAAGTTAGCGCCGTTACATCGAATTAACCCTGCACCCGTCCACACCGCGAAGGTATTTAGTTCGACATAGAGGTCTCTTTAATTCGACTTCTGTACTCCTCCCCGACGAGGGGAGTAGCGCTAAATTCGACATGGCCATGTCGAATTAGGCTAGGTGTGGATGGAAATCGACGTTAATAGCTCCGGGAGCTATCCCACAGTGCACCACTCTGTTGACGCTCTGGACAGCAGTACGAGCTCGGATGCTCTGACCAGCCACACAGGAAAAGCCCCGGGAAAATTTGAATTTGAATTCCTTTTCCTGTCTGGCCAGTTTGAATCTCATTTCCTGTCTGGACATCGTGGCGAGCTCAGCAGCACTGGCAACGATGCAGAGCTCTCCAGCACTGATGGCAGTGCAAGCTCAGAATAGAAAGAGGGCCCCAGCATGGACTGATCGGGAAGTCTTGGATCTCATCGCTGTGTGGGGCGATGAGTCCGTGCTTTCCGAGCTGCGATCCAAAAGACGGAATGCAAAGATCTATGAGAAGATCTCTAAAGACATGGCAGAGAGAGGATACAGCCGGGATGTAACGCAGTGCCGCGTGAAAATCAAGGAGCTGAGGCAAGGCTACCAGAAGACCAAAGAGGCAAACGGACGCTCCGGATCCCATCCCCAGACATCCCGTTTCTACGAGGCACTGCATTCCATCCTCGGTGCGGCCGCCACCACTACCCCACCACTGACTGTGGACTCTGAGGATGGGATAGTGTCCACGGCCGGATCCTCGGACATGTTAGCGGACGGGGAAGATGAGGAAGGAGATGAGGAGGACGAGGCAGTCGACAGCGCTCACAACGCTGATTTCCCCGACAGCCAGGATCTCTTCATCACCCTTACAGAGATCCCCTACCAACCCTCCCCAGCCGTTACCCCGGACACAGAATCTGGTGAAGGATCATCCAGTAAGTGTTGTAAACATCTAAACATTTATTTGTAACAGAACATGATTATTAACAATGTAAAAAATGGGTTTCTCATGATTACTTTGAATAACTTAACGGTTCAGTCATGGGCAGTGCAAGTATTTCAAAAAAATCTAGCAATGTCCGGTTTTGCATGATTGTCCTGCCCAAGCCGCTCTACTGTGTAGTCCCTGCTACTGCAGCTACAGTAAGATGCGGTCTATATGTCCGGGGATGGAGCAGAAATCCTCCTGGGACATCTCAAGGAAGCTCTCCTGCAGGTAATTTGAAATCCGCTGCATTAGGTTCTTGGGGAGAGCGGCCTTATTGGGTCCTCCGTAGTAGGACACGTTGCCGCGCCACGAGACTAGCAAGTACTCCGGAATCATTGCTTGGCACAGCATGGCGGCATACGGCCCTGGTCTTTGGAGGCTTTCCCGGAGCATTCTCTGTCTGTCGCTCTCAGAGATCCTCATGAGGGTGATGTCGCTCATGAAGACCTGCTTTGAATGAGGTAGGGGAATGTTATTAGTGTTGGCTGGTTTGCAGCCACGCGGTGGAGGCGGGAAAGGGTCAGCCGAAAGGGATCGTTCCCGGGGACAGCCGCGAGGGTGTGGGACAGGAGCAAACTTCCTGCTTGCCGGATTGCTGGCAGCAGGGACCGACATTGATTTCAATGTGAAATGAGGCCATTGCTAATATTAAAGTTTTAAGCTGCCACGAATCTACGGCTTACCATGTCTGCCTGCAACAGAAATTCCGTTGTCCTGACAGGGTTCTCAAAAGTGCTCTGCAAAACCACAGACAGTGAATGCGAAGGCCGAGAATTCGACCTTGTGCTGAGTGCGCATGTGATAGGTGCTGTGCATGGTCCTGTTCACAGAGAAAGACTATGTTCTTTGTTCACAACTACATTTATGTTTCTGAGGAATTCACTCCCTTTTTCCCATTCCCACAGCCCCATCTGCGACTGTCTCACAACCTAGCCTGTCATCACACTCCCAGAGGCTAGGGAGGATTAGGCATAAGAAGAAGAGGACACGGGAGGACATGTTCTCCGAGCTTATAGCCTGCTCCAGAGCACAGGCAGCACAGCAGACCCAGTGGCGGGAGAACTTGTCCCAAATGCACCAAGCCAACATGGATCGGGAGGAGAGGTGGCGTCAGGAAGACCAGCAGGCGACTCAAACCCTGCTTGGACTACTGAGGGAGCAAACGGACACGCTCCGGCGCCTTGTGGATGTTCTGCAGGAACGGAGGCAGGAGGACAGAGCCCCGCTGCAGTCCATCTCTAACCGCCCTCCCCCGCCACCAAGTCCCATACTCCCTTCACCCAAAGTGCACAGAAGGAGAGGCGGCAGAGTCCCTGCTAACTCTCACTGCACCCCTGCAGAGAGCTCGAGCAGCAGAAGGCTCTCAGTCCCCAAAGTTTGACAAGTTCTTTCCTTCCCGCCTGACACAAGCCCCCGTCCAAGTTTCACTTCCCAGTCCCCTGTGTAGTTGTTAATAAAAAATATGTTTCTGTTAACTACTGTTTCCATCATGTTCTTTTGGAGGAGGGGGGGAAAGGGGGTTGGTAATTGGACAGGACAGTCACCTTTGGCAGGGTACATAGTCGGGGGCAGGCACAGCAGCAGGGCACATACATAGTGCAGTGATGCAGTGACTACTTACCCTGGTTAGTCTGGGAGGTTCTTTTCATGTTATGTGGTGGGAGGTGGGTTGCTCTGTGACTTTGTGGCACGGGAGGGCAGTTAGAGATCTGAAGCGGCGGTCCTTAGGCAGGATCACAGAGCCACACAGCAGGGGATCTGTAAGCGTCCCCCCCCGCCACAAAGTCACATAGTACCCCCATACACACAGTCCCTATCAGGAGGGGTGACAGGCTCCGTTGAAAGAACCATCCCACCGCACCGGAGCCTGTCAGTCCTTCAGTTTAGAAGCTGCATTCGCGCGACTACACTACACCCGCTCCGCACCACAGTCTGCGTCCCAGTTTTAAAAAATTCCCGCGAAAACAGTATTACAGAAAACGGTGTGCTTTAACAAAGTAGAACTATTTTTATTTTGAAACGTGTGTTGGAAGTGGGGTGAAGGCTTCTCTGTACACAAAATTAGAAAGTCACAGGTTACCCTGCTCACTCAGGAACTTTGCTTTCAAAGCCTCCCGGATGCACAGCGCTTCCCGCTGGTCTCTTCTAATCGCCCGGCTGTCTGGCTGTGAGTAATCAGCAGCCAGGCTAATTTCCTCAACCTCCCACCCCGCCATAAAGGTCTCCCCCTTGCTCTCACAGAGATTGTGGAGCACACAGCAAGCTGCTATAACAATGGGGATATTGGTTTCGCTGAGATCACAGCGAGTCATCAAGCTTCTCCATCTCCCCTTGAGACGTCCAAAAGCACACTCCACCACCATTCTGCACTTGCTCAGCCGGTAGTTGAAGAGTTCTTTTTCAGTGTCCAGGGCACCTGTATAGGGCTTCATGAGCCAGGGCATTAGCGGGTAGGCTGGGTCCCCGAGGATGACTATAGGCATCTGCACATCCCCAACAGTTATTTTGTGGTCCGGGAAGTAAATACCTTGCTGCAGCCGTCTAAACAGACCAGAGTTCCTGAAAACACGAGCGTCATGAACCTTGCCCGGCCATCCCACGTAGATGTTGGTAAAACGTCCCCTGTGGTCCACCAGTGCTTGCAGCACCATGGAAAAGTAGCCCTTTCTGTTAATGTACTGGCTGGCCTGGTGGTCCGGTGCCAGGATAGGGATGTGAGTTCCATCTATGGCCCCACCGCAGTTTGGGAATCCCATCGCTGCGAAGCCATCTATGATCGCCTCCACGTTTCCCAGGGTCACTACCTTTGGCAGCAGTACATCAACGATTGCCTTGGCTACTTGCATCACAACAACCCCCACGGTAGATTTGCCCACCCCAAACTGGCTCGCGACTGACCGGTAGCTGTCAGGCGTTGCAAGCTTCCAGAGGGCTATGGCCACTCGCTTATGGACAGTCAGGGCTGGTCGCATCCGGGTGTCATTGCGCTTCAGGGCAGGGGACAGCAACTCACAAAGTTCAAGGAAAGTTCCCTTCCGCATGCGGAAGTTTCGCAGCCACTGTGATTCATCCCAGACCTGCAGCACTATGCGGTCCCACCACTCAGTGCTTGTTTCCCGTGCCCAGAATCGCCGTTCCACGGCATCAACATGACCCATTGCCACCGTGATGTCCTCGGCGCTGGGTCCCCTGCTTTCTGAGAGGTCTGTGCTACTCTCACACTTCAGGCCATCACCGCGTTGACGTAGCCTCCTCGCCTGACTTTTCTGCATCTGCCTCAGGGCAACCTGTATGATAAGCTGCGAGGCGTTGAGAGCGGCCACAACTGCAGCGATGGTTGCAGCGGGCTCCATGCTCACAGTGCTGTGGCGTCCGCGCTGTCAATGACTTGAAAAGTGCGCGAAATGATTTCCCGCCGGCGCTTTCAGGGAGGGAGGGAGGGCGGGAGTGAGTGATGGATGGATGACGACAGTTACCCAAAAGCACCCTCGACACATTTTTTTACCCAGAAGGCATTGGTGGCTCGACCCAGAATTCCAATGGGCAGCGGGGACTGCGGGAACTGTGGGATAGCTGCCCACAGTGCACCGCTTCCAATGTCGACGCTTTCCCCGTTAGTGTGGACTCACAAAGTCGAATTACTGTCCTTAGTGTGGACACACACGTTCGACTTTGCAATATCGATTCCAAATATTCGATTTAAGTAAAATCGAACTACTCTCGTAGTGTAGACAAGGCCCTAGAGATGGTATAAGCTGCATCTCAGAGGCAGGGTAAAACTGCATCTCAGTTTTAGGGGTAAGCTGGTGCATTTTAAATACTAAAGGCAGAATTATAGTAAGGCAAGGAGCTAACAAGAAGGTACAAGATAAAACAAGCTGATTACTTTATCTTACGCCTTCCTGCACCCGCCCCTGAGTTGTTCTCCATGCACTGTTCAACCTTCTTTGTATGCAAATGACACTAGTTTATACTCAGTCATGCTGACTCCGACTGTCATACTGGTCTGTAATGTTTCACTATTCAACACCTTTAAACTTGGCCCACTGATTTGTGGCAAATCTATATATTTTCACTGGGAAAATATACACACATGCTAATGTTCTTTGAAGAACAGAACAAGAATCAGAACAATCATTCACTATGAACAATTCACTGAGGTATATTTGCCACCCTTCAGATCAGCTAAAACTGAACTAAATTTCACCCTTAATCTCTTTATTAATCCTTCAAAACACAATGTATACCATTATATCACTTCTGAATGTGATGGGGTGATCCATGCATGAAGGGACCCTTCAGAACAACAATCTGGGGGGGTAGGGGGATAATCTAGGCCCTTGTTTTTCTTAACTTTTTAACCAGAAGGATTTCCCAAAAGTCAAAAGGGAATATATATGTTTCATTGTTTAGAGAAGCAGTTTTATACTTTCTAACATACCCTCCTTCCCAAAATAATAATTTCCTAATTTATATTATGGAAAGGTCCTATAGAACTTAACAGACAATGAAAAACTCTTCCAAAAAAAAAAAAATCTGAACTAACCTAGAGAATTCTATAGAAGGGATGTTCATTATTAAATTCAATGTGTTAGTTAAAATTCTATTGCAAGTTTCTACTGTTTAGAATAATACTCTCGATCTTCATAATGGGGTTTTCCAGTGAGGAAAAACAGTATTTCTCAGAAGTACACATTTTAAAGCATACTAACTGTAATTCTTTATTCAGTTCTATAGATTTTAGCATAATTTATGTAGAGCCCTATTGGTTTAATCAGTGTTGATTACTGAAAGAGTTTTCCAAAATATTAAAAGTTTTAAGCTAAATATGTTCTATCTGCATGTCTTTCATCTGATTTTCAGCTGTAACCTGCTACTCAGTGGCATGGAATAGCCTATTTGTAACATAGCAGCCAAAACTGTGCGACATTCCTTCCACTTCTTTGCCATGCCATTATTAGCCTGATTCTTCAGCCCTCACATGACTGTGGCCACTCACTTGTCTAAGGGCTACAGAGTTGGGCTTCAGATGTTGCACTCTTTACACAGTTTTCATGCTTTTGTGTTTTCTCACATACGGTGTTGATTTTTAAAAATGAGCATTCATATGTTTGCATACACTCACTCTCTCTCTCTCACACACACACCTACCACCCCAAACCTGATTTTTACTGAGAAGCAATTCATATCTTTTGAAAAAGTTCCTCACTACAGTTTTCCTTTACATTGCAATGAAACATGTTGAAGCAGAATTATATCTGACCCAATCTGCCAAACAATTTTTAATTGAAGTAAAATCCTGCAGTGATTGTCCCAAATCCATATTAGTTTGTAGATGTTTGTATTGAACGTGACACACAGGCAGCATCACTCCCACTGCAGGTAAACTCTCATTTGTGCTCCATAGTAGTGATCTGCCCCCCAGAACTGACGTGCGATGAAGGAGCTTGTAGCAGGGGCAGGGCAGAGGAGTGATATTTATGTCTAACTTTTTAGCATTGAAAGGTCTTACCTCACATGATATCCTTTCTGGTAGCACCAATACTGATGGTCTTATAGTTTCCAACGTTTCAGAAACTACCTCACTTTCCACACTCACATCTGTTTTCACTGATACTCCTCCTTCATCCAACTGCAAGTTAACTTCAGAGTGATCTTGGTAATCTACAGGATATAATATTGAGTGAAATGTATTGTTATTCATCCCACACAAATAAAACATGATGGTCTGAAAACAGCTAGACGATGATTATTTACAAAATACTACTGATGTACATAGCATTTTACGAAGAAATAAAAGAAAGTAGATAAAATCCTGGCCCCATTGAAGTCAGTGGATTTCAGCCAGTGTCCTTGTCCAAAAGATCCCACAACCCATATTCATCTTGATAGTCTTTGCTCATATGAGAAGTCCCACTGAGATCAAAAGCATTTGGCTTTGTCTACAGTGGGGATTTGCCACTAGTGTAGTTGCAACAGAGCAAACCCCAGTTTATGCAGGGTAAATTGAGATACGCAATGATTTTCACCACTGCAGCCTATCCTTGTTTCAAACAGGACTAAGCTTTACTGATACAAATGCCACCCACCTGACTCAACAGGTAGGAAACTTTATAGGACCTGCTGGGGCAGACAGCCACGGGGAAAGGGCGTGGGGAGGGAACACATACCAGAACACAAAAGGTGGGCCCTTTCTCCTCCAGGATTTCTCTGCCTCCCATTGGCCAGCCAGAGGGAGATGGGAGGTGATTGGCCCCTTTCTTCTCCCCACCCCATTATTTTAAACCTTTGCCCAGGTCTTTTGGAGCTTCTCACTCCATTTTAGCTATCCTACCCTCCTCCTCCGTAGTTTTAGGATACAAGCTGTGTATTTTAGGATTTGTGGGTCTAACCAATTGCCTCTTTCGGGATGTTAGGAAGGAACTTTTCCCATTGGTGCAAAATGGAGAGGGGCCTGCTGGGTTTTTCCACCTTCCTTACAGCCCCATGGAGACAGTTATGTTAAATGGCAGTAGGACTTAGAAATAAATATTAGTAGCTTGTGTGAATGTTCAGTTTGTCATAACTTGTGGCGGTGTCCAGTGTGGATAAAAAGGCCAAAATGGCCAGTTCCCTGAAGTAAGAGAACTGGGATTTCTCTGGTGGACTTGTGCTTCTGGGAGAAGAGGAGACCTGAAGTCTTTGCAGACTGAGGTCCCTCTTTTGGTACGGTCTGTCCCCATTAGAGTGGGGAGAGTGAGAAGATACACCAGAGTGAGCTGAATCCTAGGGATAGGCTGAGGTTAGTCTACTCTGAGTTATGTTCTTTATGGTGGGAGCCCTGTAACTCTCGCATTTGACCCATTTAAATGTCTGGTACACATGAGTCGGGGGAAATGGGGCAGATGACACCGGAGTTGTGTTCAGACATTAAATCCACCTCTGTGCCTGTTCTCATTCACCTGTGTGTCCTGACCAATTGCAGCTTTGTCTGGCTACACTAGGGGTTTGACTCAGGACAGCTACACTAGTGAGCTGCTCCGATGGATCATCTAACCAGGAAAAATCCCTGGCATAGACAAAGGTCTTCTCCATAAATATGTAGTGGATGTAATGAACAGCAGAGCTAGTGCTCCTTCGTCTGTCATTCACATCTAACAAGTTGGACTCACAACATCCTAAACATATACACTATCTGTGCAAGATGATATTCTGACTTTAAAATAAGATACCATCCCATTTAGTTTGCTGTGCAATTTACAGTGATGGGTTTCTTCTTTATTCCACAATCCTAGTACGGCCGGAAGAGCTGTAGCATGAGCCCTTCATCCCATCTCAGAATTTTAATGTGAAAACATAGAAGAATTGGCAATTGCGTCTCCAGAACTGTGTTTTAGAAAAAGCCGTTCTTCACACCTGCTACTTCTCAGCTCTATTATTACTCCTTTCTACTGACTAGCTCTGCCATAGTACAAAACGTTAGACAGCCTCACCACCTTATCTCACAGGACAGCAGCACATTTGTAATGACGCAGGATTATCCAATATTCTGCAGCACATTTCATGTAGTCTAATGATATTTCAGGCTTCTCATCAGCCAGTCAGGATTCTGTGAGCAGTCAGAGGACCAGAGCATTTTGTATTACTGTAAATTATGGAACCCAGACAACATTGAGGTGCAAACTCGTGATGGGCAGACCTCAACATTTTGGGAATTTGGTTTAGTTCAGATAAGCCTTAAAGGTGTCTGATGGGGTGTCCTCCTCAGACTTGCCCAGAAAGGGTTAAGACAGGCCAGAAAGTCCAGTTAGCCTGTGACCGTGATTGTTGGAGAGGGGCCATGCTGAGATTGCTCAATCAGGGCGAACTGCAAAGAATGGGTCAGATGATCCCCAACACTGGTGGTCTGTTCTAATAATTAGATTCACCAAGCCAGCAACAAAACAGCATCTATAATTCCTTACTGGTTACCAAGAAGCCCCAAAATAGTCTCCCTTACTAATCCAGCCTTGGGCTCCCACCCAGACAGCCAAATCAAATATGATGAGGATTACTAAAACCTTATTCACCATATATAAAGTTCTACCAATCCCAAAGGATTGGACGCATTACCCACCTAGTCAATGAATATTTCAGATTTTATCCAAACACACACGTACAGCCAATTCTTATTAACTAATCTAAGATTTATTAAAAAGAAAAGAAAGAGAGTACTGTGGATAAAGAACATTCTACATACACATAAGAATAAAGTTCTTGGGTCAGTTTCACATTGTAAAGCCCTACTACTGCTATATAAATGCCAGTGTTGAGAGAAGACAAAATAATTGCTTTCAAAGTAGGAGACATTGAGCCTGTGACAACATTGCAATTATTTTTGTAATTATTATACAGTTTTAGCTCAAATATTGGTCCTCACCATGGGCAAAATCTGCCCCCTCTCTCCTCACACAAATTGTGTAGCCAGACTTGCATGCACAGACTTTCACGGGAAAGGGGATGTCCTCCCCTAGTGCCACTACATTGCTGCTACTGCAACCCTGTGGATGCAGGAGCTTTTGCTACCGCTGTGCCCCTGCTTGATAAGGACTGATGACCAGTGAATATACATAATTTCAGATCCACAAACCCAGCTCCAGATCCTCCCCTGACCTATCCTTCTTCCATCTTCCGCAATCTGTACAGGGTGAAAGACCTCGTCAAGGACTTTCCAAATCAAGCTCCTCAAACTTCTGCACAATGAATTTCATTGCAGGCAGCCATGCATTTCACTACAAAAACAGCTGCAGGATTTCCCCTGTTTCATAAATGACCCAGAGAATTCTGACTGACACACTGAACAGATAGTCATAAAACAGCTTGTGCACATGTTATCATTGTGTAAAACAATACTGTACATTTATTATCAAGTCAGATTATAGCTGACAGATTATATTATTAATATAAACTTTTGTCATACAAGAACTAATCAATATGGAGTTTTAAGGGGAGAAGGAATGTGGCAAGCTGTCTACTCTACAGCCCCTAACATTGCTGACTGGGATTGGAAATATCCCTAACCTAATGAATATCAGAGAGAGATACTGGGAAAGTCTATAGAAAGAAGGTTCCATTACAGAGACAGAGCAGGCTATTATCAGTATATGAAGAAAACTGCAGACCAAAATTTGTCAATCTACATAGTGAATAGAAGGGGTGAGAAAGTAAAATCCCTTGGAAGTAGATCCCTTCCTGTTCATCTCAATACAATAGAACCTCAGAGTTACAAACACCTCAGGAATGGAGGTTGTTCATAACTCTGAAATGTTCGTAACGCTGAACAAATGTTATGGTTGTTCTTTCAAAAGTTTGCAACTGAACATTGATTTAATATAGCTTTGAAATTTTTCTATCAAGAAGAAAAATGCTGCTTTCCCTTTATTTTTTAGTAGTTTACATTTAACACAGTACTGTACTGTATTTGCCTCTTTTTTTTTGTCTCTGCTGCTGCCTGATTGTGTACTTCCAGTTCCAAATGAAGGCTGTGCGGTCAAATGGTCAGTTTGTAATTCTGGTGTTTGTAACTCTGAGGTTCTACTGCATTTTATTCTTGTCATCGTGAGCTGATTGCATAATAATTCTGATTGCATAATAATTCTAACACTTAGTCTACAGTCACCTTCTGATTTAGACATTCTGATACTCATTTCCCATTCAAACAATGGGAAACTTCAGGTGATATTAACTCACCTATTTTTATTTTTTTTTAAACTGAAAAGGCATTTTCATTGACCAAAACAAGCACATTAAAATACAATGACTTCATAATATAAGGAAGCTAATTGTATAAACATAAGAAAGATCATCCCAGTTTTACTGGGACAATCCCTGCTAGTCATTTGATTTCCCAGTGCCCCACAAACTTCTTTCAGGAAGATCTTCTTCCAGGAGATTTTCAATGATCTAAATCACAAAAAAGAGTCCTACAAAAAGTGGAAACTAGGTCAAATTACAAAGGATGAATATAAACAAATAACACAAGTATGCAGGGACAAAATTAGAAAAGCCAAGGCACAAAATGAGATCAAACTAGCTAGGGACATAAAAGGTAACAAGAAAACATTCTACAAATACATTTGAAGCAAGAGGAAGACCAAGGACAGAGTAGGCCCATTACTCAATGGGTGGGGGAACAATAATAGAAAATGTAGAAATGGCAGAGGTGCTTAATGACTTCTTGTTTCGGTTTTCACCAAGAAGGTTGGTGGCAATTGGACGTCTAACATAGTGAATGCCAGTGAAAATGAGGTAGGATCAGAGTCTAAAATAGGGAAAGAACAAGTTAAAAATTACTTAGACAAGTTTGATGTCTTCAAATCACCAAGGCCTGATGAAATGCATCCTAGAATACTCAAGGAGCTGACTGATGAGATATCTGAGCCATTACTAATTATCTTTGAAAAGTCATGGAAGACAGGAGACATTCCAGAAGACTGGAAAAGGGCAAATATAGTCCCATTTATAAAAAGAGAAATAAGGACAACCCGGGGAATTACAGACCAGACAGCTTAACTTCTGTACCCGGAAAGATAATGGAGCAAATAATTAAGAAATCAATTTGCAAACACCTAGAAGATAATGAGGTGATAAGTAACAGTCAGCACGGATTTGTCAAGAACAAATCATGTCAAACCAACCTGATTTGTCAAGAACAAATCATGTCAAACCAACCAGCTTTCTTTGACAGGATAACAAGCCTTGTGGATAGGGGGGAAGTGGTAGATGTGGTATATCTTGACTTTAGTAAGGCTTTTGATACTGTCTTGCATGATCTTCCCATAAACAAACTAAGGAAATGCAACCTAGATGAAGCTACTATAAGGTGGGTGCATAACGGGTTGGAAAATCATTCCCAGATAGTAGTTATCAGTGTTTCACAGTCATGCTGGAAGGGCATAACGAGTGGGGTCCCACAGGGATCAGTTCTGGGTCCAGTTCTGTTCAGTATCTTCATCAAGGATATAGATAATGGCATAGAGAGTACACTTATAAAGTTTGCGGATGATACCAAGCTGGGAGGTGTTGCAAGTGCTTTGGAGGATAGGATTAAAATTAAAAATGATGTGGACAAATTGGAGAAATGTTCTGAAGTAAATAGGATGAAATTCAATAGGGACAAATGCAAAGTACTCCACTTAGGAAAGAACGATCAGTTGCACACATACCAAATTGGGAAATGACTGCCTAGGAAGGAGTACTGCAGAAAGGGATCTGGGGATCATAGTGGATCACAAGCTAAATAGTGTCAACAGTGTAACACTGTTGCAAAAAAAGCAAACATCATTCTGGGATGTATTAGCAGGAGTATTGTAAGCAAGACACGAGAAATAATTCTTCTACTCTACTCTCTGCTGATTAGGCCTCAACTGGAGTATTGTGTCCAGTTCTGGGCGCCACATTTCAGGAAAGATGTGAACAAATTTGAGAAAGTCCAGAGAAGAGCAACAAAAATGATTAAAGGTCTAGAAAACATGACGTATTAGGGAAGATTGAAAAAGCTGGGTTTGTTTAGTCTGGAGAAGAGAAGATTGAGAAGGGACATGATAACAGTTTTCAAGTACATAAAAGGCTGTTACAAGGAGGAGGGAGAAAAATTGTTCTTCTTAACCTCTGAGGATAGGACAAGAAGCAATGGGCTTAAATTGCAGCAAGAGAGGTTTAAGTTGGACATTAGGAAAAACTTCCTGTCAGAGTGATTAAGCAATGGAATAAATTGCCTAGGGAGGTTGTGGAATCTTCATCATTGAGGATTTTTAAGAGCAGGTTGGACAAAAACCTGTCAGGGATGGTCTAGATCAGGGGTAGGCAACCTATGGCACGCATGCTGAAGGCGGCACGCGAGCTCAGCACTTTAATTTAATTTTAAATGAAGCTTCTTAAACATTTTAAAAACCTTATTTACTTTACATACAACAATAGTTTAGTTATATATTATAGACTTAAAAAAGGAGACCTTCTAAAAACATTAAAATGTATTGCTGGCACGCGAAACCTTAAATTAGAGTAAATAAATGAAGATTCGACACACCACTTTTGAAAGGTTGCCGATACCTGGTCTAGATAATACTTAGTCCTGCCATGAGTGCAGGGGACTGGACTAGATGACCTCTCAAGGTCCCTTACAGTTCTATGATTCCATGACACCTGAAGTATCCCTGATTTTTCATGTTATCAATCAAAATGTTTGATTTTTGTAAATTGCATAATGCCTGTTTAAGACATATTGCTATATGCGAAGTAGAATTTGCTCTGAGTTTTCCAGGAACAAACAAGCCAGTGAATGACCACTTAGTGTGATGAACAGTGTTTGGAGTGATGTCAAATGAACACAGATGCTATCAGGAGCTAGCAAACAAACAGGGGACTTTTGTAGGGGAGTTCAATGAGGGATTGTGAAAGCTAGATATACCTAATAAATATTCTCTAAACTTTGGCCAATAAACGCCCCCCCTCCCCTCTCCACACACTCCTTGTGCAAAAAACATCACACACATTACACACACAACCCTGCAAGAGTAAAAATAATACAGGCGGAAGTCCAGGAGCAGACTGGGGGCTACCCATCTTATTGCACTGAATGCAACATGCATGATTATCTGTCTTGTGGGCAGGTGCTATATGTGTGCATTCGGCGCAAGTCGCACATGGCTCTCAGAGAACAGAGTAACTGAACTGGAGGAGTTCAGGGACACAGTAGAGCAGTCCCACCCCCAGGCTGACAGTCTCTGTGCTGATGAGGAAGAAGAGAGTCTTGGGAAGGAGAACATCAAGATGGAGAGGACAGAAAAGATCCCATAGTTGGGACCCTGCTGGACCATCATAGGACCTAATCACATCAGCCACGCCATCAGGGGCTCGTTCACCTGCACATCTACCAATGTGATATATGCATCATGTGCCAGCAATGCCCCTCTGCCATGAACATTGGCCAAACCTACGCAAAAGAATAAATAGACGCAAATCTGACTGTATTAATAGGCAAACTAGATACCATCAATTTAGGTTTCAATAGAGACTGGGAATGGCTGAGCCATTACACACATTGAATCTATTTCCCCATATTAAGTATCATCGCACCTTCTTGTCAAACTGTCTAAAATGGGCCATCTTGATTATCACTACAAAAGATTTTTTTCTCCTGCTGAAAATTGCTCATTAATTAGCCTCTTAGAGTTGGTAGGGCAACTCCCACCTTTTCATGTTCTCTGTATGTGTATATATATATCTTCTTACTATATGTTCCATTCTATGCATCCGATGTAGTGGGCCGTGGCCCACGAAAGCTTATGCTCAAATAAATTTGTTAGTTTCTAAGGTGCCACAAGACTCCTGTTCTTTAGGGGTATTTAAGATACTCCTGAGAATTATAGTCCTTTATAGAAGGTAATACTCCATCTCACAGACTGCTTTCTTTAGCACGCTTTTCACAAATATCTATTGCTGTTTTTCATACTTAAAAAGGAATAATATAAAAAGTTTAGCTTCATAACTCAGTAACCAAATATTAGCTATGTATCTGTTACATACACTTTAAGAGTTATTTGTTTAGTTGGATTCTGCACTGATGCTTTCAATTTTATTTCAATCTTTCTTCCTAATTCATATTATGCGACATATTATTCCAGTATATTTTATGCAAAACCTTTTGGAATACATTATAGCTTTCAATTCCACATTCTCAAGTGAACTTATGAAATTTCTTTGAAATTGTATTCCTCTGCATAAACAGAATTTTTCATGAATGCCTTACCACAGCTCCTGACAACCTACACTTGACATCCAACTTCCTGCCCAAAATGAATTCTAACCTTTCAAATGTACTCTATTTAATCCTTATTGCAGCCTACAAGGTTCACAAATTATCTCTGTTTTGATATTTGATGCTCGTTATATACTTTGAATCAACAATGTGTGTGACAGGGTCTGGGTGTTAAAAACAGTAAAAGAACTTAATGAAACATGCATATTTTTTCTAAGGTTACCATGGTAAAAGGCTCGTGGCCAAAGTCTGAGATCCCTACTCATTTTTTTCTCAGCCTTTACACATATGAACCTCCCTGTGGTGCTCAGTAGAGAACTGAAAGTGGCACAGCGATTTTAATTGAAAAGCAAAGGTGTATGTTCAACTACTGAACAAGGTCCCTATGTCCCCTTACATCATATAGCAATGGAGAGGATCGGAAGTGATGCATTGGGCTAAGAAGGCAATACAGATTGGAAAGGTGTTTATGCAGTACAGGTCCTTCAGATTGTGATGTGTTCAGCCCCACTGTATTTAGCCTTGATTCAGCAAAGTTCTTAAGAGAATCCTTAGCTTTAAGCTTGTGAGTGGTACAACTAGATTCCATGGGATCACTCATGTGAATAAAGATCTGCATGTGTTTATGTGTCCTACTGAATCCACCAAACTGCTTGTAAAGCACACATGTAAGTGATTTTCAGGACTGGGAATTTAATCCCTCAGAGTAGTTTTGTAGAAAAATAATTCATAGCCTGTTGGAGTGTGGAGGAATCAAGGAATCATTTCTATACATTTTGTGTTCCCTTAATAATCCAGCATAAATTTATGCCAGGTAAATATGCCTGCTAGTGCTGCTTGGAGTAGGGATAACTAATTCTAAATGCTCTCTGCCCCTTTAGAGGGCTCACATGGGTATATCTGCTACATGGGAACCAATGACAACATGGCAACTCTGTGAGCCATTTTGCTACTGATGCAGGGAGGGCTGAGAGGGACATGGAGGCAGTAAGGTCCCTATATGTAACCTGAGAAACTAAGGGTTTAATTTCCTTTTTAGTATAAATCTCTTGCAATTACATCATTTCAAAGCCAATTGCTTCACTTCTTTGGGACTATCACTAGCCTGACTCTTTCTGATCTGTTGAGAAGGAAGACTTCTTTTGTTAATGGTCAGAGGCCATGAGAAACTCTCCATTTTAAAACACTTCAAGTGCAAATACAAATCTGCGTGGCATATTAACAGAAATTATTCCCAATTTGTAAAAAATAACCCCACTCCCACATTTTTATGATCCTTATGCCAAAAATATTGACCTTCCTTTGAAGCAGTCCTGATACCTGAGCAACATGACAATTCCATTGGCATTTATTGGATGTGTAGGTGAACAAAGGAGAGACTATATTTGAATGCCTGTGTTACACTATATGAATTGGTTTGTTTTGCTCAAAATCATTTTCAATCCCATTTTCTACTTCCATGCTTGAGCTCTTCTATCAAAAATTAATGTTCATGTGTGTTATCTGTGAATTGGCCAGTATTGTCTCTGAATCCAAAATGGTCCTGTTGTCTGAAAGAAAAGTTGCTCACCAAAAATAAAGTAAGCATTAGACAGACAGTTCCTTTAAAAGCCATAAAATTCCCAGCAAGACACAGTTTACTATATATGGCTTCTCATTGCTGATTGCCAGCCACACACTGATCACACACCAGTCTAGGGTGTGACATCAAAAAGACTGAAATTACCAACCAGACTGTGGCTTTAGAATAAGGGTGAGGTTTCCAGCTCCAAAGTCTGCATACACAATTGCGTACATACTTTGTGCATGCACTACCACATGCATGTACACATGGCTACATCATTAATATAAATTACATGTATCACAGTCACTCACAAGTCTTTAACACTCTTGGGGCCTCCAAGCACTAATTTAATACTAATCATGTGGCCAAAATACTATGCACTGTACCAAACACATAGTAAGAGACAACCCCTCTCCCAAAGAGCTTACAAACTAGACACATAAGATAGACCAATTGTGGGAGAGGAAACAGAGGCACAGTAAGGTAAAGTGACTAATTGCCCAAGGTCACATAGGTCAGTAGCAGAACTGGTAATAGAAACCATATATTCTGAGTCCCAGTCCAGTGTTTCCTATCCATTAAACCATGTTGTGTCTTCCTCTACATGATGACATAGCCTAGAATGGGGAGAGAGGAGTACCTCAAGAAGTCAGAATCCATCTTCCAGCCTCTCTACATGAAGGGGATACCTGCCCAGCTATTCAGCTGAAATATAATATTAAGGAATCTTAAGCTACCAGCATTAGAGTCACTAAAGTTTTATCTGAGTAAGGTCTTCAGGTTTGGACCCATTGCCAACCTGAGAGACCATCTCTCCTCATGCTATACTGTCCACAGCGTCTGTCAGCAGAAGGACTCAGGACAGAAATAATTTTATTTTTAAAGTGGGTTGTCAGCAGATCATTCTCCATAAGGGACTCTCCATGTTGGAATTCACTCTCACCTTTGGTTTGAAATAGCCCAAACTTGTTGACCTGTACGGTATGCTACAAGGCCTATCATTTTACTTAGAGATACAATAAGGACTGCTGTCTCTAGGTCATACAGAATACTGTTTGTGTTTGGTTTAATCTTGTGTTAGTTATTTTCTGGTTTGGGGATGAAAGTAAGCTGCAGGCTTTTTTTTGGCATAATATTTTTAATTATGTCAATAGTACCTGGAGTCTGGGATAGGCATTTTTTATCAAAAGGGGTTATAAAGAAAACCATCAGACTACAGCGTGAACTACTGGGAGCTCTTCTGCCTAACCTTCAGAAGCTGCACCATCAATTTTGTTATGGAGCTCTGACATATCTTCAACAAACCTTGCTGCTCACGGTTAGATCAGATTTCTGAGCAGACACATATATCTGGAGTTAAACTTTTAGTGGTCAGCCATTAAATACCAATGTCATCTTGTGATGCACAGTTTATCCAGCTCTTTACTTCAATGGCACCACCACTCTTTACAGTGCATTGTGTATGCGCGGATAAGTTTTTTGATGGCTGCTGAGTCAGATGCGTGAGTGACAGTTCCATCCACAGTTAGGGCACTCCCATGCACTAACAATGCTCTGAATCCGAGCAACAGATTCTTTCCTCCTCTGACACTGGTCATTACAAAGCTTGATCCAGTCTGCCTTTCTCCATCTACAATGCCTCGCTCCATCTACAAGCTGACTCCACCAACTAGAGCGGCATCCCGCACTCCCCTCTCAATCATCCACAGAGGTTTCAAAGGATACTAAATCATATTTTGCAAATATTCTGAAATCTGCACAGCAGTCTGCCTCCCTTGTTAGACCCTTTGTGAGTTTCAGAGTACAGCAGCACACTCCTCGGGATCCTGTAATCCGGGATCCACTTGACATGTCCAAACTACCTGAGTCTTTTCTTACTAATCAACGTTCCCATGAATGACACAACAGTACGATTTAACACTTTCCACATTTGTCACCCTGTCTTGCCATTTTCTTAGAAGTTTTTGCAAACATCTGATATGAAAACTGTTTAGTCTTTTGGTATGTTTGGTATAAGTCATCCATGTTTCTGAGCCATATAAAAGGATGGATAAAATATGCCTCGTAAATATAGATTTTCACTTTAGTTGACAATTTGTTATTCCAGGCATTGTCTTGCAATATAGTGCTCTGTTCCTGACTGCCTTGCCAATTCTACTATTAAGCTCAGCATCAAAATCTAAATTGCTGGTAACAGTAGAGCCAAGGTAACAAAACTGGTCAACATCTAAAGGAATACCATCTAAGCTGATATCTGGAACGGATTCTGAATGTTGTGAGATGCTACCGGTGTGGTGCCCTGCTTTCTCCTGTTGATATCACTTGGCTGCGTGCATGTGTTCCCTCTGTGTGCTGCCCCAGCTCTGCGCAGATAGCTGACACAGCAAACTCGACGAGAACCCCCAATAACCACAGAGTCTAGTAAGGTACGAAGGCACCTCGGCCAGGTTTATTGTGACCCTGACACAATTTCAGTTCCCGGTAGATTACTTAGTCTACCGAGCATACTGCTAGAAAGTGCTGCTCGGCAATGGACTCAGCTCAGTCAGCGGCGGGACTTTCCACTGCCCCCTCGGCTGGACCAAGACACCACCCAGGGATACATTTTTATACACAGGTACAAACAAGTTACACATCACTCCTGACGTATTGAGGTGCAACCCCTTCACGTAGCAAGGTACAACCTCCCTACGTAGTAAGGTGCCGCCTCGCACCTTGTACCTGTTGGTTCGATCAAAACAACTCTATCCATCATTTTACCCTTTTGCCCCTGTCATTGGGATGGGTCGGCCTGTTCCATGTTATCTGTGGAATGTTTCGGTATAGTGTGTCTTGGTACCATGTTTATACTGTAACTATGCTAAGTGGATATATATTTATGCAACATTAGCCCTTTCCTTGCCAGCTTCTGTGAGCAGGGACAGCCTCTTGCTCACAGCTTAACTTTGCTTTATGTTAGCAAAGTCTTGACCATTACTTTAGTTCAGGCCTCAGGCAGTCTTGACCATTACTTTAGTTCAGGCTTCAGGCCTCATACTGAGCCTTTATCAGGGCCTTCACTTACTACACTGAAGAGCCTTGGTGCATGATAGCAGTCTTCTTCAAGCTTAATGCTAGCTCAAAGATTTTGCATGAATCAGAAAACTTAATAAGATGTTGTAGATGTTGTATGCGTTGTGAACTGCAAGGGTTGCATTATCTGCAAACAACAGGTCCCTTACGATGATTTCCTTCACCTAGCCTTGCGATGTTAAGCAAACCTCCATCATGTCTCATGCTAAGATAGACAGCCTCTTGAACATCATGGAATGCATACTGAAGCAGGAATGAGAAGTAAATATTAAACCATATAAGAATCAGTATGCAACCCTGCTTCATTCCATTGTTTGATGTCACATGATTCAGACTCTTGGTTTTCATACATTACAGTTGCCTTCATGCCATCGTGTATGGATTTCACAAGGTTTAGCAATATAGGTGGACAACCAAGCTTCTTCAGAACAATGTAAAGTTCTGATCGACCAGGCTTTTGTTAAATCTATAAAAAACATGTACAGTGGAATACACTTCTCTCTTCACTTTTCCTGCAGTTTTTTTACAGAAAGATCATGTATATGGTGGTCTTTCCCGAGCAGAAGCCACACTGGCTCACAGGGTAGATTCTCTCAGCTAAATTTGAAGTCTAGGTAAAAGAATATGACTTAAGATTTTTTCCAAGATGTTAAGAAAGAGATACCCCTGTGGTTATTACAGTCACTTGTCTCCTTTGTTTTTATAGAGTTGGATGAAACGTGCATCCTTAAAATTTTGCAGAACAGTTTCTTCCTTCCAACAGAGTAGCAATACCTCATGCAATCTCTGCAGCGAGTCTTTGTGCATTTGTAGATTTCAGCAGGTAAACAGTCAGATCTTCAGGAGATTTCTTATTGGAAATCTTTTTGATGCTTTGTTCGAGTTCCTCTTGTGTAGATTTGACATCCAGCAAAGTTATAACTTCAAAGTCAGGTAATTCATCCAGCACACGTTGGTCTACTACGGACTCCCTTGATTATATCATTCCATAGTGCTCAATCCACCTCTCCAGTTGCTTCCCTTTATCGGTTATAATATTGCCATCCAGATCTTTCAGTGGAGCTATCTTGTTCTATATTGGCCCAATGGCCTTTCTAATGCCCTCATAAAACTGTCAGCTGACTGTTGGATTCTGTTGCAAAGACCCAGCCAAAATTCTTGAGCACACTTCCTGGAAGCTACTTGAACTACCTTACAAGCTTCTCTTAGGTTGTTGAACAAATCAGTAATAGTAGACTTGTAGGTGATCAGGGCAGATCTTTTCCTCTCAATGAGTTGCAGCAGTATCTTTGAATGGTCTAAGAAGCAGTCAACATTTTTCCTAGTACTCTTTCCAAAGCTCTTGATTGCCGCATTGTACATACTTGTCTTCAGGACTTCCCATGCATCTGACGCAGTTTCATTCATTCCAGCTATCTTTGCTACTTCCTCATTAAAAAGCCATTTCTTGACAGGATCATTGATTCAACACAAGTCAATACAAGGTTGTACAGCAGTTTTGTTACAGTGGATTGTCTTAGCTTGAAATTTCACTTTGCAGCAGACAAGAGAGTGGTCTGTGTCACAGTCTGAGCTTTAGAAGGATCATGTATGTAAGATATCTTTCAAATATGTATGTTTTTTCAGTACCAAGTCCAGCTGGTGCTAGTGCTTGGACCTCAGGTGTCTCCATGATATTCTTCTGATGTTACCAGCAAAGAAGGTGTTGGTCACTGATAAGCCTTGACTGGCACAGATCTTGAGAACTCTCTGACCATCGTCATTTATATGTTCAATGCCACGCCTACCCAGAATTCCGGGCTAGATCTCAGCAATGGACCCACTACTTGCATTGAAGTCTCCAAGTACTAGGATGGGTTCCTTCCATGGATTCCTGCTGATCAATTCTTCTAGCTGTTGGTAAAAGCTATTCTTCTCCTCACCACTAGCCTGTAGAGATGGAGCATAGTCACTGAACAGGTTGATGAATCCCTTCTGTAAACTAACTCAAAGTGTCATGATACGTAAGGACACTGCAATCGGAGCTTCACACAATGACAAAAGTTCATTTCTGATAGCAAAACCTTCATCATGCTCCTCCTTACTCCTCCAGGTTTGCCATTCCAGGAAATGGTGTAGTCCTTCTCCCTTACGAAGCCTGTATCTGAGAACCTGAGTTTCCAAAAGAGCTGAAATATCAGTTCTGAAACATGCAAGTTTCAACATCGCTGTTTTCCTCAAATCTGAATTCAGATCAAAGTTGTATACAGAGGACAAACTCCAAATATTCCAGCAAGCAATTCTGGAAAACAGTTGAGCCAGGATGTAAACAATGAGGCAAGACTTATTTAACCCACCTTTTCTAGAGCCACCCTCACACAAGGCAAGCAGGCCATCCCTAAACAAGGCTGCTTAGAAATCTTGGGAGTTGCCCCAGGGCCCTTATGCCTCTCTCGCATCCTTGCAACAATCTTGCTAAGACCTTCAGCGAACATGCCTAGGCAAAGTTATGGAGGAGCGGAGGCTGCCATAGACCTGTTGTCCCCCCTTTAGACCACTGAGCCAGAATCTAAAAGCCAGAGTGAGTCTGGATGTTCAGTGACACAAAGGTTGTAGCGTCTGCCAGAGAGCCAACCCAGATAGAGCTGCTAGCTGCCTATCACTTCAGCGTGAGCACCTTTTCTGTCAGGGTGAGATCCTTTAGCCATTCTTCACCAACAAGTATCCACAAGGCAGTGGATGATGCAGTTTAACATCTCTTTATTTACTCAATACAGGTCCATTAGGTCAATGGTAAAAAGGCAAAATTGTAATATGAAACTGGAACAGTCTCTGTTGAATTATTCTGAATGTATACAGGCGCTCCTCAGGTTATGCAAACCCAACTTACGCAAATTCACACTTACGGAAAAAGTTCCATAAGCTTCTTTTTTTTTTTTTTTTTGGCGTAATTGTTGGGTATACGTTCCCGACTTACGCAAAATTCAACTTACACAAGGCATTTCGGAACAGAACGCTTGTGTAAGTCGGGGAGCGTCTGTACTTTAATTTTAGGTCGCTCTAGTTTTTAGGTAAATTAATTAACGTCAGTTCAACAATGGTCTGAAGAAGAACTCCATGTAGCTTGCAAGCTTGTCTCTTTCACCAACAAAAGTTGGTCAAATAAAAGATATTACCTCTCCCACCTTCCCTTAGTTCAACAATGATGCATAAACATTTTCAACTGCATGGTTAAATGATTTTTATAACCAATATACCTGGAAGCCAGCAAGATTACTTCATTTTTTCCAACTCAGTTTATAAATTGCCATAATGACTATGCAGGGAACTATAAGATCTCTTGAAAAAAAAATTGTTTTAATACAGCTTGGTCTGTTTTCTTACATGGAATGAAAACACTGAAATGAAACAAAGTAAATATATAAGAATAGTTGTGAGTGGCTAAAATCATTGAGTTGTTCAGACTATTTTGGCCTCAGAATTATTCAGCTTCACTTTCTATACCTTTGACTTAAATTGCTCATGAGAATTCTTTTATCAGATACAGGAATGAACCCTCATAAATTCACATGATTATGATTAGCATTCTATCACTGGATATTTTCCATCACTCCCAGGTACTAACAAATCAGTTGTTTTCACATCTGCTTGCAAGTCATATTTCCCTAAAGGATCTCAGAGATCATATTGTTTTTCCATTTTCCAATGTACACTCTCACCTTTTCCCTTAAGGACTTACACAATTCACTTTAGTCAATCAGTTCTTATTGATTGTTAGATCTCACTCATTCCCCATCTATCTTTGCTTTATTAGATACATGATTTGCTTTCTTTCCATTTGTCTTGTCAGCTACTTGCTGTTCTTTCCACTACTGTTGCCTCATAGTTCTCATTTAAGCTTTGTACTTTTGATCTGTTCACCTTTCATTCCAGCTAAAGCCTAAATTATCCTACTCTTAGCTTGTATCTTTCCTATGACAGATTGTACACTTAAGAGAGACAGTCCAACTTCCAGTGGGTCAGACTACCTACTTTTAAATCCTTTCCTAAAAGTTAGTTCTTTCATGATATCATCCCAGGTTTCTCTCTCAGATGTCTCCACAACTACTTGGGTTTTAGCTGTTTATCCCAGAGATCATATTTGTCTAAGGTAAACTGGAAGCTCTCTGGCACCTATGTAGCACAGGCTTTATACAGTTTTGTGACTGGATAAGCTCCCTTTTCATTAGAGATAAGCAAAGCTACAGGATTCACTTTGCAACTGTCACCACTGAACCAAACCATGCTGGTTAGTTTGTGAGGTTCACATACTTATTCAAGGGAATGACCAGCTGCCCCTTGACACCTTATCTTGACTGATTTCTGAGACACTGACATGCTAGTGGCCACACATCCCATTCCCTCTTCCTTCTTGGGCCAGGTTCCCCCACCCATGGATCTCCAGAGATGCCAAGTGGCTATTTCCTATTGCAACATCAAGGAGGAAACCCTGATCCCAAAAACCCTAAAGTGTGTTCGGGGGCAGGAAGCAGCCTGCTCCCCAAACAGGAGAGGAGAAACTGGGAAACACTTTCATTGCAGCCGGCTTCTACACTGATTACAGGGGAAGCCTTATAAATTGCTTAGCAAGGTAACAGGAAACACTGAGGATTCCCAAGTGCCATACATTAGGGCTTCTACAACATCCTAGATGACTCCCCAAGGATTTTTCTAGCTACCAAAGGGAGACTATGGTGCAAGAAACCTCTCACCTTTGCACTGCTGCTGAAGGAATGCAAAGACTGTGTGAGACTAATGACTTTCCAAAGTGAGCAGGATGAAGGCAGGCTATAGCAGAGTCAGGGATCAAAGTAAGAGGGAGCACAGGGAAGTGCAGCTCCTAATTATTTTCTTCTCTTGGGCTTGAGTGGGGAGATCAGCTCTCCCTCCTCACACCCCAGTCTATTCCTCCTCCTATCATGCCAGTAAGCTAGAGGTGCTTAGCCAGTATGTTCCCAGTATGTTTCCACTCCACATTAGCTCACTCAGATACAGGGGATGAGGCAGTAATCTCAAAGAGACTGTACATCAGCTCAGTGTTCTGGACATATTGAACCAGTGACTTCAGAAAAGCCTTCTCCCTGACTTCAGACCAGCAAGACAGAGGGCCTTAGTCACCTCGGAGTTCCCTTTTTCTTGACATCAGCCCAGTCAGCTACAGGTGCCAAGACGGTGAATGACATCAGTGGCCTGCTGCTTGACATCAGACCAGGAAAATTGAGGTGTTGAGCTAGTGACATTACAGATACCTGTATCTTGACATGAGCCCAGCAAACCAGAAATGGTGAACTAGATCTCACATATATGTGACCTAAATTCAGTCTAGCAAGTTAGAAGTTCACAGCATCCTGTGCTCTGACATCATGCCAGCAAGGCAGAGCTGCTGATCCAGCAACCTCAGAGAAGCTCATACCTTGCCATGAGTCCAGCAAGATGGAGATGCTAAGCCAGGAATTCCCAAAGACACTTAGTAATCTCACCAAAGCCTTTTCATCAGCCAGCAAGTTGATGGTGCTGAGCTAGTGACTTCACATAGTGGTGTGACTTGACATCAGCCCTGCAATAAACATTAACTGAAGAGGCTTTAAGTAAGGGTTGGTAGTAGAGGGTGTGCTATGTGGGAGCTCTTTTGCTAGAAGCAGAGGGAAAATTCCACCTTCTCTTACTTTCCTGGGCTTCGGGGGGGAATTCATCTCTCCACGTTCCATCTCCTCCTGCTTCTTAGCACTGACTGATGAAATAAGCATTCATTAAGCAAATAATCTAGAATGGAAAGCATCAGGAGGAGCTGGTACCTGGCTGGGGAGTTTATTGGGCTCCACGCCTACCTGCCTTTAAGTGAAGCAGCATTGACACTTGACAGGAGAAAAAGTACTGTACAAACTGGAAGACTCATATCAACCTCATTTCCTCCTCAGGAAGATCTTTCCCTCCCCACCAGCATGGAAGAGGGAGGTCCTTCCTCTGCCCTACACTACCTGGGGGGAGCAACGGCTCTGTCAGCTCCTTTTCCTCTTCTGGAACCCCATGGAGGGATGGGCGGATGGATGTGTGAATAACAAGATAGGTTCCTCTATGTAGTTCCACATTCTAGAAAGTTTAGATCACTTCCTTTTGTGTCACAAAAGATGTAAAGACATTTAACTCTATTTGCTCTATTTTCATGTAGTTTAGGGAATTTCAAACTCACCATCTGCAAGAACTGTTTCATAGATGCAAGACAGTGACTCCTCGGCGTCTTCATTTTGTGGTTCATCTAAGAAAAGAAAAATCCTTTAATGGATGACATCTCTCTGAAAACATCTTGAAATGGGCATCTCCCTGGCCAGTCTCCCACAGCTTCTTATGTTGTTTATTAAAATGTTTAATTCTGTACTCTAGCAAGGACAGCTCTGATGATCATTGGTGGGATGAGAACTACTTTAGGAACAACTTATTTTGGGACAACTAGTTAATTCCAGGGCATTGGCAGTATATATTACAGATTTTTTTTAACTGAAGCTACAGCAGAGGTTTTCTTCCTCAAAATATTAAACCCTGCTTGTTATTCAGCTACATTCCTCAACTTACATACTAGGAGTGAGTCATACATTAGATGTTAGTTAATTAGTAAAAAAAAATTTTTACTATGTGGAATAAGTAGTAAGATAGCATGAGTGAGAAAAGAAATCTATACTGGCACAGTTTATACTATGAAATGCAAAGCTTTGCCACTCTAACCCCATATGGTCAGTGGTTCAGTCTTCACAGTCTCTACCTGTCACTTCAACCCCAACTTTCTTCTGCACTCCATCACCTCAATGAGTAGTGTAGCAGCTATGTTGCTGTAGGAGCCTGGCAGGGACAATACAAAGCTTGTTTCACAGTTTTATTATTCATTTGCAAATGAAAGTAAACTTTTGTGGGGAGGGTCTCCTTGCTTCTCCCTGCAGCAGGACACGTCCTGAGCAGCATTTGGTAAAAGAAAAAAATCCACGGCTGCTGGAGGGGAAAAAAGGAGGGTGGAAAATGAGACATTACTTAGATGCCACATGATGGAATCTCTCACTCAAAAATTAGGAAATGCCAGAATTAAGATTGCCTTTAATTCAGCCCCCTTGTGCATGTGCAGTGCATTAATTACAAAAATCACATATTATTTTTTTCATATGTCCTAGGAGGATGGACCTGCTCTGGAGGTGATTTGTGGCTGTGTAGTAAAGGAGGTTGTTGTCTGGAGGACCTCTGCCTCATTTGTTACAGAAGTTGGAAGGTGTGCAGTGAATGAGGCTCGGGATTGCAAAAAGAGAAAGAATAGTCTCATGGTTAAGGTCTTGTGGCTAAGGAAGTTGAACGCTGTTCAGAAGAACTGGATTCTATCCAGAGTGGGATGAAATTTTTCTACCAAAATTTTTTGGCAAAAAAAAAAAAAAAAAGAGCAGATTCAGTGATCCCCAAACATTTAATGAATTCCTGTCAGTTTTGCCAAAGTGTTTGTGTAGAAACAACAAAAATATTCTGAGAAAAAAATCAAAACATTTTGATTTGACCTTTTAAAACAAAACATTTCAATTTTTCAGTTCAAAAAGACTTTTCATTTCAAAAATTTCTTTAATTTATTTTATAACAAATCAAAAATGTTTTAAAATGCTCAAATCTAAAATTAAATGTTTCATATTGGGTCAAAAAGAACATTTTGTATGACCCAAAAAGTATTTTATTTTTCAACTTCTCGAAACTACCAATGAAGCAAAAAAAAAAAAAAAAAAAATCAGTTATTTGCTTAGTTCTAATTCTATTCCTGCCTCTACCACAGAGTTCCTATGAGATACTAGGCAAATCACTTAAACCAAGCTTTTCAGAGATGGTCAACTAATTGTGTGTTCCTCATTTGGTGGCTACCCAACCTAAGATCCTGGGGTCCAATTTGCAGAAATGTTGGGCACATAGACACCAACTTTCCCCTGTGCTGGTGGGTGCTCGCGCCCGCCCTGACGCCAACCTTAATTCTGGCATTTCCTACTTTTGATTTGCCTAACTCTGTAACCTTAATAATGTGCTTTTAATACAGGGTGTGTGGGGAGGGGAGTGGTTGTGTGTGTAACAGTAATTTCACTGAAGACTAAGTGAAATTCTGTTCTCAGTTACACCAGTACTTTGGTATCCTAAAGGTTGATTGTCTTTAGTATTATCTTAAGCACAACTTTTTCATTCAATGAAACATAATGACATTTATTTTTCCTAATTTCCCCATGAAGATTACAAATGATGCTTAAAGTTGCAGTCAAAATAGTGTGCCAAAAAGTACACAAATAATGCATTTCAAATGTTCTTCTGAGCTAATTAATTCTTAGCTAATTAATAAAAGTGATTAAAATATAATACAGAAAAAGGTCAGTGGTATCTTACAAGAAGGATACACACCACCATTTTATAGCCCTAGATTATATAACCTTCCAAAATACTTGCTGGAAATCTTAAGCCCCTGCTATTTGGAAGAGTTAAAAAACCTCTCAGGTCTGTAATTAAATATTAACTAATGGCTGTCCTCCTTTACACTATACAGTTCATTTCTAAATGCAAACAAACTTGGACTTAGAGGGAAAATAATCATAAAACCACTAATTAATTTAAAAAGTAAGAAATGCATAAACCCATATAAACAGCAGTTAGTAGACTAAATCTGTTCATTAGATTTAGTGCATACAGAATAAGACAGCAACATTTAATTTTCTATTCATTTGAGATATATCATCAGTAAAACTCTTTATAAACTTGTCCTATTAGCTGAGAAATTTTTTTTAAGATGTCAGTGTATTCACTTTACCAGGTGTAAGCAGTTTTCATCCAATTAGTGTCTGAAAGAAGAGGAAAACATTGCATACTCTATACATACTTCATTATCCAAGGGCACAGGTCATCACAAATGGTTAGACACATCAAAACTCAAACTGCCAAAAAAGTTACAGAAATCTGATTATATGATGAGGAAAGGCCTCTGGCTTTTTCAGGATTAAGAAAAGAAGGGGGAAGTCAAGAAGTTTAATTAGCAAGAGACTGGCAGTCTCGGGAGCTGGGTTATTGGCTATAGAGTTTTTTACCTCCAGCTCAATTTCAGTCTTTGTTAGAAACATCCATAAAAATTATCATGCCTCACATGAAATGAGTCAGTGATAGTGAGCAAGACAATATCTACATCACAAATATAATGCCACCATCACAGTGGCACCCTTGTAATCAGTCTGCGAAGCTAAAGTTTGACATATCATGGAGATGAACATCTCCGGAAGTCCTAGGAGTTGTCCCCTCAGAATTGTTCTGAGATATATTGGCAGGGCAAAATGGAAAAGCTTACTGTGTGAGTCTGTGGATGAAGAGTGGACTTCAGTTCTCCAAAAGCCCTTCCACAAGTAATAAACTCACTGAGTTTGTTTTTGTTTTAAAACAGAAAATTTAATTAGCATTTGAGACATTGCTCACTGAGTACAATGTTTCATTGACTTAAATCGTGTAGAGTGGGGTCCACAAGAAAGGTCAGCATTTCCCCAAGGCCTAGTTCCATTCAGACAAAGGGGCTCTCTCACTGCGGATCCTTTTTAGTTGAAGTTTAATATCATTTAGCATTTCAGTTTGGGGGTTTTGTTTTTTGATAGACTGCTTGCTATTGTCAACGTGGTGAAATCCTGGCCCCAGTGAAGTCAATGGCAAAACTCCTATTGACTTCACTGGGGCCAGGATTTCACCCCCATGTTAAAAATTATTTAGCACTAATAGCCTGCTGTTTGCTTAAAAAAGTTCACATTTTTATTAATTATTTATAGCACTGGTGTGAACTGGACTTTGTAGTCAAATAAGATGATTTATAATGTTATGAAGGGTCTACATAATACATGTCATAGTGGATTCAAAATGCTCAGTAGAACAGGTATTTGAGCATTTGGGACAAATTTATCCCTGGTGCAATTCCAGTGAAATCAGTGTCTTTACACCAGCAATAAATGAATGTTACCCTTTTTATATCAGGAAATTGATACAACAACAGGTTCAGTAGAAATATAGGGGCTTAATTCTTTTTCCTCTGCCCTGAGAAAGTGTAGTAAGCAACTAACTTGAATTTGGTGTGAATCTTTGCCCATTTTAAGCTCTATTTGCCTCAGCTTGTTTGTATTTTGGACTACTAGTTATATGACAACTATAAATTTGCAATACTGCAGTGTTTCAGAGCTGCACCCTGTTAATTGATGCAAAAGCAGTTTTTCTAATGTTGTTCTTTACACAGACAACGTGTGTGGTAGTATACTCATTACATTTTAGTCAAGGATTAGAAGTCAATGGCATATTGTTGTCTCAGGCAGAAGATATGTATTCATTTTGTGAGGTTCACTGACTAAGCCAATGGAGAGCGTGGGTACAATTTTCAACCCTGATCACTGCTGTCAGCCAGCTCTCAGCCTAGGCTCAGCTGTCATCTCTTTACATCTCTTGTGCTGGGTCACCTCTGGAACCCCAGCATCTGCCAAGTTTACAGTTCCCCCACAGGAGCTGAGCTCACTCTCAGGGTCCTTTCTGAGTCCTTGGCACTGCTCCTTAGGTCCAGCTATAGGACACCATCAAAGAGCAGACTTCCAGAGCACCTCTCTCAGGGCTGCAGTGCCTGTCTGTCTACCCTAAACAAGAGAGGAAAAAGGAGAGTCTACTCTCTGCCTCAGCCTAGACTTGCTACTAGCCTCTCCTCTTAGGCAACTGCTCTGTGGCCAGCTTCACCTTTTCTAAGCTCCCCTTCTCCAGGTAGTGCATGCTCTGCAGGTGTGCCTAATTGGCACTGCCTGAGTGCAGGAATGGTTGTTAGACTTGCTGTCATTGGGATAGGGGCATGTCTGATCACAGTCACCTAATTCCTCGTTTAGGTAACTATGGGCTGATGTAAGGGGCTAAAACAATATAGATTTAGGCATCATTATTTAAGTGCTCAATTTTAAATAAATGGATTTCTCCTGTTTCATGAAAAAAGGGCCCTCTTTTTCTTTGGGAACAGGCTGGTAGGAGAAGAGAAAAGGACTGCTGTGTTTATTTTTGTCAACACCATCAAATAAAATAGAGCCATTAAAGAGAGTGCTAGATGCTAAGATTCCCAAGTCCTAGATAGATTCAAAGTCCTACCAAACAGTCTCCTAAAATAATAAGCTCATTTTAGAAACATTAACAGAGAGGTATCTATAGAGCACAAAATTTTCAAAATCTACCCTCCCTTTTTGCATCTGCAAGATGAGGACAGAAATAACTGCAGAAACAATTTAAGGCATTTAGAGATCTAAGTATCTAACTGCACATGCAAATCAATTACCGTACTTAGTCGCAGAATCTGTCTAAATTGTGCCTACAAATGATTGTGGGAATAAAACCAGAGGCCCAATTAAGTCTAGGCTGAAAAAACAGGCCAATAGGATCTCTTTCTTAATGAATATATAATAGTAACCATAATTTCTAGGCGAAAGTACGTGCCTAGAAACTTGGCTGTCTGCAGTGTCACGTTGACTGCTACTCTAGAGTGGTGAGAAGGGGGGGGAGAAAGGAGGGGGAAAGGCATAGAGTAAAACACAGTGTTGAACTGTACTTTCATCAATATTAAGAAAAGTTGAGGCAAAGAAAAGTCAAAATACTAAATTAATAGAGTCACTTTACATTAAAATTGAACACAGTTATATAGAAGAGTAAATAGAATCTTAGTTGCTAGCTTGGGAAAATACAACCTCCTAAGTCCTAACTTTTCTGTACAGCCTATATTTCTAATGACAAGTATTCAGGCAGTTGAAAAATCAGAAGAAAAGGTTTAATTGAGCTGCTCAAGAGAACATCACTGTAAAAATGCTCACACCTTTTAAGAAGTCTTGCTATGCCAATCTCTTAACAGCAAAAATATTTGCATTCTTCCTAGCACTAAATAGAAACATAGTAAAATCTGCCACCATCCAGGAAACATATGTTACAAAGCATAATCTCTGAGTCTCAGTTCCTCATTTGCTCCCCCTATGTATGCTCTCAACCACAGACAGCAAACCCTCCTGATTTTAGGTTTTCTTTGAATCATGCTATGCTGTGAACTGGATCTCTAGTGGGTACATTATCTAACTATCAACTAACACCTTTATTTGAAGTGTGCATGTTAATTAGTATTATTTATTTGGGTAGCACAATAAGATTACACAGCTGGAGAGCAGTGCCAAAGGGTTGAAGTTGGCACAATATGGCATGGTAAAGGATATTTCAGCCAAATGAAGAGATACAGAGCTGGATTTCTTGGTCCATTCTATCCACTTCATGCTGCTCAGACAGCACAAAGAGAATAGAGTCCCGCTGGAAATTAACTAGCAGAGAATCCCCTTGCCCAGAACTCCCTCCAGGCGTAAAGCCAGAAAACCCTGCTTCTGTGCCAGCCACCCACTCTGACGTAATGGCACGGCAGGGTAGAGTTTGTTAACACCTAATCTACATTGATGTCTGAGAGATTGTAAACCAGTGATATAAATCAGAACAGACCCTCTTCTGTTCTATCTAATGCCTGGACTAGCCCAGTACTGAATCATGGAGCCAAAATCAGCTGTCAAATGGCCTCCTGTGCCCTGCAATGAATGGAACTCAGGGGCAGAGAACTGATGTCAGGTAGTTAATACTGAAATGTGCCGTGGAATATATGGGAGAAGAATGGGAGAGTTTTATGAATATTGATTAGGAGACATAAGAGGTAGTGTGCAAGGTGATATGAACATGCAGAGTGAACAAATTAGCAGCAATGAATAATGTTATGAGAAAATGGAAAAGGAAGGAGTAAAATATATATAATTTTGTGTTCTGCTTGGTCACTATGTCAAAAGTTGTTGCAGAAACAGAGGGGATCAGAGATAGGTGATGAAAATACGAACACAAGAATGGCCATACTGGGTCACACCAAAGGTCCATCTAGC
Source organism: Trachemys scripta elegans (assembly GCF_013100865.1). Taxonomy (NCBI): domain Eukaryota; kingdom Metazoa; phylum Chordata; order Testudines; family Emydidae; genus Trachemys; species Trachemys scripta. The sequence continues at coordinate 27,643,647 of NC_048302.1, read as the reverse complement.
CCAGTATCCTGTCTTCCGACAGTGGTCACTGTCAGGTGCCCCAGAGGGAATGAACAGAAAAGGTAATCACCATGTGATCCATCCCCATCGCCCATTCCCAGCTTTTGGCAAACAGAGGCTAGGGACATCATCCTTGCCCATCCTGGCTAATAGCCATTGATGGACTATCCTCCATGAATTTATCTAGTTCTTTTTTGAACTCTGTTATAGTCTTGGCCTTCACAACATCCTCTGGCAAAGAGTTCCACAGATTGACTGTGCGTTGTGTGAAGATTAAAATGAGATGTGGGTAGGCTGACCAGATGTCCCGATTTTATAGGGCCAGTCCCACTATTTGGAGCTTTGTGTTATATAGGCACCAACTGTCCCCGCTCCCCCAATCCCCGTCCTGATTTTTCACACTTGCTGTCTGGTTACTCTAGGTGTGGGCAGGCTACCACATGAAGAGAGACTGAAAACTTTGAAAGTATTTAGCTTAGTGAAGAGTAAGAGGAGACATGATGGAGGCATACAAAACATTGGTATACAAAAGGTAAATCAAATGTATCACTTATCTTTTCATTAAAAAGCTACAAATTTAAAACTGATAAAAGGAAAAAAGGGTTTTACAACATCCGTAAAATAATCTGTGAAAAATCACTGCCACAGGTTATCATTGAGGCTGCTTAGCAGGATTCTAAATAAAAGATTAACATGGATAATGCAAACATCCACAACTACATTAGACAGATGTAACCAATATAAGAGATGTACATCTTTACACTTCAGGGCATACCACTAACTGATACAGATTAGGAAGAAACTTTCATTGTAAATCAAGTGATTTTCATATTTGTCCACTACAGCATTTTTTTTTTTTTTTTTTTTTTTGCACCTTCCACTGAAGCAGTTGATACTGGCCACTATTAGAGACAGGATATTGTGGGTGCCTTGTCACTTTACGTTGTCATATTCTGCAATCTGACACTGTAAAAAAATGCTTTGTGACAACTGACCAAAATGAAGAAACACCTTTCTTCTAAGAAATTATATTTGTTTTTTTAATAAATGTTGCAGTTTTCTGTTTGTAGTTTCCACTGATGTGGAAGTACAGTCCCTGTGCTAAATTCTCCTCTTAGCTATTCTGGTGTGATCCCATTGATTTAATTCCCATGAATGACAAGGTTACTGGGCCAAAGAGCTCTCTCCCATTTAATAGTCAAACATCAGTAATGCACTGTAGGAAGGTGCAGAACTTTTCTGATGACTCCTTCTGGAAGCCAATTTGGGTGACTCTGATTAGCTTTACTCCAGAACATAAAAGGAAAGAGAGGCCTTGAGGGAACGGTAGGAGCTCCTAGAGCAGAGGTGGCCAAACTTACTGATCCTCCAAGCCGCATATGATAATCTTCAGAAGTTCAATAGCCAGGCGTACCTGTTTGGGGCTTCTGCCCTGGGATAGGGTGGTGGGGCGCCTGCCAAGGCCTGGGCCTTCAGCAAGAGGGTAGGTGCCTCGTGCAGGGCTGAGGTGCCTAGACCCACGCCCCACTGGGCAGAAGGCCCTAGTCCCACCACCCTGCCACAGGGCAGAAGCCCCAAGTTCTCCCACCCCAATCTGGCAGGTGGAGGGGGGGGGGCCTCCACAAGCTGCACTTTTACTGTAAAAGAGCCACATGTGGCTTGTGAGATGCAGTTTGGCTACCCCTGTCCTATAGGAAGAAATATTAATCGTCAGGAAATGTGCAGAAAGAAGCTTATGCAGAGGAGGGGATCTAGGACTTCTGTTTGTAAGTACAGTCATGTCCGTTCACTTGGGTCCCAGCATGCTTTCAGTTACACACCAGTGTTACTGCAGAGTAAATCCATGTTCATGTAATTAAAGACTGTGGGTCTACTTCTCCACACCACTACCATAGATTTATACTGGTGCAACTCCACTTCATGACAGCACTTTGCTGGAGTTGTTCTAGCATAAGACTGGGACAAGGGAGTGAGGAAAAAAATCAGACGCTATGATTTAATTCATATTCCCTGACTTTTGAGTACTTCATTTTCCAACCTTCAAATGTTTAATGTCAAGTTTTTGATGGACTTTCCTTCCTCTTTTTTTTTTTGAAAGTAAAAGAAAAGAAACTCTGATGTGGAGCTACTTGCTAGATAGCAGCACAACATTCTACCCTGCACATAATGTGCAGTTTCTGAGGTCAAGGCTCATGTCCTGCTTCACTGAGTATGCACTTTGCATGCTGAATGAAAGTTTTCGAACAGCTTATATGGGGGCAAGAGTGTGTGTGAGTAGTATAACCACACAAAACAGAAGGAGTTTGAGAGCAGACAGAGGACTGAGAGGCTATGAAAAAGCAGCAGTAGCAAATGCCTATCAGGAGTGCATATCGGTTGATGTGTGTGGAGCCTGTGATAATATTACTGGAGTGGCCTCCCCAAATTGATTGTGATACAGTCTTCCTACAAAACTGACTACAGATGGTGCTAGGTACAAAGTGACTCCTCAGTTTCATTTCTACAGCACAGTAAAGTACTGGCAAATGAATTTCAACTCTGTGCAATGGGCCAGCACAAGACCTATTTACTACTTACTCTCTTAAAATAACTCTTATGTTGACCTCCTGCTCAGTGCTGATCTGCCTCAGCAGCCATATAACAAACATATACAGGATGCAATTCTATTTCGCAGAAACTTCTTGTTTCAGCTGGTGCAGAAGATTAGCATGCTGTTTCAGCTTGTGTATGCGTTGGAGAAAAAAAGAATGACTGAAGTGAGCCCAAACTTTGTGGATGGCATATTTTCCATATTCGCACATTGCCTAGGAAGTTCTGAACTAGGAAATCAAGACAATTTGAAAGTTATTACAGGTTTCAGAGGGGTAGCCATGTTAATCTGTATCAGTAAAAACAACGAGGAGTCCTTGTGGCACCTTAGAGACTAACAAATTAATCTGGGCATAAGCTTTCGTGGGATATAACCCACTTCATCAGATGTATGGAGTGGAAAAATAATTTTCCCTCTGTTGATACTCACACCTTCTTGTCAACTGCTGGGAATGGGCCACATTCACCCTAATTGAATTGGCCTCATTAACACTAACCCCCCACTTGGTAAGGCAACTCCCATCTTTTCATGTGCTATATATTTATTCCTGCTTACTGTATTTTCCACTCCATGCATCTGATGAAGTGGGTTATATCCCACAAAAGCTTATGCCCAAATAAATTTGTTAGTCTCTAAGGTGCCACAAGGATTCCTCGTTGTTTTTACTGAAAGTTATGAGACATGCATACACATTTTTCAGCCATACTAATGGCAGGCATTAGATTGATATAAGAGTATATCATCCCTTTAAGCTCACCAGAGAGCTTCTGAAGAACATTCACTGAAGTGTTAGACTTTCCAAAGTTGCATACTCCTTACTCTGGATCTAAATGTAGGATAACTTTAATCATAATTAAGTGACAAATATATCAGCAGCAGGATTAAAATTTAAAATTACCTTGTTGAATAACACCAGCAACAATGGAGAGATATTCCTCGGGATCCTGATCGGTGGAGATCTCTTGGCTTCTTTGGTCTAAGGTCAGTATCTCATGTAGAACGTCTGAGTTCTCCACCCCACAAAGTAGAATCACTACCCTACCTGGAGGCTCAAGGACCCTGTCCAAGAAATATCTTCTCTTTTGATCCAAGCATTTTAGAAGTCCATTTGATAGTATGAGCAGTTTACATCTATAACAGGATAGAGAGTGTGACCCCAGATGCTGAAAAGATAAAGTCTCTAGGTTGTAAAGTAAGATTCCTTCTTCCTTTATAATGTGTTTGAAAAGCGATTTTAAATACAGAGCCCATTCTTCTGCCTCTTCTTCGTAAATCACCAGAATGTCCTTTGTATTTTCTGTAGGAAAGAAAACATTTTTAACCTCCATTTTATCTAATATCCACAGCTAGCATGTTAGATTTTTTCTCTTTGTAATCTGAAACAGAATGGTAGAGATAGAAAATTGGATTTTCAACTGTTTGCAGAAAAAAATTGAACTTTATGTTCCAAACCAGAACATAAATATTTTTGAAATTTCCTGTGTAATAGAAATTCTGATAAAATATCCCTTTTGAAAGTTTTGTTTAGGAAAATTTTTGAACTTGTTTCAAAACAAAATATGTTTAATGTTTTCCTTTTCATAGTATTTATTGTCTTTATGTTTCATTATGTCTCATTAGCAGTAGTAGTAGTGAATCTCACATATCATGTCATATTATGCAGACAAAGTATAATATTCAAAACAATTACTTTCTTATTTTTATTGTATTTTATTTACAAAAAAAATATTGGTGCAGCTGCTACTTAATACAGATTAAAGCACCTTATTTTGTTGTTGAAAATGTCTCTTGTTTGTGATGTAATGAAGTAGTTTGACACTTTCAATAAGAAAATAATTGTTAAAGTGTCAAACTGTTTAATTACAACTTGAACAGGAGACACTAATCTAGAAAATAAGGAAGTGTTTTGATCTAAAAAGTAATAGAATACTTTGAGTATATTCTGTCCTCATAATATGACATACCACATTATGACATGATTTGACATAGATGATTGGTATGTCATTTTATGCACTACAACAATTGACGTATTGGGAACTGGGTTGGTTGTTTTTTCTATATATTTATTTTAAAATATTAATGTAAATGCTAATCTAATAAAACTGGGAATAGTTCAGCATCCGGCAAGTTGCTGCAGCTAGAGAAACAAAAGGAAATGTCAAATAAAGAAGGTAACGGCACACCCATGATGCTGACATTATAGATGATAGGATACCATTGACACCACTGATATATTGATCAACAACAGTATACAGCAAAATACAATATGACATCAAATGAATTAATACAGTTCTATCCCTTTAAGCTCTTTTCTGTTGTAAGGATTATAGAAATATATTCTAATAGCAATTGTCACAAAGTTAATCACAGCTGGTTCTAAGCATCAGCATCCACAGACTACATAGTTTTAGCTCAGTAATACAGGTTTGTATGCTATGGATCATATTCGACACTTAGTTATAACGATGTAAATCTGAAGTAACAACACTGATGTAATTACACCTGCTTTATGCCATTTTAAGTGTGAACAGAATTTGGCCCAACATATTTGATAATTATATTAATTTAAAAGCTCCGGTTTTAGATATCTCTTAATAGAAAGCACCAAATGAACCAGAAAGTTCATTTCTATCCCACTATACACTAGTTATTTTGATTTTTTTAAAATACTGTAAACAAACAAAGCTTAGCCATGGGATCTGCATAGCTCTTATAGACATAGAAGCACATACCACACAACAGCACACACCAACAATAAATACTAATCAATTACAGAATTAAAAATTAATAAATCAAACATCCTCTGTCATTTATATATTACATGTGCAGTAGAACAGTGGCATAAGTACATGACCCTTTGTGCAAGAAACAATGCTTATGTAATGAAGATTTTCTGCAGAGTCTATTCAGGTCAAATCCTAAGGTCTAACTTGGGTAATTATAGGGGCCCACCACCATAGTTACTGAGCACCTCACAATCTTTATTATATATACTCACAGAGAGAGAGCGCCTCAGAACACCCTGGTGATTATTCCCATTTTACAGATAGAGATCTAAAGAACAGAGAGACTAAATGACTTGTCCAAAGTCACACAGGGCACAGCAGGGAAGAAAGCCCAGATCTCAAGAGCCCTAGATTAGCGATATCACCATTTCAGGGTAACGGCTCCTGTGTCACCAGTTCTGTGATACACTCCAGGCGTTCCCAGTCAGGTCTCCAGTTTCCCTCAATCACCTATCTCTATGTAGGGACCCTTATAACACTGTCTTCTGACCAGGGGTTTTTAAGCCTGCACAGTTCCCTGCCTTACACTGTGATATCCCCAGCAAGCCAGCCTGCCAAAAAGTCAGCCCCTGTGCTTTGCTTTCTCTCCGAGGGCTACGATCAGCATACTGCCAGCAGTTACAAGTTACCACACTACTCTTTCTAAGCAAGCACCTTTATTCTTAAGGAAAAGACATTACATAAGGTAAAGGCATTACACAAGACAAAACGTAAGGACACAACAAACATAAGGACACAACAAAAATTCGTATACACACGCAAAAAGCTTACATTTTTGTCACGGGTATTTTTAGTAAAAGTCATGGACAGGTCAGGAGCAGGAAACAAAAATTCACAGCCTGTGAGCGGTCCATGATTTGTATTATATACCTGACTAAATCTTGGGTACTCAGAGGGTGGCCCAGAGGCGCCATGGGTGCTCTAGGGGCGGGCTGACAGCTTGAGGCCCAAGACCCCTGCTGCTGCTGGGGGGAAGGCGTAGTTGCCCGAGACTGACGCACGGCCGCTGCAGAAGTCACAGAGGTCCCAGAAAGTCACAGAATCCGTGACTTCTGTGACCTCCGTGACAGACTCGCAGCATTATCTATGGGGTCTTAGTAGGTCAAAGTTCTTCCAACTATTTGGCAAGGGTCGAGCCTCCCTCCCTTGGACAGAAGGCTCTGTCTGTTTGCTGGATCCGAAAAAAGGCTTTGAGTCAGTTTACCTGCAGCCTTTTTCTGCCAAAAGCCCTTTGTCTGCTGGTCGCTGGAAAACCCACCTTAAACCAGTATATGGAAAGCAATCCAGGGTATGGTACCTCTCTAGAGTTGGTTAGTCTTAGTAATTCACCTTAGTCCCTCCCACCATATGTAGTTCCTAGAGAAGCTGTGCTAACCCTCCATCATGGAGTAGAACAGTCATACATAATACTATTCATAGGTATAAAATAATATGGTCTGCAAAGATACTGCGATCGCCTGCAATATCTGTCAAGTGTATTGCCACTGGACCATCGTTCCTTTCTTAGCTTCTAATCCAGGGGTTGGCAACCTTTGGCAGACGGCCCATCAGGGAAATCTGCTGGCAGGCCGCGAGACATTTTGTTTACGTTGACCGTATGCAGCCATGGCCCCCTGCAGCTCCCAGTGGCCACGGTTTGCGGTTCCAGCCTGCACCGTTTCCTGCAGCTCCCATTGGCCGGCAACAGCGAACTGCAGCCACTGGGAGCTGCAGGGGGCCATGCCTGCGGATGGTCAACATAAACAAAATGTCTCACGGCCCACCAGCAGATTATCCTGATGGGCCGTGTGCCGAAGGTTGCCGACCTGTTCTAATCATTCATCCTTTATATATAGGATAGTACATAATAGCATCCCAGAATAGTTGACAATGAATTGCTGCTCACTCTCAAACTAGGGGTGACTGAAAATTTTCAAAATACATTTGAAATAGAGGCCTCCATATTTTCTATGGTCAAAATGTGAAATCAACCTTATGCAAGATAGCTCTCCATCCCTGTTTTAAAATGCAATTCTAATAAAAAGTGTTTTATAATACTATATTTCTCATTTTACTTAGAGCTAAAATTGAGTGCTATAGGTAGGGCCCTACCAAATTCACGGCCATGAAAAACGTGTCACAGACTGTGAAATCTGGTTTCCCCATGAAATCTGTTGTTTTGTGTACCTTTGCCCTACACTATACAGATTTCACAGGGGAGACCAGCGTTTCCCAAACTGGGGGTCCTAACCCAAAAAGAAGAGGTGGGGTAGTCGCAAGGTTATTGTGTGTGGGGGGGGGTCACACTATTGCCATCCTTATTTCTGCTTTGCCTTCAGTGCTGGGTGGACACAGAGCAGTGGCTGCTGGCCGGGCACTCAGCTCTGAAGGCAGTACCCTGCCAGCAGCAGCGCAGAAGTAAAGATGGCATGGTATGGTATTAGCATCCTTACTTTTGCACTGCTGCCTTCAGAGCTAGGCGCCATGCCATCAGCCACCACCCTCCGGCAGCCCAGCTCTGAAGGCAACACTGCCATCAGCAGCAGCACAGAAATAAGATTGGCAATACTGCAACCCTCCTACAATAAACTTGCGACACAATCCTCTTTTGGGTCAGCCCCCCTACACTTACAACACTGTGAAATATCAGATTTAAATAGCTGAAATCATGAAATTTACTATTTTTAAAATCCTATAACTGAAATTGACCAAAATGGACCGTGAATTTGGTTATAGGACACTGGGCTAAGCAAAATGGTTTCACGTTTACAGTAGTTTAAGAAAGAGGAGTGGCTGTGAGGCTTTTTTTTTTTTTCCAGATCCTTGTCTTGATTTTGGTAAATTGTTCAGAAGAAAAGGATAAAAGAAAAAATGTTATTAGTCAGAGTTACATAAGGAATGTCAGAAGAGGAGATGGAAGTTCACAAATTGTAGGGATAGAAAAGACCCTTATAATTATCTAGTCTGATCTCCTATACCACAGACCACAGGACCTCACCCAGCAATTTCTGCATCAAGCCTATAATTTGTGTTTGAGCTACAGTATTTTTTTTAGAAAGACATGCAGTCTTGATTTAAGGACTTCAAGTGAAGGAGAATTCACCATACTCCTATGTAAATTATTCCACTGGTTAAGTATTCATTGTTAAAAATCTTCACCTTCTAGTCTGAATATATCTCTCTTGTCTCTTCGTGGTATCTCATTTTGCCTTTTTCTACTAGTTTAAAGAACGCCTTACTATCAGAAATCTTTTTCCCATGTAGGTACTTTTAGACTGTGATCAAGTGACTTCTCAGCCTGCTGTTGGATATACTTTGCAGACCTCAAATCATTCTTGTAACTTTTTTCTGAATCCCTTTCAGTTTCTCACCATCCTTTTTGTGAACATCAGAACTGGACACAGTCTTCCAGTAATTAGAGAAGAGAAGAGAAGAGAAGAGAAGAGAAGAGAAGAGAAGAGAAGAGAAGAGAAGAGAAGAGAAGAGAGGTTGGTTTCAGCAAGAGTTCTATGCATGGCAGACATGCAGCATTGAACCCATGACTAGAAATGTCTGCGAAGTGCTTTTGAGTGCTTTAGTGTTACATAAATATAAATCATATACACAAAAGGTGAAATTCATATCTGTGCAGAGGGACATCAGAAAGGTTATGCACTGTCTCAGTCCAAGACTTAAGAGAAGTCGCAGTCTGAAGATGAAGGAATGGTGGGAAAGATGCCTTTAAGTTATGAAATATGAAAAAGCCTTATATTTTTCAAAATGCAAGTTTTTGTTTTAAAATATTGTGCAAACAACGGGACCACATGTGGATATGATATACCTGGATAGAAATTTCATACTCAGAAGAGCCTAAGTGATTTGGGAATATGTGACATTCTATACCTTGGGGGAGTGTCCTGTAACCCCCATATTCCTCATTTCAATATAATTGTGATCTTACCTATAAAGCATGCCTTGTAAGGTATCAGGGGAAAGGTTATGATCTGCTGAAAGTCATTTCTCTATCCATATATGTATATCATTAATTCATATGAAGTTATGAGAATTGTGTTGTATGGGTGTCACTAAAACATGCTGTACATTGGGGAATCAGCCAGATATTAGCTCCCCAGAGGGAAAGGGGTGTCAAACAACTTGTAGATCTTCCCCTTAGGCTGGGGGGGATCCTTTAGCAGTAGGCGGGCTTTGCCCTCCCACTTCCCGGAACCCAATAAGTACACTCCCATAAATGTAAACAAACTTGATTGTCTTAGCAATTGGCTGAACAAGACATAGGACTGAGTGGATGTGTATGATGTGAATTGAAAAATACTATTTCTTTTGTTTATCTTTTTATAGTGCAAATCTTTGTAATAAAAATAATATAAAGTGAAAAAAAACAAAAAAAAACAGCCATTGTCCAGCAAGGGAGCTACAATGTAATGACTCACCTGCATGAGGCCACACCAGGGGAATTGCTCAACCTTGCCTGGAGACTCAGCAATGCCCCCAGACATGCCTGGATTTGCGCTCCCCAAGAACATTGGACTAAGAGTATAAAACAGACACAGTGGCCACGTGCTGGGCCTTTCTCCTTCACCCATCTACGCTGCAAGCAACAAGGACACTCTGAAGACTCCAACTAAGGGGACTGGCCCAGATTTCGAGATGGAAATCTGAGTACTATGAGCTGCAATATCCAGTGGGGTGAGAAAAACTGCTTAGTCTAGTTGTTGCCCAGTCTAACAGGGTTGAGAGTTTAGACTGCGTGCTTATATTTTATTTTATTTTGGTAACTAACTCTGACTTTTTGCCTATCACTTAATAGCACTTAAAATCTATCTTTTGTAATCAATAAATCTGTTTTACTGTTTATCTTTACCAGTGAGTTTGTCTGAAGTGTGTGGCAAATATGCTCAGGTATTGCAAAGGCTGGTGTATATCCACTTTCCACTGATGCAGTGCTGAACCAATTAATAAATTTGCACTGCTCATTTTGAGCAGTGCAAGATGGTATATTCCTGAGGTGCAGTGCTGGGTGTTGGGGGGATTAGGCTGGTACTTTTCTGTGTGTGATTCATGACTGTCTCTGGGAGCATTCATGCAATCTAGCTGGGTGTGGGGCTCCACATGCTGTTGTGCTGAGTGATCACAGCGCCTGGAGGAGCTTGCTGCTGGTCTCTAGCAAAGCACTGTGAAAGAATTGGAGAGAATTAAGTGGGCACAGCAGTCCCACAGTCCCAGGCTGCACCCCGGGGATCTCGTGACAGAATACAAAACCCCAAATTCCACTGTGAGTGTATGACTATGTCCTCTGTTGAATGGGGATGAAAAGGGTGGTGGTTTGGGGAAGGGTGGGGTTTAAGATTTTTATTAAGGCAAAATTACAATAAAATTTTCACATACTACATCATACATTACTTATTATGTATGAAGGATTAGGTTAATATTCAAAGTTTTAAGTTGTTTACTGAGAGATGGGTCGTATCTCTTTTTTGCAATATTGATGTTTTTTAAAGGGAGAAAACACACAATGGTGTATTTATGTAAGGAAAGGGAGTGAGTGAGATGTATCTATTATACATTTGCTGGAGAAAGGGATCTAAGACATGTATCATATAAACTTTAATTTAAGACATTTTTCTTTCCTGATCTTTTGTTTATGGGGAGACTCATAGGACTGGTACTTCATTACAGCAGTTTGGTGAAATGTTTATTGTTTAAATAAGAAGGCAAGTGCTATTAAATTACATACAGCTGTCTTTGATTTAGAGGTGGGAGACAAAGTGGGTTTGTTTTGCATTATGTGTTTCTCTTATTTTTTTAATTTGTGCCATTTGATTTGTTGCTTTCTCAGTCTCGATTTAACTTTTTTCTGTTAATAATGAATGTAAGAGCTGTGTTTGTTAATTACTGTGATAAACTCAGGACAGACAGCTTTAGGGGGGTTAGAAAACTGTCCCAGAAGGTTAAAAGGCCCTCCTCCCTATCAGCTGAGGAGGGGTGACTACAGGTCAATCAGGGTCAGCTGAGAGGGAGTTACCTGAGGTCAATTAGGATCAGCTGATTCCAACTAAGGGCTGCCTGAGACCTTTTTAAACCCTGCCCTGTGGAGAGAAAAGGAGAGGGAAAGAAAGGAAGGGATGAGTGAGTCGTCAAGCTAGCAGTAGACAAGTAGTAGCAAGGGAGCAATCCTCTCCAGGAGGGGAGGCTGCATTTTCTCCCATAAGGGAGAAAAACAAGCCCAAAACACTGGCTGAGAGAAGGGCAGACTGCCCCTGTGCAGCTAAGAGGGACTATTTTACCCCAAGTCCATCTCACCAAGGCAAAAAACAGCTGAGGCTGGTGAGACTGAGAAGGTGCCTTGCCACATTACATTTATTATAAAGCTGGCAGGAATCACTGTTAAAGTGGTATATGTGATCAAATGTAGGGTTAACTGCTACTCACAGTTACTTATCCAGAGTAACTTCATTAAAGTCAGTGAAATTACTATAGAATTACAATATAAACTGTGAACAAAATTTTGCCCTTACTTTGAATATTTGCAAGGAGTCTACAGGAAGGTGATCAGATGAGATATCTTCCCCAGACACAGTGAGATTCAACAACCCATTGTGACACGAAGTATTCCTGTGTTCACACCCTCCACACTATTGTAATAATCTTTGTACAAAATGTGCCTTGTAAGGTATCATCTGAAAACTAACAACTCTCTGATCATTATTATTCTTGCTTCATGCATGTACATGATGTATATTAAGAGTTATGAATATATGCTGGAATTATGATTAAAGTATGTGTAAGCCAGGTATAGCCAGGGACTTGTTAAAACAGGTTTATTGTTTACTTCAATTTACAGATAAGCAGTAAACAGAACCATCAAGACAGCTGCGGAAGGATATGGCAGGAAATAGAACAATTTGCATTTCAGCAAACACATATGGAGGAAGAAAGAGTGTGGAGCTTCCTTCATCAGACTCAGGGTTCCCTTTCTCATAAACTTTACTTTGAAGGGCTTCAAAGGTTTATTGGTCAATAAAGACAAGGGGTCTGAACCTCAAGAATAAGCAATTGAACCAACTAATTTTACAATATTTCTCTATTATAAAGTGTATAGAGTGAAGTATTTTCGGAAAGCTAATGACACACTGTTAATTAACAGCATTGTGAAATGTTTGTATTAACACTATATGAGGAAATATGGATACTTAGTGATATTATGTTTTAAAGTCTGTGTCCAAACATGAAGAAACAAATGCTCTCCCAGACAAGAGAGAAGGCAGCTATTTGCCTGTCTCCTATGCAAATTAAGCATGGTGGAATCAAAACAACAGAAGCCCCACTTTACATGCAAGGGGATGGGAAGCCAACAGGAAGGGAAAAAATAGCATGAGGTCATCCTGCCATTTAAAGCAAGGTCATTGAAATTTGGAAGATATAAGCAAGGACAGGCGACATCTTTGGCATCCATCACTAAACAGACACAAGAGGCCAGAACTCTTGCAAGCTGAGAAAGATGGGTCCCTCAACCAAAGATTGATAGATACTCCCTGTAGAAATATTCCTCTTTAAAATATAGATGCAATTCTCTAAGGAAGCTTACTTGAAAACTACATTACACACAGATTTCCACCTCCACCCTCACTCCTCAAAGTAAAATAATTATTACAGGGTGCAGAAAAAGATGAAGTCCAGATATAATTCAATAGAACTCAATAGTGAATACAGTATAGCAAGTATTTCACTCAGTCTCCGGGAACTGAATATAGATGAGAAACGTACTTACACAAAGAATGTACCTTGCTAGATTAAACTTTAGACAGTTTGATGCATCTTTATTCTTTTATTTGCCCGTAAACCTTTCAAACTATTTCTTTTACTTGGCATCACTTAACCTATGTCCAATTGCTAATAAACGTATTACATTTTTTCCATTATAAACCAACTCAGTTCTATGTTTAAATGGAAGGGTGTATTTAAACTGTTATGTGCTTTTGTCTCTTTACAAGAACAAACCTTATTTCTCAGAACTGTCCAGTGGAGGGAAGGATATTATAGAGCACATGGTTTGGGGAAAATTCGGGATTGGGAGTGTGTATTACCCTGCAAGTAGTAACCAAGGCTGCTGCAAGCCAGAGGGTGGCTGTGTCTGTAGATAGGCTGCTGGGGTCCAAGCTACTGAACCTGGTCTGCCTCGTACACAGACACTCAGAGTGTGACTTGCATGCTTGTGGGCTTGTTGTGAACATCCCAAGTTGGCAGCTACGGCAGCAAAACATTGTGAGACACCCAGGGTTGCAGGGCAAATAGTGACACAACTGCTCATTGCACCCTGAACTGCTGTCACAACCATCCATTATTCACAAAAGGAGAGACCACCAGTCTATTCCTTGTAAGGCAGGGAGTTTTGCTATTAACTTCAGTGGAGCCAGTATTTCACATATAACACTCAACAGATAGGATTTATTTGTTTCTTTCACCTAGGTTGGTTTTGACTCAGTTTCTTAGAGATGAAAGGTTCTGCAACTGTTCACCAACTCACTAGTTATAGACCAAATAACAGTTAAAAGCCTCTACAAAGCCAAAAACCTACTGTATGCCCCAAACATTCATCTTTGTATATCACAATATTATTTTTCCCTGTAGAAATATTTCTCTTTAAAATATAGATGTAATTCTCTAAGGAAGCTTACTTGAAAACTACATTACACCCAGACTTCAATCTCCACCCTCACTCCCCGAGTAAAATAATTATTACAGGGTACAGAAAAAGATGAAGTCCAGATATAATTCAATAGCTCTCAATGGTGAATACAGAATAGCAGGTATTTCACTTTTGAGCAAGAATTTTCCCTTTACTGTTTTTATCTCTCACTATTTTTCTTTGAAGTTATTGCATTTTGTGTATAAAGTTGAGAAGAATTGTGTTCCTATGAAAGCTAATGTAATAGAAACTATCACCACCTGACAAAATTAAGCTATGCTTCAACTGTTCATACCTGGAAACAGTGTCAAAGGTAGAAATAAAATGTATTATTAATTCTGCAATGAGAAACAGTAGGAAAGTTTATGTAGTCATCCATAGCAGGAAAGGACTTTTCTGACAAGCCAAAGTATTCTGTAGGTTACTGATGTGTGGTCACCCATAAAAGCATAACAACACTGCCATAAAACGTGCCCTCTAAACCATGGTTTGAAAAGAAAAATGTTAATCTAGTAAGCTTCAGGAGAAACCAAAAAAAAATATGTTTTTTTGCATGGTGCTGGTAAAGAGGAAAATCAGGAACTTTTGCAGGCGGGAAGGTGGAATTTCATTCCAAGGTAAAGATTAGAAGGGATTATGAAGAAAAATAGAGTAAAAGAGAGTAGAAAATAATTGGAAAACTGAGGAGAAAATTACTTTAGAGAACAATTTCCTGGTGCAAGTGCTGGAGGAACCAACTAGGGGCAGAGCTCTTCTAGACCTGCTGCTCACAAACCGGGAAGAATTAGTAGGGGAAGCAAAAGTGGATGGGAACCTGGGAGGCAGTGACCATGAGATGGTTGAGTTCAGGATCCTGACACAAGGAAGAAAGGAGAGCAGCAGAATACGGACCCTGGACTTCAGAAAAGCAGACTTTGACTCCCTCAGGGAACTGATGGGCAGGATCCCCTGGGAGAATAACATGAGGGGGAAAGGAGTCCAGGAGAGCGGGTTGTATTTTAAAGAATCTTTATTGCGGTTGCAGGAAAAAAAGATCCCGATGTGTAGAAAGAATAGTAAATATGGCAGGCAACCAGCTTGGCTTAACAGTGAAATCCTTGCTGAACTTAAACACAAAAAAGAAGCTTACAAGAAGTGGAAGACTGGACAAATGACCCGGGAGGAGTATAAAAATATCGCTCAGGCATGCAAGAGTGAAATCAGGAAGGCCAAATCACACTTGGAGTTGCAGCTAGCAAGAGATGTTAAGAATAACAAGAAGGGTTTCTTCAGGTATGTTAGCAACAAGAAGAAAGTCAAGGAAAGTGTGGGCCCCTTACTGAATGAGGGAAGCAACCTAGTGACAGAGGTTGTGGGAAAAGCTAATGTACTCAATGCTTTTTTTGCCTCTGTCTTCACAAACAAGGTTAGCTCCCAGACTGCTGCACTGGACAGCACAGTATCGGGAGGAGGTGACCAGCCCTCTGTGGAGAAAGAAGTGGTTCGAGACTATTTAGAAAAACTGGATGAACACAAGTCCATGAACTGCATCCGAGGGTGTTGGCAGATGTGATTGCAGAGCCATTGGCCATTATCTTTGAAAACTCATGGCGATCGGGGGAGGTCCCAGATGACTGGAAAAAGGCTAATGTAGTGCCCATCTTTAAAAAAGGGAAGGAGGAGGATCCGGGGAACTACAGGCCAGTCAGCCTCACCTCAGTCTCTGGAAAAATCATGGAGCAGGTCCTCCAGGAATCAATTCTGAAGCACTTAGAGGAGAGGAAAGTGATCAGGAACAGTCAGCATGGATTCACCAAGGGCAAGTCATGCCTGACTAACCTAATTGCCTTCTATGAGGAGATAACTGGATCTGTGGATGAGGGGAAAGCAGTGGATGTGTTATTCCTTAACTTTAGCAAAGCTTTTGATACGTTCTCCCACAGTATTCTTCCCAGCAAGTTAAAGAAGTATGGGCTGGATGAATGGACTATAAGGTGGATAGAAAACTAGCTAGATCGTCGGGTAGTGATCAATGGCTCCATGTCTAGTTGGCAGCCGGTTTCAAGCGGAGTGCTCCAGGGTCGGTCCTGGGACTGGTTTTGTTCAACATTTTTATTAAAGATCTGGATGATGGTATGGATTGCACCCTCAGCAAGTTCGCAGATGACACTAAGCTGGAGGGAGAGGTAGATAAGCTGGAGGGTAGGAATAGGGTCCAGAGTGACCTAGACAAATTGGAGGATTGGGGCAAAATAAATCTGATGAGGTTCAACATGGACAAGTGCAGAGTCCTGCACTTAGGATGGAAGAATCCCATGCACCGCTACAGGCTGGGGACCGACTGGCTAAGCAGCAGCTCTACAGAAAAGGACCTGGGGATTACAGTGGACGAGAAGTTGGATGAGAGTCAGCAGTGTGCTCTTCTTGCCAAGAAGGTTAACGGCATATTTGGCTGCATTAGTAGGAACATTGCCAGCAGATCAAGGGAAGTAATTATATCCCTCTATTTGGCACTGGTGAGGCCACATCTGGAGTACTATGTCCAGTTTTGGGCCCCACACTACAGAAAGGATGTGGACAAATTGGAGAGAGCCCAGTGGAGGGCAACGATAATGATTAGGGGGCTGGGGCACATGACTTACAAGGAGAGGCTGAGGGAACTTGACTTATTTAGTCTGCAGAAGAGTGAGGGGGGATTTGATAGCAGCCCCTGAAGGGGGGTTCCAAAGAGGATGGAGCTAGACTGTTCTCAGTGGTGGCAGATGACAGAACAAGAAGCAATGGTCTCAAGTTTGCAGTGGGGGAGGTCTAGGTTGGATATTAGGAAACACTATTTCACTAGGAGGATAGTGAAGCACTGGAATGGGTTACCTAGGGAGGTGGTGGAATCTCCATCCTTAATGGTTTTAAGGCCCGGCTTGACAAAGCCCTGGCTGAAATGATTTAGTTGGTATTGGTTCTGCTTTGAGCAGGGATTGGACTAGTTGACCTACTGAGGTCTTTTC
Organism: Trachemys scripta elegans; assembly: GCF_013100865.1. Classification (NCBI taxonomy): domain Eukaryota; kingdom Metazoa; phylum Chordata; order Testudines; family Emydidae; genus Trachemys; species Trachemys scripta. The sequence goes on along the minus strand of NC_048302.1, from coordinate 27,626,622 downwards.
CAACCCTAATCTTCTATGATTCTAAGACCCACTGGGCAGATACTTGGGAAAGAATTCTCTGTAGTAACTCAGAGCCCTCCTCATCTAAAAAGCAACAGAGAGTCCTGTGGCACCTTTAAGACCAACAGAAGTTACTTCTGTTAGTCTTAAAGGTGCCATAGGACCCTCTGTTGCTTTTTACAGATTCAGACTAACACGGCTACCCCTCTGACACTCCTCATCTAGTGTCCCTGCCATTGGGGATTTTTGCTACATTCAGTAGCAGATGGGCCACATGCCATTGTAGGCAGTCCTGTCATACCATCCCCTAGATAAACTTATCACATTCAGGGTTGAAGCCAGTTAGGTTTTTTGCCCCCACTGCTCCTCTTGGAAAGCTGTTCCAGAACTTCATTCCTCTGGTTAGAAATTTTTAGCCTAAACTTGGTGATGAGGCTGTTTATATCCACTTGTTCTTGTGTCCACATTGGCGCTTAACTTAAATAACTCCTCTCCCTCCCTGGTATTTATCCCTCTAATGTATTTATAGAGAGCAATCATATCTCCCCTCATCCTTCTTTGAGTCTTCCTCATAAAGCTAGTTCTCCATTCCTCGGATTATCCTTGTAGCCCTTCTCTGCACCTGTTTCAGTTTGAATTCATCTTTCTTACACGGCACTACCGCCTACTCCTCTGGCAGCTTTTTTGTGTATGTGCCAGACCCAATCTGTTACGCAACCTCTGAGAATGTCTAGTGGATAAGGCCCCACAAGCTTGACGGGTGGAGGAACACTTAGCTTGAAGACCCCCTCCCAGGTTTAAGCATAAGACAGGACTTAGATGGGGGTACACATTAGGCGGCTGCTCACTGGCAGATTTTTAGGTGCCTATGGGGACTTCAGCAGTGAAACTTAGGCACCCAGGGATTTTAGGTGGCATGCCCTTCCAGCTTCACTGTGAACCACTGATAACTACTCTCTGGGAACGGGTTTTCAACCAGTTATGCACATACCTTATAGTAGCTCCATCTAGGTTGTATTTCTCCAACTTGCTTATGAGAAGGTCACGCGAGACAGTATCAAAAACCTTACTAAATATCACTGAATGCAACGGCCAAGAGGTGAAGGCTAATTATGTACAGTAAGAGAAGGCATGTACTTACACAAATATCATTGCAATTAGCAATTGAAGGCAAAGAAATGCAGACAATGTACACATTACACAATAGTTTAATAGAAATTTGAGAATACAAATACAATCACCGAGCTAGTTCATGTGGTGGTGGCAGAAATGCCCTTCTCCTAAGATAATTGCTTTAACGGAAGCAGGTGTGCCCACTGCTTTGCCGCATTTTAGGTACTTCATGATCTCACTCTAAAGCTTATAAGCAAATAGTTGTAATCTTCATTTCCATTAGTGCCAAATCTCTGAGAAGCAACATGGGAAAACATTTTCCATTATCCAAGCATAGCTCTAAAGTGTTTTCTGATGTCCCTCCCACACAAATCCATTTTGGCTTGCTTCAGGGGATTTGCCTTGTTGAGGTCTAGCAAGTCAGAGATAGATGCATAGTGAGATATGTTACTGGATGTGTGCCAGGTACTTTGACTGGTGAATTCACTCCTGATGTGGGAGGAGAGAATTAGTTATCTCAGGGACACTGATTAACGTTAAATTTAATAGTCCCATTTGGTTTTCACCAAGAAATTACAGGGATTTTATACTGAGGAGAAATTCTATATCTGTGGTGAGCTGGGGCTTTCACATGGAGACCAGTGCCTGTGCACATCTCTCCAACGCACTCTTGTCTCATTATAGCATGGTTTCTGACTAGTGACTGCCCTAATTTCTCCTTGGTAGGCAGGATGGGCAGCATGCAGAAATGACAGGGTTAGCATTATTTTGCAAAGCTTTATCCCGGTAAGTTCAAGAGGGGATAAGACAGCAGAGAGCACCCACTCCCAATAACACACTCTTCAACCCCAAGCAACTCTCCATTACTGCTGAGTCAGGACCCTGCAGACTAGGAGAGAGGGGTTTCAGTGGAATTGGGGATAGTGGAAGAGCATGCCACATCTTCACCTAAGATGGCATTCCGCTTAGCTACTCTGCCAGTGGAAATCCAGGTTTAAGATAACAACATAGGTGCGTATTTGACTATTAAAAGCCTAGCACTTCCCTGGCCCCATCTTTCTGTTCCAGAGAAAATATGTGGTTATTTTTTGTGATTTTTAGCATTGGTGAAAAGTACTGTATTGACAACTATGGAGAATGAAGTCCACTATCAACCAAAGAGTTATAGCCTAGGCGACATTCATCCAATCTTCCTCATTTCATTTAGAACTGTAAAAGATATTTAGCAACAATGTCCACTCTGTCCTTGGCGCCTCTGCTGAGACAGCCAACAAGACTGCTTGGTTTAGAGGTTTATGGGTCATGGACAGCTGTCCACTAGACACAGAGCACCAACTTGCTTCACACCGATCACTGAGCAGAGAAGATGCTTTAAAATGGTTTATGGACCTGACTAGTGACTGCCTTAATTTTATCTATAGAATGTTGCTCTGAAGATGCCATACATAAGAGAGAGAAACTGAGCAGCTCTCATAAGGTAGCAACTTGCCATTTAGATGACCAGTTTTTCAAAGTGAAAAACTAGGGACTCCTTGAGTGGGGGAGATTTGGAAAGCTAGAGGGTTGGTAGCCAATCTCCCTTCCCCATTCAGACTGAAAAAAGTGGGGCAAATATAACAAAAGGTAGTGTACCCAGAATGATATGCTGATCAGGATTCTTCTGAAATTGGGATAAAACCTTAGTTTTATTAAAACAGGCTGAGAAAATGGAATTGTCCCAAGCCACTTTTAGCACGGGTAGATCCTGTCTATGCTATCCAAGGAAGCTCTGTTATGTCCTTTTTTTGGCAAATACCTTATTCAAAGGCAGCTCTCTAGAAAAGTGGAAACACCATTTCAAATTGCTGTGTAGAAAGAGCCAAAGAAAACTGTGTATTCCTGTAGGTTGCCAAAGATCTCCTTTCATCAGGGAGAAGAGCTAAACATATCTTATTAAATTCTTTTTAAATTCAGAAAAATGTATATTGTAGAGAAGATAATGTAATCTGTGCAAAGGCCCTGTTTTTGTGATTCTATTTTGATGTTAACCTGAAGGATCAGTGACCCTGAGACCTGGTCTAAACTGGGGGAGGGGGAGGGCAGGAGAGGGGGATCGATCTAAGTTATGCAACTTCAGCTACATGAATAACGTAGCTGAAGTCGACGTACTTAGATTGACTTACTGTGGTGTCTTCACCGTGGTGAGTCGACTGCTGCCACTCCCCTGTCGACTCCGCCTGCGCCTCTTATGGCAGTGAAGTACAGAAGTCGACGGGAGAGCACTCAGGGGTCGATTTATTGCATAGAGAGTAGACGCGATAAATCGACCCCCGCTGGATCGATTGCTGCCCGCCGATTCGGCAGGTTGTGTAGACATACCCTGAGTGTTTCTTGCTTAATTTGAAATGAAGAAGAAAAGCTTGTTATAAATCAGATTAATAGAGAAACTGATTATCTAATGTACATGCTTAAAAGCAGTTAAAAACCACTAAACATTTTAGATCTTCCCCTGCCCAGATAAATTTGTTTGGTACACCACACACTTATAGAATCATAGAATCATAGAATATCAGGCTCAAGAGGTCATCTAGTCCAACTGTTATCACGTCCCTTATCAGTTTTCTTCATACTAAACAAACCCAATTTTTTCAATCTTTCCTCATAAATCATGTCTTTTTCAACCTTTAATCATTTTTGTTGCTCTTCTCTGTTCTTTCTCCAATTTATCCACATCTTTCCTGAAATGTGGCACCCAGAACAGGACACAGTACACCACCTGAAGCCTAATCAGCATGGAGTAGAGCAGAAGAATTAGTTCTTGTGGCTTCCTTACAACACTCCTGCGAATACATCCCAAAATGATGTTTGCTTTTTTTGTCCGCAAACTTTATAAGTGTACTCTCTATGCCATTATCTAAATCACTAATGAATACATTGAACAGAACCGGACCCACAACTGATCCGTATGGGACCCCATTCGATATGCCCTTCCAGCTTGAATGTGAACCACTGATAACTACTCTCTGGGAATGGTTTTCCAACCAGTTATACACCCACCTTAGAGTAGTCCACCTATGTTGTGTTTCCCTTGTTTATTTATGAGAAACTTATGTGAGACAGTATCAAAAGTCTTACTAAAGTCAAGATATACCACATCTACTGTTTTCCTCTATCCACAAGACTTGTTACCCAGTCAAAGAAAGCTATTAGGTTGGTTTGACACAATTTGTTCTTGACAAATCCATACTTAACACTTTATTATCTTCTAGGTGTTTGCAAATTGACTGCTTAATTATTTGCTCCATTATTCTTCTGGATACTGAAGTTAAACTGACTGGTCTGTAATTCCTTGGATTGTCCTTATTTTCCTTTTTATAGATGGACACTATATTCCTCTTCCAGTCCTCTGGAATCTGTTCGGTCTTCTGTGACTTATTAAAGATAATCGCTAAGGAGGCCCAGATACCTCCTCAATCAGCTCCTTGAGTATTTTAGGATGTATTTCATCAGGCCCTGGTAACTTGAAAACATCTACCTTCTCTAAGCAATTTTTAACATGTTCTTTCCCTATTTAATCACATTATACCACCATATACACCTCTACCCCAATATAACGCGACCCGATCTAACACGAATTTGGATATAATGCAGTAAAGCAGTGGCTCCATGGGGCAGGGGCTGCGTGCTCCGGCGGATCAAAGCAAGTTTGATATAACGCGGTTTCACCTATAACGTGGTAAGATTTTTTGGCTCCCGAGGATGGCGTTATATCAGGGTAGAGGTGTATTAAGACAATTCAAACATTATATTGCAAAATCAACCAACCTGCCCAAATAACATTCAAGTTTATTAATTATTTAAGATACATTCTTCCAGCAAGCACTTTTTTTTTCAGTAGAAGGTTAACTTCATGTGATCACTGTCTTCTCTTACAAACTGTGGGTTCTCATATTACTGCTTTATACCCTGATCCTACAAAAGGATACACGTGGGCAGACCCCTGTGTAGCACACATTAGCACAGTCCGGCTCTTTGTCTTTGTCTTGCCAGACCACAAATAGAGGTATACGAGTAACCTACTGCCTATGAGCAAACAGTCCTGGTCCCTAATCAGCAGTAGAGAGTTATGCTTTTCAGTTGTACTACAGATTTTTATAAAAGGCTTCAGAAGTGATCCTTTCAATTACAGGTCAATAAGCCTAACTTCAGTACCAGGCAAATTGGCTGAAACTATAGTAAAGAATAGGATTATCAGACACAGAGATAAACATCATATGTTGGGAAAGACACACAACACAACTTTTGTCAAGAGGAATTATGCTTCATCAATCTATTTACATTCTCTGAGTGTATCAATAAGCATGTGGACAAGGGTGATGCAGGGGATACAGTGTATTTGGACTTTCAGAAAGCCTTTGACAAGGTCCCTCACCAAAGGCTCTTAAGCAAACTAAGCAGTCATGGAATAAAAGGGAAAGTTCTCTTATGGATCAGTAACTGGTTAAAAATAAGAAACAAAGGGTAGGAATAAATGGTCAGTTTTCACAATGGAAAGTGGTAAATAGCGGGGTCCCCCTAGGATCTGTACTGGGACATATGCTGTTCAACTTATTCATAAATGATCCGGAAAGCAAGGTAAACAGCGAGATGGCAAAGGTTTCAGACAATACTAAATTACTCAAAGTAGTAAGTCCAAAATGGTCTGCGAAGAGTTACAAAGGGATCTCACAAAATTGGGTGACTGGGAGACAAAATGGCAGATGAAATTCAATGTTGGTAAGTGCAAAGTAATGCACATTAGAAAAAATAGCCCCAATGATACATACAACATGATGGGGTCTAAATTAGCTGTTACCACTCAAGAAAGAGATCATGGAGTCATGGATAGTTCTCTGAAAAGATCTGCTCAGTGAGCAGCAGCAGTCTAAAAAGCTAATAGAATGTTAGGAACCATTAGGAAAGAGAGAAATAATAAAACTGAAAATATCATAATGCTGCCAAACAAATCCCTGGCACCCACACGTTGAATACTGTGGAAGTCGAAAAGATATACAGAAGGGCAACAAAAATGATAGGAGTATGGAACAGCTTCCATATGAGGGCAGATTAAAAAGACTGGGACTGTTCATCTTAGAAAAGAGACGACTAAGGGGGAGATATTATAGAGGTCAATAAAATCATGAATGTTGTGGAGAAAGTTAATAGGGAAGTGTTACTTGGCCCTTCACATAACACCAGAACAATAGATCACCCAATGAAATTAATAGGCAGCAGGTTTAAAACAAACAAAAGGAAATATTTCTTCACATAACGCACAGTCAACCTATGGAACTCATTGCCAGGGAATGCTGTGAAGGCCAGGAGTACAACTGGGTTCAAAAAAAGAATTAGATAAGTTCATGGAGGACAGGTTAATCAATGGCTATTACTAAGGATTAGGTTAAGTCATGGCAATCATGGAAGTCAGGGATTCCATGAATTTCAGAGACTTGGGGGACATTTTTCCCGCTTCAGCACTGGGATGGCAGGGGCACCCAGAGCCATTGGCCTGCCGCTGGGGAAACCAGAGCTCTGAGCTACTGGGGCGCGGTGGGGGCACCCAGAAAGGTCAGCCATTGTGGGGGGTGCTAGACTCCTCACCCCCTGCAGTGAGTCCTGGGCTCTCTTCCCCTCCCACCCTGCAGGCTTCAGTCCTCCACTCTGCCCATTAGGCCCCCACCATTATATATTTATTTTTTTTAGTAAAAGTCACAGATAGGTTACAGGCTTCAATGCATTTTTGTTTATTGCCTGCGACCTGTCCATGACTTTTACTAAAAATAACTGTGACAAAATCTTAATCTTCGCTGTTAGCCAAGATGACAGGGATGCAGCCCCATGCTTTGGGTGCCCCTAAACCTCTGACTGCCCGAAGCTGGGACTGGACAACAGGGGATGGATCACTCAATAATTGCCCTGTTCTGTTCATTCCTTCTGAAGTACTTGACACCGGCCACTGTTGGAAGACACGATAATGGGCTAGATGGACCATTGTATAGTATTCTTATGTTTTTAATCCAGTGATATCGTCATACCTGCACCTGTGAGGATCCATTTGCGGGATGTGACCCTGAAAATCTATATGTGATTGTCAAAAAAAATTCTGACTTGGATATTAAAGTAGAATTTTATTCCAGCTAGGTCCTAAACTTCAAGATATGAGGGAACAGTCTGTGTGGTTGGCTGGCTTTCCAGGAACTTGCCATGGTGACTGGAGATGCAGGGTTTTCAGCTCTCTTCTCTATCACTGTCTCCGGGTTGTCCCTCTGGACGTGGTTACTGGAACCAGCAAAAATCACTGGACAACACATTGGTGTCCAAATAATCCTCTTAAAATGTAAACACCTTTTTCTCTAACCCAAAGTATTGAGTTGACTAGTTCTCAACTTTCCTATGTAGAGAGAAGAACTTTTCTGTTGAATTTTTCCTTGCAGCTGCATACTACTTGACAAGTTGTACTGACATCTATGCTCTGGTTTTCTCAAATTCTACTTCACATATTTTACTTCCCTCTGCTTTCTCTTTCTGACACTTAGCTCTGTCTTGCTTCTTTCTGCTCCATTTTAACTGTTGTCCTTCTGTCAACTTTGCTTTTTGCAAACTTCTCTTTTCCTTTCTCTTCTCCTTTCTTTTCCTTTTTGGAGAGTTGGAAACCACATAGGAAAACATTATTCATATGTAAATTACAAAGATTATAACCGGACTTCGATTTTCTTTGGGAAGTTTTAGCAAATTATATTATAATTTTTTTTATATCTAGAAATAGTTCAGCTCACTACACCTCTGGCTTGCTTTCCATGCTCCATACCAGGTACACACCAATTACAACTAATACCGCTAAAATCATATTAATTCTCAATTCACGGCATATGCTCTCAAAACAAAGCCTGTATTTTTTAGAGATAGGAAAAAATAAGTTTCAACAACTCATGGAATTTTTTTAAAATAAAAAAAGAAAAAAAAAAAAAAAAAACAACATTTTGCACTAAAGTCCACAACCATTAATGGCAAATAACAGAGAGGGGAAAAACAGAAAATATTCTAGGTACTTCAAGGTACCAAGAAGGCCTGGAGAGCTTGTTTAGGGGCATAAACACACCCCACATGCTGCAATAGGATCACACACTAGAAGAACTGCAGTAGTATATGTTTCTCCTTTTTTAGAAAAGCAGTAAAGTGCGCTGCAGAATGCATTGTCCCCAGGATATTGCCCCAGTGCCTTTCCCTGGCACTCTTCTGCAAACTCTTGGAAAGGGACTTATCTCCTATTAAATTCACTGACTTTAATGCAAGTTGGAGTAGGCTCTCTGGACAGGATTTTGCCCATAATATTTTACTGTTCCTAGGATTTTTCTTGGTTAGATAGCTGCAAGATGATTCTGAATAATACTGAAAAATATCTCACAGGAGACTTTATTTTTCCTTGATGCATGCAGTCTCCCATACATACATATTCTGAAATGTATAGGAATTAAAAGTAAAACAACAAACCCTTCCAGTACTACATTAGATTTTAATCCAGTACCTGCACTCTTGTCTAAATACCACCAGAGAGCCAGTCCTGTGAGGTACTGAGTGTCTACTCCTCCCACTGAAGTCAGTGGCACTGGAAAACATTTATGACCTCATAGATAACACTCTGCATCTCACAGTAGTTGCATATTAAAACAAGCTTCTCATTTCACTTCTCCTTGAATGGTTAGCCAATTAGAAAGATAAAAAGAAAGGTAACATCTTGAGACTATCAGTTCTACTACTTTTTTGTTCTTTTTAGTCATATATTTTATTAATTCATTGCTATCGTTACAAGATTTTATAACAGTGTATCCAAAGTAGGTCAGAGAATCATAGAATCATAGAATATCAGAGTTGGAAGGGACCTCAAGAGGTCATCTAGTCCAACCCCCTGCTCAAAGCAGGACCAATTCCCAGCTAAATCATCCCAGCAAGGGCTTTGTCAAGCCGGGCCTTAAAAACCTCCAAGGAAGGAAACTCCACCACCTCCCTAGGTAACGCATTCCAGTGTTTCACCACCCTCCTAGTGAAATAGTTTTTCCTGATATCCAACCTGGACCTCCCCCACTGCAACTTGAGACCATTGCTCCTTGTTCTGTCATCTGCCACCACTGAGAACAGCCGAGCTCCATCCTCTTTGGAACCCCCCTTCAGGTAGTTGAAGGCTGCTATCAAATCCCCCCTCATTCTTCTCTTCTGGAGACTAAACAATCCCAGTTCCCTCAGCCTCTCCTCATAAGTCATGTGTCCAGACCCCTAATCATTTTTTTGCCCTCCGCTGGACTCTTTCCAATTTTTCCACATCCTTCTTGTAGTGTGGGGCCCAAAACTGGACACAGCATTCCAGATGAGGCCTCACCAATGTCGAATAAAGGGGAACGATCACGTTCCTCGATCTGCTGGCAATGCCCCTACTTATACAGCCCAAAATGCCATTAGCCTTCTTGGCAACAAGAGCACACTGTTGACTCATATCCAGCTTCTCGTCCACTGTGACCCCTAGGTCCTTTTCTGCAGAACTGCTACCTAGCCATTCGGTCCCTAGTCTGTAGCAGTGCATGGGATTCTTCCGTCCTAAGTGCAGGACTCTGCACTTGTCCTTGTTGAACCTCATCAGGTTTTTTTCGGCCCAATCCTCTAATTTGTCTAGGTCCCTCTGTATCCGATCCCTACCCTCTAGTGTATCTACCACGCCTCCTAGTTTAGTGTCATCTGCAAACTTGCTGAGAGTGCAGTCCACACCATCCTCATTAATAAAGATATTAAACAAAACCGGCCCCAGGACCCACCCTTGGGGCACTCCGCTTGAAACCGGCTGCCAACTAGACATGGAGCCATTGATCACTACCCGTTGAGCCCGACGATCTAGCCAGCTTTCTATCCACCTTACAGTCCATTCATCCAGCCCATACTTCTTTAACTCAGCGGCAAGAATACTGTGGGAGACCGTATCAAAAGCTTTGCTAAAGTCAAGGAATAACACATCCACTGCTTTCCCCTCATCCACAGAGCCAGTTATCTCATCATAGAAGGCAATTAGGTTAGTCAGGCACGATTTCCCCTTCGTGAATCCATGCTGACTGTTCCTGATCACTTTCCTCTCCTCTAAATGTTTCATAATTGATTCCTTGAGGACCTGCTCCATGATTTTTCCAGGGACTGAGGTGAGGCTGACTGGCCTGTAGTTCCCCGGATCCTCCTCCTTCCCTTTTTTAAAGATGGGCACTACATTAGCCTTTTTCCAGTCATCTGGGACCTCCCCTGATCGCCATGAGTTCTCAAAAATAATGGCTAATGGCTCTGCAATCTCACCCGCCAACTCCTTTAGCACCCGCGGATGCAGCGCATCCGGCCCCATGGACTTGTGCACGTCCAGTTTTTCTAAATAGTCCCGAACCACTTCTTTCTCCACAGAGGGTTGGTCACCTTCTCCCCATGCTGTACTGCCCAGTGCAGCAATCTGGGAGCTGACCTTGTGCGTGAAGACAGAGGCAAAAAAATCATTGAGTACATTAGCTTTTTCCACATCCTCGGTCACTAGGTTGCCTCCCTCATTCAGTAAGGGGCCCACACTTTCCTTGATTTTCTTCTTGTTGCTAACATACCTGAAGAAACCCTTCTTGTTACTCTTAACATCTCTTGCTAACTGCAACTCCAAGTGTGATTTGGCCTTCCTGATTTCTCTCCTGCACGCCTGAGCAATATTTTTATACTCCTCCCTGGTCATTTGTCCAATCTTCCACTTCTTGTAAGCTTCTTTTTTGCGTTTAAGATCAGCAAGGATTTCACTGGTTAGCCAAGCTGGTCGCCTGCCATATTTACTATTCTTTCTACACATCGGGATGGTTTGTTCCTGCAACCTCAATAAGGATTCTTTAAAATACAGCCAGCTCTCCTGGACCCCTTTGCCCTTCATGTTATTCTCCCAGGGGATCCTGCCCATCTGTTCCCTGAGGTAGTCCTCAAGTTGCACTTGTGAAATCCCATTGGTTTTAATGAACTTGCACAGTTATAACTGGAACTTAAATAATTCTGTTCATGAGGCATAACAAGAAATAGAATCCACTCACATTCAGTTGAGTTAGATCAGCAGGGATAACAGAAACAGTAAAATTTATGTTTTCTCCTATCACTAAATTCAACAGTTACGACTCTTAATGTACAGGGGTAGAGTAAGAAAGCGACATGTTTACAGTCATTTTCAGAAAAGAACCCCACTTTAATAATAGTTTTTAAAAGCCTCAGTTTTGCCTAATAAAAATACTAATGTCTGAATTGTTTGTAGACAAGGTAGAATAATAAATTCATAGGCCACTATTTTCACATCTGAGTACCATGAGTAAGGTTTGTACATCCATATTATGGCCTCTAAACATTTAGAGGCCTAAATATGGCTTTAGAAACCTATCTAAATTATCTAATTCTGGATTATTAAATGTACAGTAATGTCCCTTCTAGAACGGTGTGAAACTCTGCTTTGTGTCTTTGCCTTGACAATTTTCAGAGGCAAAACAGAGAGCTTATTCTTGTGAGAATGTGAATTTGGGGAACTTAAATTTCATAAATTTAATCTGTGATAATTATGGGGGGGGACTGTAAAATTCTATTTAAAAAATCATCTCAAATATTCTCTACAGTCGCTCCTTGGCTCTTGGCAAAAATGATCAGTCTTGTACAAAAAGAGCTGAAAAAATCAGGAGTCAATTCATCAATGTTTTGATTTGTGAAATTAGACTTTGGACCATTTTTCTCTATTGTGTATTAGATGTACAGTTCTTGTCCTCATATTTAGTATTTAAAGGGACTCATAGTTTCTTATCACCTTTTTCTATCTGAAAGACAAATCGTAACTTAAATTCAAACATCATACCAACTTCCTGCTCATATCAAAGTTTCTCTAATCAATGGTTGTCTAAAGGCTCTATGTTTCAAACATTATGAATGTGCAGGTCACAAGTCCATAGTAAGGTTGAGTACAGTTCTACTTTCGGGGGGCATGTGATCTAGAGTATGATTTAGGTAGGGCTCCTGTGTGAGATTCATGATAAGGATTATATATATGGTTCACCATGATCAAGGGCCTTCTGGCATGTGGGAGTACAAAATGTATGATATATACAATATATCTGAAAAGCTAAAATATAGGAATATGGAATGCCATTTTAATGAATTATAACACCTTCTTAGATGTGAAAAATAGGCAAAGAGTCTGTCAATGAAATAGAGTTGTTTTAAGCTCTTGTAGAAGACTAAGTGACAATAATTGGGCAGGACAAGAAAATTAAAAATAAATTGACCTGAAAGTTTTGTGTTAGCAGGAAAGGGTTTGGTTTCTAAATTGACAAATGTAAAAGCAACCTCAAAAGCTTCTGCAGAAAATATTTTTTCTCCCATTCAATCATTACAGACTAGGTTTGATGCATTCAAGTCCAAATTAGATTTGGCCTCTTCTAAAATGGTTAATCTTGAACAGTGAACAGAATCTCTTGGGGGAAGAAAACCTTTGGAAGCTTTTGATAAGATTACCGAATTACAAACACAGAATGCTAGTATGAAATCTTTAAGTGGAATTTTGATTAAAGATAGTGGGCCAGATCCTGATTTGGCATGAAATCAGCATTCTGCAATTGACTTCAATGGAGCTATAATGATTTACAGCAGCTGGGAAACTGATCCAGTGCTTCTGTATGCAGGAAACTTGAAGCTATGGGAAATTTTCTGAAAGACTATAATAGAATTATTGGAATCCCTGAAAATATGGGTGGTATTGAGCTTTTTGCATTTTTTTATTGGATTTGCTAGATTTGAAATCCCATTCCAAGCTAGATTTATTTGTTGTGTATTCTAATTAAATCTTTATTAAATTCTACAGTATCTAACCCTACTTTTTGTGCTAGAAATTTTATTTTAACTTTCAGATCAATATAAGAGTGTGAATGAGATACAAATTGGGTTTGGATATTAAAATGTAATATTGTGATACTCTCCCCAAGTTCCTGGCCTGCCCTCCCCAAAATGTAGTTCTCTAGCTGCAGGTAAAGCCATTTAGGCTTATAAAAATATGGTTTCGGTTCATTTGGTGTTGCTTAGGTACATAACAAACATCCACTGAAGTAAATGGGAGTCTTCCCACTGACTTCAATGAGCTTTGGATCAAACTTTAAATCATTAGGGTACCATACTTCAGTTCTGTTTTTAGCAGAACTCGGATGGACTAAAGATAGTGTGACAGACCCAGACCAGTGGTACAGGAGTCTGGTAGAGGGCAAATATACTGGTCACTGGATGAGTAGTTTTCTGTTCCCTAAGTGACCAGAGCAGGTGCTGCACTAGAATAATCAGGAACCTGCTAGAACCAGTTAAGGCAGGCAGGCTAATTAGGACACCTGGAGCCAATTAAGAAGAAGCTGCTAGAATCAATTAAGGCAGGCTAATCAGGGCATCTGGGTTTTAAAAGGAGCTCACTTCAGTTTGTGGTGTGAGTGTGAGGAGCTGGGAGCAAGAGGTGCAAGGAGCTGAGAGTGAGGCGCTGTTGCAGGCCTGAGGAGCACAAGTGTTATCAGACACCAGGAGGAAGGTCCTGTGGTGAGAATAAGGAAGGTGTTTGGAGGAGGCCATGGGGAAGTAGCCCAGGGAGTTGTCGCTGTCATGCAGCTGTTACAGGAGGCACTATAGACAGCTGCAGTCCACAGGGCCCTGGGCTGGAACCCGGAGTAGAGAGCAGGCCCCAGTTCACCCCAAACCTCCCAATTGACCTGGACTGTGGGTTCTTCCAGAGGGGAGGGTCTCTAGGCTGTTCCCCAACCCACATGGTGAATCTCTGAGGCAAGAAAATCTGCCAATAAGCATAGGACCCACCAAGATAGAGGAGGAACTTTGTCACAATAGATTTAAAAAAAATTATGTTCAAGTTAACTGCACAGTTGAATAAAAAGTTAAAGCTCTGATTCAACTAAGTACATGTTCAAGCACTTGGCTAAACTGGGCCCTACATGAGGATGAAAGTGTTCTGGAGAGTTCTATACTACTTGATTATGATTAACTGATTGGGCTTCTTTCCGCGTGCATACACATACACTCCTGACTGATGTTGCATGTGCCTCGGCCACAGAAGAGGATCTGGCCCTGGCTGTTTGGACATTACTGAAAACAATGTTAAAGCCTTGGGGGGTGGAAACCCTAACACATTGGCTCTGTTCCTACAAATAACACCATCAGGAGTTACTTCTGATAATTACACCAAATTGCACTGCAGGTCAGGTAAATTTAAATATGTCTGTAGAGACTGATTAATAGTGAATACAGTATTTACCAGTTTTAGCACATTATACATTTTAAAAGGAAAGATAAACAGAACAAGAAGTCAGTATCTGACAATTCTACTGTATGTATGATTTGTTAATTTAACATGTAGTTTGTCACTCAAGCATATTATGACTTGTTTAACAAGTGAACAACTGTGACTGATCTTTGAATTAATACAAACCTCAGTACAATCTTCAGGATGCCCCATTTTGTATGGGCTGATAGGAGTGGTATTTGTTTGCTTTTACTGCTCAGTATTGCCTTAGTATTCAACTAATTGTACTCTTTTTAGGCTTCTATTTTTAAGGAAGAAACTAATGTTATTTAAAGGTTGGGTCTTTTGACTTCAGTCCTCAAATAGTTTTCAGCTATTCTTGTTGAACTTGTTCCAGGCATACAATTGTATTTTTTCATCCTTCAACTAACCAAGTGTAAAATGTTTAATGGGTAAATCAAAACAATAATAAGCATACATGATATGAAAACATGATTTATATATATTTCAATTCTATAAAATTTAAGTCCATTGATTCATTTTCTATTCAGCAAAATCTTTAAAAGGTTTGAACATTGACAAAGACATTACCACTTTAATATTTTAAATGTTGTTAGGGATGTGATCTATATCCTATAAGAACTCTATTTGTTAACAAATACTAGTATTTTTCAAACATTTACCTTTGACTAACTAGCAATCAACTTGAGTACTATTACTATTCAATTCAGCAGCTAACCTTCCTCCATTCCATGGAGCACTCAGACTGAATGCTGTGATATACTGATATTCAGTATTATTTCTGTGGAATTAAACATACAGGTATCCAGCAAGTGGAGCTATGATTACTTATTATTTGTGCATACCATGGTGTTTGCTCTGTACTATACAAAGAAGTTCATACAGTCCCTGTACCAAGGAACTTAAGGCAATTAACCATAGGCATAAAGTAACATGCATTAGTGTTTGCAGGATCAGGGATGTAAACAGATACAAAGAACTTTTGGGGGGAGGGAGGGGCTCAGTGTTTTCTGCTCTGTCTTTGTTTGGGTATAAGAGAGATTGTTGGTGTTCCTGGCTAATGTTAATATTGGTTTGTTTTTTTGTTTGCTAGATAGTGTTTACTTCCTCCAAAATTATGAGAAACTGGTTTTGTTTAATAGAATCAGTTCAAGAAAATTTGTCTCTCTTTGTGGAGCCATTTGATCAGATCCTTTGGGTGCAAGAGCAAAGACTCAATATGCAAAGACCTCCTTTTTCTCTCTTTTCACATCCCTCCCCAAACTCCTATGCTATATTTGGAAGTGGTGGAGCCAGTTCCATGAAAGACAAAGGGAATAATAATAGTAAATGTGTCCAGGAACTAATGAGTGAGCTGGGTATAGAGTGGCTAGAGTTTTTCTGATTAAACCGAAGGAAGTTGGGAAGCTGTGAACCAATCCAGACAGATTTGTGATAAAGGGAAAACATCCCGATTCCTCAGTAGAAGCAATTTATTGTCACCACAGGATTCTCAATCAGTACAAAGTAGCTCATGTATCAAAACATTCAGCACTGAGGTGTAAGCAGTAAATTTCATACTATCGTCAATCTGGATCTGCAGATTTGGTACAATTGTTTAAGTAAGAAAAAAAGTTAGATTCCACAATTCCTAACCCCTTTTCTTTGTGAGCAGTCACACAATGTCCCCCCACCAGTACATTGAATATGTTAAACGCTACTGAGTAAGTGTTTAAAATATTGACAGATCATCAATGAGCTGAGTTTTTGTGAGGTTTTCTTGGTTTGTTTTCTTTATTTTTAAAGTACCATTTACCAACAACAAATTTCAAGTATTAACGTCTGGGTCTTTATTTGCTACAAACTAAACAGCTCAGCTGTAGCATTAAGCTACACACCACAGCAGGCAGCAGCATGAAGACACAAACACCCAGTTAGAGACCCCAGAGGCAGTAGTCCTAAGGCAAATACACTCCTTCCATGAGCCCGGCCTAGAGGTGATTAGCTGCTGCATCACCACTGGAGAAGCACAATGTAGCTCCCTCAAAGAGCCACCTCCACTGTAGCCTCATGCCTTCACATCGGCATGTTGTAGGCACTCCCTAAGGGACACAATCATGGCCACTGTGTCAGGATGCTGCACAGAAATTCAAGGAGTGGTAAGACCCCCTGAATGATTTTTACAACATATTTTTGTACTCTAATTATTATCTGTAGGAATTATGGTCTCTTGATTAAGACACTGCACTGGAATTCTGGGTCCTCTTCCTAGCTGTCGAGTGCTTCCTGTGTGATCTTGGACAAATCATTTAGGTAAGGATGTCATTTCTTTTTTTTTTAAACCAACACAGTCATAGTTTTTCACATAGTGTTATAGTATCCTGATAACTCTTTTTTCAGGATGCCTGAAATGTTCCAATTTTTCATTTCACCAATTAAAACGGTTGGTTTTTTTTATACTTACATAATGTTTGTTCAAGACAATTTGTTACACTGGTATAAGTTGTTTTGTGCACCAGTGTTTCACTCTCATTACGCAGCAAGCACACATTTCATGCCTACATGAACATTAACACATTTTCAGCATTTCAAAATGTGGAAGTGTTAGGGGCTCTCCTGAGTCCCCACCAGATCCTACTTCAAATTGTTTATAATGTCCCCCTCCAAGTTCATAGCATATGAGGGGTTTCTAAGCAAAACAAACTAAACAAAGGTCCTTTTCTTTCTCTTTCTATTATAAGAGATGGGAATCTGAAAGAAAGAAAAAGGCAAAGATGGCAGTCTTTCAGGAGTCAGCCCTTTGGCCTTGTGCCCTAACTTTTTTATTTATTTAAAATAAAAGGTCAACTCAACTTGGAATCAAAAGTGGCCACTTATTGTCCCTCCTCCCCGTCCCCCCCTTTTTTTATCCACATCGGACTCTGATTTTTAGAAGGATCCACAACTCCATTTGAAGTCAATAGGGGCAATGGTTGGTTAGCACGTCTGAAGATTGGACCCAGGGTATCCAAGGCTAGGCACACAGTCACACAGAACAAGTCCACACTTGAAAAAATTTGGCCTTAATCTCTGGACCAGATTTTCAAAAGAGCTCAGCAGCTATGGTGTACTGAGCATTTTTGAAAGTCTGTCCACTTCATTTAAGTACCTATTCAGTTTCTTTCTGTTTGTGAGGTGCAGACCTACTATTATTAAGAGCGTGTTTAAAAAGCAAATAACTGTTTAATAGGCTTTATTTTTTAAACTATATTAAAGATTAAAACATACCATGTAAGAGAATTCAAATTATTGCTTACTTTAGTATTAGTGCTATGAATCCATACTTGTATTGAATGCTAATATTATATGTAATTATTGAATGATGAAAGTAGTACAGTTATTGTTTACTTACCTTTCACATAGATTATATTCAGCAGATAACTATGTAATAGTTCCTACGGATGCTCTGAGTTATTTTATCATGAAAGTTATTTCTTAGCACTGCTAAAATATAGTTTATACAATTTGGTTCTTTGACTGTATTCATTACGTGGCTAAACATAAGAAGTCAGTATTTGGTGTTTGGCCATATAATGAAAATGAATATTCATCACACTCCAACTTTTAATAAGGAGAGAATCAAAGTCACAAATTCCTGCTATTAATAAGTACTTGTATAAAGTTTCAAGTCAGTTACAGCTGCTAACCATGTAATCTAAGAGCAAAAAGGGTGCTTTCCAAACTCAGCTATGCAATTGCTTAAATTATACTCACATACCAAAACATATCCATATTATATATCGTATATCTTGATTTTTTTTTAAGATTATACAGTCTCAGAAACTTTGCAGAACTACATAACTATGACTTTTTGAAAAAAATCTAAAATTAGCTTGCCTTAAATATCAGAACCAATGGAAGTGTGACTTTATGAATAATTAGAGAGCTTTGTTTCATTTCTAAATAGGGAGGTGTCAGATGATAAATAAGGATCCGTATTGTCTTAGGAAATAATATGAATCTCTATTTGACTTTCAGACCTCAGTATTCCCTTCTTAACTGCATGGCTATGTGGAATATTTCAAATGTGGATTTGTTTTCAAAATGCTTAAATACTTAAGATGTAATTTAAAATCTGTTACTACTTTTACATTAAGCAGATTATCTAGTAATATAATCAGAATTGAATGGGTCCCCTATACAGATATAAATTCTGACCTCATACTGCCTACTGCAGCACTATGTTCAAATGTTCTAAATTTTGTTTTTTTTTTACTGCACGTGTAAAAATAGAGGAGTATGTGAGCTTACCAGATACTCAGAGACCAGCACCAAGAGAAACAGAGACAGGAGAGTAGAAGAACTGTGTTTATATTGTGCTTCCCATCCCCCTGGACACAGATGCTCCTCCTTTTAGAAATTGAGACTGTTGCCCTTTCTTTTGCCTGTACTGTGGCTTCAGTGACATAATTTTTCAGTGCCAACGAAACACATGTGTGTGTAATCTACTGCTTATTTTAAGCTTCAGTGAGCATATGAGATGACCATGCTCCCAGAGACAGGAGAGAGGAATAAGAGTTCAGAGAAGGAAAGGAAACTGCTTTGGGTGAGTTCAATTCTGATAGAACTCTTGCTTTTTTCAGCTGCAAGTTATAAAGAAAAATCATTATGGGAGGGCAGATTTTCAGCAATGATTTTCAAATATCTTTGAAAATATCCCCCCCTTTGTTTCTGCTCGAAGTTTATGATGCCAATATGTGCAACCCCATGCATTCAAAAATCATAAATCAAGATTTTCAAAATTGTAAGACTGACTTTAAAACAAAACAGATTTTTCAAAATAATAAAGTCTGGGTTCTTTTTATTTGCGTTCTGATACTTAAGCCTTTAGGATTCACATTTTCAAGATTTTTGTCCGCAAACCATTGAGGCTAGAACTTACTGTTTTCTGACAAAAGCTGAGATTTTCACTTAAACAAAATGACTCCAGATATTAGGACTTTAAAAGAAGCACCAAATATTATAAGACTTATGAAAAAATTGCAAGAATAGAAAACACTGTGATTCATCTTCATCTGAGACCTCTCGCTAGGTCAGGGGTGGGCAAACTTTTTGGCCCAAGGGCCACATCTGGGTATGGAAATTGTATGGCAGGCCATGAATGCTCATGAAATTGAGGGTTGGGGTGCAGGAGGGGGTGAGGGCTCTGGCTGGGGGAGTGGGCTCTGGGGTGGGGCCAGAAATTAGGAGTTCAGGATGTGGGAGGGGGCTCTGGGCTGGGACAGGGGGTTGGGGTGCAGGAGGGTGAGGGCTCTGGGATGTGGCTAGGGATGAGGGGTTGGGGATGCAGGAGGGTGCTCCGGGCTGGGACCAAGGGGTTCAGAGGGCAGGAGGGGGATCAGGACGGAGGCTGGGGGTTGAGGTATGGGAGGGGTCAGGAGTGCAGGCTCCTGGCAGCACTTACCTCAATCTGCTCCCAGAAACAGTGGCATGTCCTCCCCTCTGCCTCCTACATGGAGGCACGGCCAGGCAGCTCTGCACGCTGCCCCATCCGCAGGTGCTGCCCCTGCAGCTCCCATTGGCTCTGGTTCCCGGACAATGGGAGCTGCGGGGGTGGTGCTTGGGGCAGGGTGTGGAGCCCCCTGTCTGCCCCTAGGCGTTGGAGTGGGGACATGCCGCTGCTTCTGGGAGTCGCGCAGATCCATGGCACACACAGAGTGGGGCAAGCCCCCAACCCCACTCCTTAGCTGGAGCGGGACAAGCCCCGGACCTCACTTCCCGGCAGGAGTTCGAGGGCCGGATTAAAATGTCTGAAGGGCCAGATGTGGCCTCTAGTTTGCCCACCCCTGCGCTAGGTCCTCACATCCAGGCTATGTTTGAATTGTGCCAATTCTTTCTGCATCACATCTAACGTACAGCTTTTCCAAATCAGCCACACAGCTAAAACTCACATCCAAGCTTTCATTATCTTACATCTCGATTACTGCAACATTCTTCTCTCTAGCCTTGAGAAATGCAAGCTTGCCATGCTCATAGCCATTCACAATACTGCTGCAAAGATAACTTTCCTAGTCCATAGCCTTGACCATGTCACCCCTCTCATTGAAACCCTCCACTGACTCCCTCTTCTTTATTGCATCAAACATATGCTGCTTGTATTTATTTTTAAGGCCCTTCATAGTCAATCCCCACCCTACCTATTGTCTTTCATTCCTATCAAGCTGTTAATACTCGCCTGCGAATGATGCCAGCCTTTAATGCCAGTTTTGTGCAGGAAAAAAACTTGGTCCTTTATATTTTAGGTCATCGGGATGTTTTAATGTTTAATGGAACATGTTTTCCTTTCCACGACCATGCTGAATGTTTTTTTAAAAAGGGAAGTTAAGTTTCCAGTCAGTAGGGGTGGTTTGAAGACACTGGCAGCTGGATAGCATCTTGGATGGAGATGAAATGGTTAAACTCAACCTTTAAGTATTAGGCTTGGAATAATTAGATTTCAATCTTTAAATCTCAGGTTTTTTTGGATGAAAGGAAAAATCTAGTATTACTATCACAATGTTTTCATCATTAATAAGCAAATGTATAGAAAGAGCATTTTTAATACCCAAAATACCCTTTTTGTCTAATACGATTGCATGCATGTGCGAATGCACACCACAGGCTCTTGTAAAAAAATTTAGTATTTCTTTATACTCAAAGAAATATTGAGAATATATTAAATATGATCATCAAATACTGTAATATTTCTAAATCTTCTCTAAAACTCACTCTTTACATATTATATTTTGAATTAAGTCAAGCGCTGAGGATTATTTCCTATTAACGCAAACATTTTAAATTAATTTAAAAAATTAAAAATATTGGATATATATTGCTGTTTTCTGATTCATGAAATATAAAAATCAAATGTTTCCAAGCCTAGTCATTGGCCAGATTCCCCTGTAGGATTAACACATTCAATTCAAACACAATCAATTCTAATCACTTATTTCTGTCAAGTGGGAGACAAGAAGTGCACTTTATATAAATAAAGAATACATGATGGCTAATCTCTGCTATGACACTTATTTTCATGAATGTGGAGAAGAATTATAGCTCAAGTATGGCATCACCATTAGTGGATTATCCCATAAGTGAAGACAGATGTCATAAAAGATCTGCCATTCACAGGGGTGAAAGTAACTCCAAACACTTGCTGGGCCGGGGCTGGCTCTGGCCCCCAGAAGGGGTGGGCCCTTGGGGAGGAGGGGTGGATCAGGGCGGGGGGTGCGGTCAGCATCCCCCAGCCAGCCCTTCCAGGCTGCCTGGCCCGTGCCATCCAGGGCTCCAGTGGCAATTTAAAGAGTCCGGGGCTCCAGAGAGCTCCAGGCCCTTTTAAATTGCCAGCCCTGGGGCAGCTGCTCCCTTTACCCCCCCCCCCCCTGCCCATCGGTGGCTAAGGGGGAGCAAAAGGGGTATGGACATTAAATCATTGTTGTAGGGTCCTTTGCCATGGCAGTGCTTTATCGTTGCTGCGCCTCACCCCACCACTGGTGGTTCTGCTGGTAGGGCCGCCGATGGGGAGACATAGCAACGTTAAAAGCACTGCCTCGGCAAAGGATCGTCCTTAAAGCGCTTTAACGTCAGTGCTTTAACATCCCTGCCCCTTTTGCTTCCCTTGTCGGCGGCCCTGCCGGTTTGGACCCTTCCAGCAGGGCCACCGATGGGGGAGGCAAAAGGGGCAGGGACATTAAAGCGCTGCAGTGCCAGCGCTTTAATGTGGGCTGCATATGGGCCGGTACGGGTTCTTACTGGTACGCCATACCAGCTCACTTTCACCCCGGCCCATTCATGAATGCTCTATCTACAATAGGTACAGTATGTTTAGTGGAATTTGCATAAAGAAGTTTGTCCGAGATCGCGATTGACTGGAAGATCCACTAGGATCGACCAGTCGATCACAATCGACCGGTTGATGACCACTGCAGTACAGTGTTTGCTGCCTTTTTTCCCCCCCCCCTCTTTTTGGTGTCCACTTACTTCCAGTTCCACATGGTGTCTGGTTGATCAGTAAGGCCGTAACTCTGATGTTCATATCTTTGAGGTTCTGTTGTACCTCATAAGGGGGTTGTATCACTTAGGGTATTGAACATAAAAAGTGCTATAAAATCCTAAAAGCACTGGGGAAAAAAGAAAATAAAAACTCCTGGGTGTCTCATGCAGAGCGAGCGCCCAATCATGTTGGCACCGAAAATAGTGACACTTTTACAAATTCTGGCCTTCATATCTATTTTCTCATAGGTAAGATGAGGGTAAAAATACTTTTGTCTCCTAGAGTTGTGAAAATAGATCCCTGCCTTTGCCACGGACTTACTATGTGATATCAAGCAAGTCACTTAAACCCATTTTTTGGCAGGTGGTCACTAATTGTGTGTTTCATTTTCTGGGTGCTCAATTTAAAACACCTGGGGCCTCGTTTTCAAAAGTGCAGCTGAACACTCAACTCCATTTGAAGTCAGTGGGAGCTGTAAATACTCAGTACCTTCCTCAGTAAAGCAGTGTGGTCAAGGTTGGGAGTCCCAGGGTCCTAAATTCTAATCCTGGATCTGACCCTGATTTACTATGTTCTTTGTGTCAGTTTCCCCTTCTGTAAAATGGAAATAATACTCTTATACCAAGGGAGTTTGGGAGAAAAATACATTATTTTTTGTAAGGCACTTGAATGCCATGGCGATGTACCCCATAAAAAAAACTATGAAAAAATTAATAATTCTGTCTTCAGTGCAGGGTTTGGATGGTGTGCAGAAAATAAGGTTGAAGATCACAAATTGAATTATGAAGCTAAAAGAAATACTGAATTAGCTGCCTTGATCACCGAACATAGTCCATCCTGTGTATTGAATGAGATGGAAAAAATAGTATGTGATCATCTAATTAAAAAGTATGTGACAATCCACATTCCAAGGGACCTGAATTTAAATTGCCCATTCTACCTTAATTCTAGCCTTTCCTAACTTTCAAGCGCTTGACTTTGCAACCTTCAATAACTTTTTTAATGTATTTTTTGGTATCTAATGATACATAGGTTTAAAGTTGAACTGTCATATGACTGATGGATATTTTTGGGGGAGCAGTTATATAAAATTATAGGTGTGGCTTGTGGTGCTAAACACTTATGAATAATAATGGTATTCCTCTTCAGTAAAATGTAGTTTGTCATATAAAACACTCAGAGAAATGGCACTAACAAATTAAAATGTCCAAAACAAAATATATAAAATATTGATGGGAATCAAGTGAAATACAAGGTGAAATCTACTGAACACCCTAGCCCCACCGCTTCCCCAAGGTCCTGCCCCACGCCTTCCCTGTGGCCCCACCCCCTGCTCTCAACATTCCCCCTCCCTCAGTGACTTGCTCTCCCCCACCAGCTGGGGGTGCAGGCTCTGGGGTGGGGATGAGGGGTTTGGGATGCAGGATGGGGATCTGGGCTAGAGGGTGGGGCTGAGGGATTTGGAATGTGGGAGAGGGCTGCAGGTTGAGGCAGGGGGTTGGGATGTGAGCGGGGGTATGGGCTGGGGATGAGGAGTTTGGGTGCAGGAGGGGGCTCCGGGTTTGCGGGGCTCAGGACTAGGGCAGGGGGGGGGCTCAGGCTCCCTGCCTGTCCTAGCTCCGCACTGTGTCCTGGAAGCAGCCTGCAGGCCCAGCTTCTAGCGGAGGGGGTGGGGGGGAGGAGAGGGGGCAGGAGGCTCCATGTGTTGCTCTCGCCCACAGGCACCACGCCCCCCTAGCTCCCACTGGCCACAGTTCCCGACCAGTAGGAGTGCAGAGCCGGTGCTCGGGGCAGGACAGCGCACAGAGCCTCGTGGACCCCCTACCTAGGAGCCGAACCTGCTGCTGGCCGATTCCAGGGTGCAACACGGTGCCAGGATAGGTAGGGACCAGCCTGCCTTAGACCCTCAGCATCACCGACCAGACTTTTAACAGCCTGGTCGGCGGTGCTGACCAGAGCCACCAAGGTCCCTTTTTGATGGGGCATTCAGGTCGAAAACTGGACGCTGGCAACCCTATCCAGTTTTGCAGGCATTAGACCTTGTTTTTCATTTCAGTACAACCTGAAGAAAAGCTCTCTGTAGCTCCAAAGCTTGTCTCTTTTATTAGCAGAAGTTGGACCAAAAAAAGATATTATCTCACCTGCTTTGCCTAAAAGTGGTTGTACTTAGCTAGATATGATGTTAGGAGCCCAAACTGGAGGGGCTGTATATTTCCAAGCCATAAGTCTACAATTATATTTCACTAAAGAAATCTTAGATTATAATCACAGTATTGTTCACTGTTTAACAATGCATATGCTAGTTGCATTCATTTTGTTTAAGGAAACAACTTACTCTTTTGTAAATAAGCAATGGTCCCTACAGCTAAGCTACTCCTCTATGCAAGAACTCTCTTCCAAGAGTCTTCCACCACAAATCCCATTTAAAAAAAAAAAAAAAAAAAGTTGTCTGACATTTTCACTCCTACATTAGACACTTTGCCAAATAAAAATGTAGGCTTTCCTCTACCCATCCTTTGCTTCAGGAAGCGAAGTAAGAGATCCCCAGCGATGCACATTTTCACTCTTCTTCTAGCATCACCCACAGCCCGGCAATATTTGATGGGTTGGGTCATACTCTATTTTTCATTAGCAGGCCTCGGGGTTCATAATGGTGTAACTTTAGTGAATAGCGAGGGGCGGAAGAGAAGTGGGTTCCTGTCTCCCCTTCAGTGTTCACCAGGTCCAAAGGGCATAGTCAGGTGGGATACAGCCTGGGCTGGGGGCCTTAAAGAAGAGCTGGAGCAGCACCCCCAGTTCCAGCACCTTTGTTCCCTCCCTCCCCCTCCTCTCTCAAGCTGGTGTGGGGGCAGGGAAAGACACCCCTCCCCCCCCGGGAAGCCAAGCTATGGGGGGAGGGAGAGGAGGAAGAGCCCAGGTTGTTTTGCAGCTCGCTCCCCACCCGGAGCGCTCTGCTCCCACACGGCCCGGCCACCCCATCCCGGCAGCAGCCCCGACCCACCTGAGGGTCTCGTCATCGTCCCCCTGCTGGGCGCGGCCCGTTGCTTCCCTCTCCGCGGGGCAGGTGGAGCCCGGGGGCGAGCGCAGCCGGCAGGGTCGCTCCGGCCCGAGCAGCAGAGACGCCCCCTCCCTAGCCACCGCCACCGCGGAGCCTACAGCTGCTGCCGCCAGGTCCGGAAGCGCCGACCTGCCGCTGCAGCCCCCGCCCGCCCCCACGCGCGGGTCCCGCTCCTTCCTCTGGGGGAACTTCGGCTCCTGCTCTCGCTGCAGAAGTGAAACTCTCCCCCCTTCCTCCCCCCGCCAGGACACGGGCCCTGCTTCCTCCTGTCGAGCTGAGGAGACGGCGCCCTTCCGAGGGCCATGCGCCCCCAAGCCGGGCGCCCCGCTCTCCTTCCCTGCCGGGGGCAAGGGGAGAGGGTGAGGCCGGGGTGGGGCACGCTGGCCTCCTTTTAAAACAAAGGCGAGTTCCTTTTAGAATCACCTTCATCAACCCAACTGCTCTGCAGCCTGGCCGCCCCCGGGCAAAGGGATGCTGCCCCCGTTTTGCAACGGGTCCTGCTTTCCATCACACCCCAGGACTCCCATTCAGCTTAAGGGGTAGCTTGTGGCACGCAGGGAACCAACAGGGGGCCATAGGAGCGTGTAGACCAGATTCAAACGGTTGTGGCAGTCTGCTGCTGGGCGGAAAGGGGGAGGGAGAATACCTGGATGAATGTGTCTCTCCCCTGGGGAAGAGCCCCTTAACTGCAATAACGTTCATTAGCTGTGGCCTTCAGAAAAAAGAAGTCAAAAGAATTTCTAGATCTGCAGCCGTTTCCGGTCGATTTTTAAAGGGCCCCAAATTTCATGAATCCAGCCTGTTACATTATTTAAAGAACACACTGAATGAAGAGAACTTTGGGAATGTGCCTCCTCATACAGAGATCTTTATCGTAGCAATACAGTTTTAATGTCCTGCTTGGAAAGTGTTCAAATCACAATGATTTAACTTCCCCACCCTATTATGCTTTATATGAATTATTGACATGGCAGAGAAAAAAAATGTGAAAAATGTTGGAAATATCAGACTGTAAGGGCAGTAGTGTTTGCCATTTCTCCTTAAGTGCACCATCCGTTAAAAACAGTTTAGGGCTCAATCCAACTCCCATCGATCAAGAGGGCATTTTCCATTAATTTCAAGAGGCATTGGATCAGGTCTGAACCTTATCAAAATAAAGGCCAAACTCCCATTTAAATCAGTAGGAGCAGGACTGGGACCTAAGCTGGAACCATTGGAAAGCTTCGCAGATAATGGTCAATTGATAGCATTGGCAGGGGAGGGGGGGGCCGGAAGTGTCAGTAAAAAGCATTTTTAAGTGTTCGCTGCATGCTATAAAGACTAAATGGAGAACTGAACCATGGGCTGTTACTGCTGTCACTGTTTGTGTAGCTGTTTTTCACATTAATGTTTTGGTGGGAGGTTATTTTTGCTGTTGGGAGGGGAGGGTGTCCAATTCTGATCTTACATAGTGAAGATCCAAAACACCACCATTGAAGGCAATGGATTTACATCTATGAGATTGGGATGTGGTTCATTGTTATTACTGTTTTCCTTTCCATCAGTTTTTAAATTGTTTCCATTTTCTGAAATCATAGGTATCAGGTAACACTAAGTTGCAGGTGTTTAATTCTTGAGTGACCATAGTCCAAAAGATCATTATTATTGCATTCTAATGGCGGTCCAAGCTAATGGCAACGATTCAGTGCATTGGGTGAATAATCTAGAGTGAGAGAAGAAATAATCAGGGAGGAGATGGAAGGAGAGGATATCACATAAGAGGGGAGGAACATGTCAGTGATATAAATTAACATAATTTGTCCAGTTTATTTTCTGTAAATAGCAGCAACATTTACTGCATAAAATATTGGACAAAATAGTTAAAACGCTGGAGTAGTCCACACTATGATTGTGAGCTAAATCATGGAAAGACCACATCACAAAGAAGAAAAGCCAAATTATGTTGTTAAATAATTCATAATGAATGAGGAAGATCAATTCAGACCTCTGTAGTCCCAGTAAGAACAACAAAATTGTATGTTGCCTCCCAGGTACCATTCACATCCAGGGAAAAAGAAAGAGCTAGCTGCAGCCGTGAGTCAAAGAGCAAAAATGAGTTGGACATCCAGAAGCCAGTCGCTCCAAGAACAAAAGAGTTGAGTTTCCTGCCTGTTATTTCCTTTTTCAATTATATTGTCCAGTCCCATCCCACTCACCACACATGCGAACTCTTCCAGGAATCAAATTTAAAAGGTCAGTTTGACTTGTTATTTCGTACTACTAGTATTCCCTTCTAGGAACTCATACTGTGAAATTAGTTGTTAGCTGTGGCTCCAGTGCCTGTTCTCTTATGGAAGCATAACTGCAGGGAAATCTGGCTGGCGTGGTGGTCAAACCTTGAGTTTATTATAAGCCCAAGAAATTTAAAGTTATGCTTAAAAGAAATTCAGAAATGGTGCATAAAAAAACAGTTATGTCACCAACCTTAACTCTTCCCTGTGTTGATGGCGTGAGGGGGAATAATCTGTGGAAAAATCTAGATGAAACTGATTTTTAAAGACATATTAAATTAGGACCACAAATACTAAAATGTCATAATGATCATCATAGGGTTATTGTATAACATCACTACTGTGAAGAGTTAAAGTGGTTCCAGTGCCTTGACTGTCTATTTCTTACCTTAACTTGCTTAGATTTCTTCTAAGTGTAACATCAACTCTGAATTTCCTGGATTTATTACATATCCTTGAAATATTTTTTACCCTTAGTTACTGATACATGCTCTGAACCTTAACGTCATCCTAACTTTTCCCTCCCTCCTGCCCCAATATATACTGTACAGTGCCTAGACACTATTGAGATGGGTGCTTTAGAAATGTAAAATATTTAATAAAATAATAATAAATAAATATGCATTGGATTGCCTTAATTACCCATGATTTCAGTATTTACATTACAGAACATATTAAGTTTGTGTATCCTAGTAGAAGTCCAGTAAGTTCAAAACAAGATTTTCTGCTAATAGTCTGAACTTGTAGATTATTTTAAATCTACAAATGTTTTTGAAAATTCTACTCCACATTTTATTGTTTATACTACATTTCTTATCTTGAAACCGTAGCTTTCCAGGTATTATTGTTACTATGAGACAAAAGAGTGCTTTGACTGTACAAACCTAGAATAAGCCAGTACCTGCCTCAAAGAGCCTTCATTTTAAAAATCACACAGATGCAGTTCAAACAATTGACACAAAGTTGGAAGGACTGGGTTTGAAATTATGCAGGTTTGTTTTTTGGTTTTAGTTGCATACAACAGTCACTATTAGTATGTCTACATTTATTCACGCTTAGCTCATTGTGATATCAGATACCACAATATATTCTAATGCTACAATAGAAGATAAAACTGGTGTCACTGTGTGTTTAGTCTGCATGTTTGTAGTGGAAGTTAGGAGAAATATAAATGGATTATCTATTTTTAGATTTTGTTCAGGCCTTATGTAAAAAGAGGATGGGAAGGATGGTCCAGTGATTAGGACACTAGCTTAGAATGTGAAAAAACAGTGTTCAAGTCCCTGCTTTGCCACAAACATCTTGTATGACCTTGGGCAAGTCACTTAGCCTCCGTTTCTCAGTTTCCCATCCCTAAAATAGGATAATAATGCTGTACTTTCCTACCTCACAGGAGTGTTCTGAGGATAATACATTAAAAATTGTGAGGTGCTCAGATACTACGGTAATGGAGACCATGTAAGTATCTAAAAGACAGATAGCTGACAGATGATACCAAAGGATTGGAGAAGCACTAATGAATTAATGTAACCGTTTTTAAAAGGAGGAACTTGGTCTTTGTGACTATCATCTTGTTTAACATCATGCTCACTAAAATAATGGAATAAATATTAAGGGAAAAGTCTGCAAATACCAAATCTATAGTAATAGCATAAACAATAAGCAACATAAGTTTATGGAAAGTAGTCCACACCAAACAAACCTATTAGCCTCTTTCAGTAAAAATACAATAAAATTAGAGTATGCCAGGAATCCAACAGATATCATATAGATGGACTGCAACAAAAAAAGGTTTGCAGCCGTCTTGAGTTTCAGTCTTCCAACAAAGCATTATTCACTTCCTCCTTATTATAACCTGCAGAGCTCTTCTTAGTCACAACAAGTAAAGTTTCATAATAAATAGTTGCAACAGTTTTACTTCAAACATACATCCATATTAGTAAAAACAGAACCCAAAAGATAGGTAAACATTTTCTGTCTCTCAGCAGATACGAAAGAAACATAGATTTTTTTTCCCATTGCAGCTACCCCTCATCCATGGGCTATTAATGTTTTAGAGTTGCATGTCATCGTGACTCACCCTTTAGTAGACTTCAGATAACTATAATCCTCAAAGTGGTTGAAATCTAAGCCATCAATAACAAATGAACATGAATTACAACTACAACATGAATTAACAATATGAGTAGAGCTGGGTGAAATTTTGCAGCCCAAACTTTATTGGCAAAATGCAGATTTGGCAACACCAAAATGTTTCTTGAATTAAAGGTTGGTTTTGCTGAATTGTTTGTGTGGAAAAAACAAAAAAATCCTATTTCATTTGGAAATAAAATATTTATATTTATTACTTCAAAATGACACTTTATTTAGAAATTTCTTTAATTTTTTTTTAATTAAGTGTTAAACATGCTCAAAATAGAAAACACATTTTGGGTCCAAAAAGAAAAATGTTTTGTTTGATCCAAAACAATTTTTCAACTTGCCAGTTGTCTGAACATTTTGAAAAACTTGTTATTGGGTTTGACCTGAAACAATTTTTTGATTTTTCTGGAATTGCCAATGAACTGAAAAATCCACTATTTGCACAGCTCTAATTGTGAGTAACTTAGTACTACTAGGTAAATACAGAAACACAGTTGTCACTATTAAAAAGACAGTGCAGTATGGAATGTGACATAGCAAAGTATTTCCATATGCTCAGAAAAGGTAATATCTTTTGTAGTTCAGATGCTGACACAGTAAATGTTGGTAAATATTAACTTTATATGGCTGCTATTTCTGTTGCTTTACGCATTTGACAATCTAGGTCAGATTATCTGCTACAATTAGTGGTCACCTACTGGTCAATTGCGATTTATTGGTCAATCCTAGAGGATCTCCCAAACACGATCTCTGGCGGCACAGCGGGGCTGTCATTAAGGCAGGCCTCCTGCCTGCCCTGGCCCCACGCCGCTCCCGGAAGCGGACGGCACAGCCTGCGGCCCTGAGGGTGGGCGTGCGCTGCTCCTGTCTGCAATCACCGCCCCTGCAGCTCCCATTGGCCGGGAACGGGGAGCTGTGGCCAATGGGAGCTGCAGGGACAGTGCTTGCAGAGAGGGACATCACATGAAGCCACGTGCCCTGCCGAAGGGGTATGTTGGCCCCTTCTGGGAGCAGCGTGGGGCGAGGGCAGGCAGGCAGGGAGCCTGCCTTAGCCTTGCTGCGCCGCCGACCAGGAGCCACCCAAGGTAAATGCTGCCTGGCGGGAGGCCGCACCCAACCCCCCAGCCCCCTCCCAGAGCCAGCACTCATACCCTATCCTGTATTCTGAACCCCCTCCTGCACCCTAACCCCCAGCCCTGAGCCCCCTCCCAGAGCCAGCACCCCAAATCCCTTCCTGCACCCCAACTCCCTGCCCCAGCCCTGAACCCCGCTCTCAGAGCCAGACCCCACGCCCCCTCCTGCACCTCAACACTCTGCTCCAGCCCTGACTCCCCTTTCAGAGCCAGCACCCTGTATCCCCTCCTGCAGCCCAAGCCTCAGCCCTGAGCCCCCTCACAAAGCCAGAACCCTGTACCCCTCCTACACCCCAACACTCTGCCCCAGCCCAGAGCCCCCTCCTGTACCCAAACTCCCTCCCAATGCTTGCACCCCTCACCCCCTCCTTCACCCCAATCCCCTGCCCCATGCTCAGCCCAGAGCCCACTACCCTACTGCGAATCCCTCGACCACAGGCCAGAGCCCTCACCCCCTCCCGAACCCCAACCCCCCCACCCCAGCCTCGTGAAAGTGAGTGAGGGTAGGGGAGAGTGAACAATGGGTGGGGGGGGATGGAGTGAGTAGGGCAGGGCTTTGGGGAAGGGGCAGGTCCTCAGGAAGGGGTGGGGTAGATCCCTTCCTGCACCCCAACTCCCTGCCCCAGCCCTGAACCCCTTAAATTCAAAAAATGATCTTGGGCGTAAAAAGGTAGGAGACCACTGTACTACATTAATACATCATTTAATGCAGTGCCAATGGGATGTTATTAGAAAAGTTAGATTAAATTGATGTGGACAATACTATTAAATAGATCTGATGGATTATAAAGTAAAGCATGGTTAGAAATGAACTGACGTGCTATCATCTTATCTTCATGCCAAGCAGCCATCAAAACAGAGGACAAACAATTGTGTTTCCCCAGTTGAATAACTAGTTGGCGTGACTCTTGCTTTCTTCTCTTCACTAAATCTACAGAATACAAGGTATAATTTTTGTTAGACAGACCCTTGTGTAAATCAGAGTATCTCCATTTACTTCAAAGTTCATGTGTTTGATTTTTCCTGTGCCTCTGTTTATTATTATTAGGGTTGTCAAGCAATTAAAAAAATTAATTTTGATTAATTGCGCAACTAATCACACTGTTAAACAATAATAGAATACTATTTATTTAAATATTTTGGATGTTTTCTACATTTTCAAATGTACTGATTTCAATTACAACACAGAATACAAAGTGTACAGTGCTCACTTTATATTTATTTTTATTACAAGTATTTGCACTGTAAAAAAACAAAAGAAATAGTATTTTTCAATTCACCTCATACAAGTACTGTAGTACAATCTCTTTATCATAAAAGTTGAACTTATGTAAAATTATGTACCAAAAAAACTTCATTCCAAAATAAAACAACGTAAAATGTTAAATTTTAGAGCCTTCAAGTCCACTGAGTTCTGCTTCTTGTTCAGCCAATCGCTCAGACAAACAAGTTTGTTTACATTTGCAGGAGATAATGCTGCCTGCTTCTTGTTTGCAATATCACCTGAAAGTGAGAACATGTGTTCTCATGGCACTGTTGTAGCTGGTGTCGCAAGATATTTACATGCCAAGTGCACTAAAGATTCATATGTCCCTTCATGCTTCAACTACCATTCCAGGGGACATGCGTCCATGCTGATGATGGGTTCTGTTTGATAACAATCCAAAGCAGTGCAGATTGACGCATGTTCATTGTCATTATCTGAGTCAGATACCACCAGCAGAAGGTAGATTTTCTTTTTTGGTGGTTCAGGTTCTCTAATTTCTGCATCGGAGTGTTGCTCTTTCAAGACTTCTGAAAGCATGCTCCACACCTCATCCCTCTCAGATTTTGGAAGGCACTTCAGATTCTTAAACCTTGGGCCGAATGCTACAGCTATCTTTAGAAATCTCACATTGGTGCCTTCTTTGCATTTTGTGAAATCTGCAGTGAAAGTGTTCTTAACATGAATGTACTGGATCATCATCCAAGACTGCAATAACATGAAATATATGGCAGAATGCGGGTAAAACGGAGAAGGGACATACAGTTCTCCCCCAAGGAGTTCAGTCACAAATTTAATTAACGCATTATTTTTTTAACGAGTGTCATTAGCATGGAAGCATGTCCTCTGGAATGGTGGCTGAAGCATGAAGGGGTGTACAGATGTTTAGCGTATCTGGCATGTAAATACCTTGCAATGCCATCTCCAAAAGTGCCATGCAAATGTTTGTTCTCTCTTTCTCGTGACATTGTAAATAAGAAGAGGGCAGCATTATCTCCTGTAAATGTAAACAAACTTGGTTGTCTTAGCGATTGCTTGAACAAGAAGTAGGACTGAGTGGACCTGAGGGCTCCGAAGTTTTACATTGTTTTGAGTGTAGTTATGTAACAAAAAAATCTACATTTGTAAGTTGCACTTTCATGATAAAGAGATCAAACTATAGTACTTGTATCAGATGAATTGAAAAATACTATTTCTTTTGTTTATCATTTTTACAGTGCAAATATTTGTAATCAAAAATAATATCTACTTTGATTTCAGTTACAACGCAGAATACAATATATATGAAAATGTAGAAAAACATCCAAAATATTTAAAAAATTTCAATTGGTATTCTATTGTTTAACAGTGCGATTAAAACTGCAATTAATCGCAATTAATTTTTTTATCGCAATTAATTTTTGAGTTAATTGCATGACTTAACTGCGATTGATTGACAGACTAATTATTATTATGCATCACATGTATGAAAAAGCTCATAAAATAGATATAGATATATGGCAATGCATCTAAGGCCATATTTACACTGGCAAGTTTCTGCGCAGTAAAGCAGCTTTCTGTGCTGTAACTCCCAAGGTGTACACAATGCCAAGTCACTTAGTGTGCAGAAACTGTGCAGTTGTAGTGCTTTAAGAAAACCACCCTGAGAGGCGTAGAGCTTTCTGCACCCAGGCTACAGTGCCAGTATAGACACCGTGGCGACTACAGTGCTGCAATTGGCCTCCAGGAAGTGTCCCACAATGCCTGTTCTCACCTCTCTGGTCTTCGGTTTGAACTCTACTGCTCTGCCCTCAGGTGACCAACCGTCAGCCCCACCCCGTACATTCCTTTGCAAATTTGAAAATCCCCTTCCTGTTTGCTCGGTGATGCGTGCAGTGGTCTCAGCGCATCTTTCCAGGTGGCCATGCCTGCTCCACGCACCAGGCGATCCCCCGTTTGGAGCAATGCTGGACCTCATCAGCATTTGGGGAGAGTAGGCTGTCCAGTCCCAACTGCGCTCTAGCCATAGGAATTAATGATACCTACAGACAGATTTCACGATGCATGATAGAAAGAGGCCATGACCGGGACACATTGCAATGTAGGGTAAAAGTGAAGGAGCTGCAGAACACCTATCACAAGGCGTGGGAGGCAAACCGCCGTTCCAGCGCTGCACCTATGAGCTGGTGGTTCTACAAAGAGCTGGACGCGATCCTCGGTGGTGACCCCACCTCCTGTAAAGGCCCCTGTGGATACTTCCTTGGCTCGCTTGCCAGTCAAGACTGGACTGAGCTAGGAGAAGGAAATCTTGGATGAGGATGTGGAGTAGGGGGGGACGGGAGGCAGAGGCAGAGGATGACTTGGAGGCCAGAGATGCATGCAGCCAGGAGCTCTTTTCTACCCCGGAGGAGCCTAGCCAGTCACAGCAGTTGGATCTTGGCGAAACGCAAACAGGAGAGGATGCCCCTAGTAAGTGGCTTTGATTTTGGAAATTGCTGAAGCGAGTTGTTGGGGGCAGGAGGGTTGCAGAAAGCAGGCTTGTCTCCCACTCATGCCTAGTCTGAGCGGCGGAACAGGCTGTTGATTGACTCCCTCACTTCACAAGAATCTCCCTCAGAGATCTCCAGGAAACTCTCATGGAGATACTGGGTAATCCACTGATGCAGATTCTTCGGCAGAGCTGCTTCGTTTCTTGCCCCATTAAGGTAACTTTCCGACGCCACTGTGCTGTCACGGGGTGTGGGGGAGGGAAGAAAGGGAGACGACAATTGCTGCACACAGGCAAGCCGCATGGGGCCAGGGCGGAAGCCGCAGGGTTGAAGACCCTCCTTTGATTCCCTGCTCACCCTCAGCAGTGAGATATCTTCCATAATGATCACCCCCTGTGGAAATTGTAGGGACAGGAATGATTATCAGCCCTCCCCTCCTCCCTACAGTGCTGGCTTCCCCAAGAGCCACGTGCCCAGTGTACAGCAGGGTCCAGGAACCCTGATTTACCCTGCCCCTGTGGCTGCTCACCGTTTTGGGGGTCTTGTGGCTCATGTGTGCTTGCCAGCTAGTGACAGGTGTGTGAGTACTGGCTGTGTTTTAAAGCACTGAATCAGTGTTGTGTATGTTGCAAACAATACTGCTTCTGTAAAATGTTGCATTTAAACTTCACAAAGATGACCTTGGGAGCCCAGCCTCCTCTTTGTTATCGGCAGCAGAACAGCTGCGCAGAAATAAAAGGCAGCCAAGAAGAACTAAGGAGGACTTTCTGCGTGAGGTTATGATGTGCTCCACCACCGGGAAACAGGAATTGAAGGAGTGGCTGGACAGCGAGAAGAGGGACCGAAAGGAGAATGCGGTACACTAGAAAAAATCCATGGAGTGGCTCTTAAATGTTATGGAGCATCAAGCAGACATGCTCCAGGTGATACTAGCTCTTCAAACAGAGTAGCTCCACGCCTTCCCTCCCCTGCAGCTTCTGTCACAAAACTCTTTCCTATGTGCTCTCCAGACACTGCCAACACACTCTTATCAACCTCCTGGCTCCAGTCTCTATCCGCAGCATTCCACTTCTCCCTTCTTACAGTCCAGCACCATGGACTCCTGCTACCCACTGCGCTCAACACTCATCCCTCTGCAGTTTGGCCCTGCTGAAGTACAATACCTGCTGCATTGTACTCCAAAGGAGAAGGTTGGATATGATCCCTGGACATACACAAATCTTTAGCCGTCCCAGGACCCCTTCTCCTCCTGGGACTTTCCCTTCACCCCCCCTTCCTGCTGATGTATTTTTGGTTTGACTCTCTCCTCCGGTTGTTGTCTTTCAATAAAAGAATTGTGTTGGTTTGAAAGCAATCTTTATTCTATTAATTGAAAACAAAAAGAGCCCTGCAAAGCAACATACAATTATGTTAAACCCCTTTATTGTATCATGTGCACCAACCTCCTCCTAGCATTACAACCACTGCAATCCCGAGTATAGGAACAAATATGAGTGGCTTTCAGCTTCAGATTGCTGCCTCAAGGCATCCCTGATCCTTATGGCCCTGCACTGGGCCCCTCTAATAGCCCTGGTCTCTGGCAGTTCAAACTCAGCCTCCAGGCGCTAGGGTGACCAGATGAGAGACATGAAATATCGGGACATGGGTGGGAGGGGGAGTCGCAGAGGGAAAAAAAAAAAAGAGAGCTGCCGGAGCATAGGAAAAATTGGTGGGGGCTGAGCCCCCACCGGCAGCGCCCCGCCCCACCCCAGCTCACCTCCGCCTCCCCTGAGCGGGCTGCTGCGTCCTGCTTCTCCCCCCTGCCTCCCAGCGCTTGCGCCGCCATACAGCTGATTTGCACAAGCCTGGGAGGGAGGGGTGAGAAGGAGGAATGTGGCATGCTTGGGGAAGAGGCGGGGCCAGGGCGGGGATTTGGGGAGGGATCCAATAGGGCAGGGAGGGGGTGGAGTCGGGGCAGGGCCAGGGCTGAGTTGGGGGGGGCACGAGCCCCCTCCGCCTGTGCGCCAGAGTTCAAACTATCGGGACAATTCGCGTCCCAACCGAACATCAGTCGGAACACGGGACAAACAAGTAAATATCGGGACAGTCCCGATAAAATCAGGATGTCTGGTCACCCTACCAGGCGCTGAGCCTCTGCAGTCCAGCCCTGAGTGAAGTTTTCACCCGTCCCTTCACAAATATTATGGAGGGTACAGCACGCAGCTATAAACATAGGAATATTGTCATCGGCTAGGTCCAGCTTCCCAGTGGGCTTTTAAATGGCCAAAAGGAAACTCAACAGTCATTCTGCACTTGCTCAGCCTGTTGTTGAACCGCTCCTTGCTGCTATCAAGTTGCCCCGTGTATGGCTTCATAAACCATGGCATTAAGGGATAGGCGGAGTCTCCCAGGATCACAATGGACATTTCGACTTCCCCTACGGTGATCTTCTAGTCCGGGAAGAAAGTCCCGGCTTGCAGCTTCTCAAACAGCCAGTGTTCCGAAAGATGCATGCGTCATACACCTTTCCGGACCAGCCTGTGTCAATGTCTGTGAAACACCCACAGTGAGCCACGAGCTCCCAGAGAACCATTGAGAAATACCCCTTGCGATTAATGTGCTCAGTGGCTAGGTGTCTGGTGCCAGAATTGGAATATGCGTGCCATCTTTTGCCTCTCCACAGTTAGGGAAGCCCATTTGTACAAAGCCATCCACTTTCCCACTCCAAACTGTTAGTGACCAATTGGTAGCAGTCTGGAGTAGCCAGCTTCCCCAGTGCAATCGCTACGTGCCTCTCCAGCGACAGGGCAGCTCTCATTCTCATGTCCTTGTGCCACAGGACTGGGGCGAGCTCATCACATAGTCCCATGAATGTGGCTTTCCTCATCTGAAAGTTCTTCAGCAACTGCTCGTCATCCCAGATGTGCATGACGACGTGATCCCACCACTCAGTGCTTGTTTCCTGAGACCAAAAGCGGTGTTCCACTGTGGTCAGCATCTCTGTGAATGCCACAAGCAATCTTGTGTCATAGCTAGTATTCGTGGTGAGATCAATGTTGCACTCCTCTTGCCTTTGTAGTTTAAGGAATAACTCCACTGCCACTCATGATGTGTTGGTCAGAGCGAGCAGCATACTGGTCAATAGTTCAGGATCCATTCCTGCAGCCCGAAGAGGCAGGGAAGACTGGAAAAGAAAATGCAAGAGCACATATTGGGAGTGGAACAACAGATAGAAATAACAATGAGGAGGAATGTTTGGGGTGGCATAAAGAGAGAACCAGAATTGTAAATGAAATGTAATTGTTCCAGCCAGAAAGCAGGGATGCTGTTCAATTACTGAACTATAACCTCCATTTATTTCTCAATTATGAAAGCTCCTGTATTCTGATTGGTTGAGAGGTCTGATTGATTTGTTATCAACATGTATGTTTCTTCTCAGTAGCCATACTGCATACAAGTCTCTGAACTTTGATTTGTTGAGGACCATTTTTAGCCACTCCAGATAGAGATTGTTATAATCGTTGTACTATTATTCCTTAACCATACAAATCAAATCACTCTTTTGCCTTCAGAATTTTGCATCCACTATGTATAGAAACATGTCAGTCTCAGCTTGTGCCCACCTCTTCATCCTCTTATGACACCAAACCACAGATATTAAAACTAGTGGTTGCTCTTAAAAAACTTGCAATTTTTTTTTCTTAATAAATAGATGCTGTATTCCTTAAGGTTACTACACTCTTTTTAGTATTTTCTATAGAAAGTATGGGAAGGTTTATCTGAATAAGGCAAAGTTTTCATTCTTTTAAGGTTGGCCACTGTACAATGAAGTAGTACAGTTATCAAAAAGAAATTACTCTTACTGAACAGAAAGAAAGGTAGCCATTTTTGGTGTGAGCAGTAGCCAATCAAAGAAAAGGGAATTTTTCATAGCAAGATTATTGAGTATACATTTCAGTAGAATAACTATATACAGATTCTCCCTTTTAATTCAGTAATAAGCCAATGGCTGAGGGTATACTTTGGAATGTATTTAGGCCAGTATATAGTTATTATTAAGCAATAAGATACAATCACATGAAAACATTTATACTTCAGGGAATGTTTTCAAATAGCAAAAAGTCTATGGAATAGTTTTCAAATAGAAGTTGTTAATAAGTGGCTGATAAACTTTATAAGCAAATTATCCTGTTACTATTCTCTTACTAGAATTACCCAAAACTAGACTGGACAAAACATTTCAGAATGAGCAGTATAAACCACCATATGGCAGGGGAAATGGATTGGATAACCTAAGAGATCTTTGCTATGCTGTTTGTAATTTTATAATCTACTTTGCCAGTATTTTACTTTTCTCAACAGATGCACAAAATATTATAATCTAGTTATGGAAGCATGTTGGAATATTATATGGCCAAATAATTGCAATTACCTGTTTAAAATGATATTTCAATAATCTGCCTCAACCTTAGTACACTCAGTGTTTTCCAAATCAGAATGACTAATACCCAGGCCAATAATACTCTCGGGATTCTCGTTAATTTCATAATAGACAAAGATAATTTCACATATATTACAAGTTGTCATTAGAGTGACAAGAGAAAAAACATGGGAGGATGTTTTTAAATAACTACCAGGGCAAATATACAGAACAGGAACAAGAAATTAGCACCAAAGATACAATGAGCAGGTAAGTAGAGACAACCAGTTTATACTTAGACAAAACATTTCAGAATTCATCTAGGGAAGGATTCTCCACAATACATGATTGTGCTCCCCATCCTGTGAGAGATTCCAAGTGCAGCAGCTGGTAGCAGAACCCATGGGACAAAGCTGTCATGGAGACAGCTATGGGCCAGAGAAAACAGGAAGGTAGGGCAGAGAAATGGCTTTCACACTGATGGCCCTTGCCTATGTTGAATCCTGCAAGAAGCACAGAGATCTAAAAGGATCTTCAGATTCTTTGGGTTGATCTCTCTTCCTGTTCTGAGGTGGGGGAACCCAATCCCAAAAAGCAGCAGTCCAGGTAATATCACCAGTGTAGATTGGCAGCATTCCCTTGCCTCTACAAATGAATAATCCATGATGTATTTAGTTCAATTTGGGGAGAACATAATTCAGTGTTCTCTGGTAGAATGGCATAATATAATCCTGGTCTAGTAAGCATCAACAGGTCACTACTGGCTGAAGGAAGGGGCAATGACATGAAGTATGACTGTCTTCCTGGCCAAACTTCCAGGTTGTTCCCTCCCCAGATGTACAGCCTGATCCCTGCAGATCTTCTTCTTCTAGACTTAGTCCCATCTATATGGACTTGGCTCTTTGAGTTCTCCTTCTCTGTTTTAAGCAGTTCCTCAGAAACTCTGCAGCTATCAAATCCTTTTGTATAACATTCATCCATCTAGTTTTGGGTCTTCCAACACTTCTCTTACCCCCCACTTCTAAGTTTAATACCCTGTTTCCTATATATTCTTCCTATCTTCTTTTCACATGCCCAAACCACTGAACCCTGGATTCCTTCGGCTTTTCTATAATTGGTACCATCCCCTAATTCATTCATTCCAAACATGGTCTATCCTTGTAAATTCAAGCATCCATCTTAACATTTTTATTTCTACTGTATTCAAGATCTGCTCCATCACAGATTCCAAGGCCAGAAGGGACCAATGTGATCATATCCTCTGACCTTCTGTATAACACAGACCACAGAACTTCGGCAAACTAATTCCTAGAGCAGATCTCTTGGAAAAACCTCCCATTTTGATTTAAAAAATTATCAGTGATAGAGAATCCACCTCCGCCTTTGGTAAATTGTTACAGAAACAGGTAGGCATTCTGAAATTAGGACATGCTGGGAATGACTTTTAAATTGTTCCAGTGGTTAATTACCCTCATGTCAAAAATGCCTACCTTATTTCCAGTGTGAATTTGTGTAACTTCAACTTTCAGTCACTGGATCATGTTATACCTTTCTCTGCTAGATTGAAGAACCCATTATTAAATATTAGTTCCCCACATACATACTCATAGACTGTAATCAAGTCACCCCTCAACCTTCTCTTTGTTAAACTAAATAGATTGAGCTCCTTGAGTCACTCTCTCTAAGGCCTGTTTTCTAATCCTTTAATCATTCTGTGGCTCTTCTCTGAATCTTCTCCTATTTATCAACATCCTTTTTGAATTGTGGGCACCAGAACTGGACAAACTATTCCAGCAGCAGCTGCACCAGTGCTAAATATAGAGATAAAATAACCTCTCTGCTCCTAATTAGTTTTGTGATGACTGGGAAAACTGCATGTTGAAGTGCCTGCTGGGTGCAAAGGTTGCAGATCTCACTAGACATCTAGACAGATGTACGTGCAGTGCTGGGGAGGAGCTGATGGTCCTGGTACATGTAGGTGTCAATGACATAGGGAAAGGCAGGAGAGTCTTCCTGGAGGCCAAATTTAGGCTGGCCAGATAAGAGATTCAAGTCCAGGACTTCCATGGTAGCATTCCCTGAAATGCTTCCAGTTCCACATGCAGGGCCAGAAAGATAGGCAGAACTGCAGGGTTTCAATGTGTGTATGAGATGATGATGTAGAGAGGAAGGTTTTAGATTTATTAGGAACTGGCGAACCTTTTGGGAAAGGAGGATCCTATAACAGGAAGAAACCAAACTGGAATCAAACTGCTGGCATGTAAATTTTAAAAAAATGTAGAGGATTTTTAAATGAAAGGCTGGGAGAAAGCTGACAGGTGCCAAGGGGCACTCAGTATGGGTGGAGACATCACTTAGGGATGAATTTATTAGAAGGGGAAACTCTATTCCTAGTGAAGAGGATAAGAAAGAAGTTGGTAAGAGCTAGTGAGAAACAAATCAATCATAAAAGTGTTCCATTTAAATATAACACGAAGGCAAGCAACTAAATATTGACAAAATGTACAAGTGCTTATATACAAATGCTAGAAGTCTAAATACTGAGATTGGTGAACTAGATAGCGTGCCTGTAATTAAATTGGGATATTGATATAATAAGGCATCACAGAAACTTGATGGAATGAGGATAATCAATGGTAATACCAGGTTACAAATATATATAGGAATGACAAAGTAAGCTGTGCTAGTGGGGGAGTGGCACTATATGTGAAAGAAAAATATAGAATCAAAATATAGTAAAAAAGCTTAAATGAATCAAAAAGTACACTAGACTCTCTATGGATTGAAATTCCATGCTTGAATAAAAAGAGTATAACACTAGGAATATACTACCAACCACCAACCAGGATGGTATGGTTATTGTGAAATGCTCAGGAAGATTAGAGAGGCTACAAAGGCAGATAATAACATAATAATGAGGGGTTTCAACTATTCTCATATTGATTGGTTATATGTCACCTCAGGATGGGATGCAGAGATAAAATGTCTAGACAACTTAAATGTCTGCTTCTTGGAGCAGCTGGACCTGGAACTGCTTGTTCTGGAGGCAATTCTTGATTTAGTCCTAAGTGGA
Organism: Trachemys scripta elegans; assembly: GCF_013100865.1. Lineage (NCBI taxonomy): Eukaryota > Metazoa > Chordata > Testudines > Emydidae > Trachemys > Trachemys scripta. Next base: position 27,584,358 of record NC_048302.1, on the reverse strand, counting down.
GCACAGCGTTTGGACCAACAGATGAATATAGCTGAACCACTTGGATACAGCAACCATAATGTAATTAAATGCAACATCCTTGCAGGGAGGAAATTCCAAAGAACCCACCACAGTAGTATTTAACTTCACACAGGAAAATGCTAAAAGACAGAAACACCCTAACTTGTGGGTGAACACTTTTCACAAAGCAATCACTCTATATCTGATCTGTTGCTCCTCAAAGGAAACCTGCACAAGACTTTCAAAAGATGAGCCTGAGAGGTTATATTCATAATTCTGCTAGACACTATAAATCATGGACTAAGAGACACTGGATTTATGGTTTATTACAACAATCTGTAATACACTAACCCCCACACTCCCCCCCACACTTTTTTTAATGTGCTATGACTGCAGAGATGTTAACTGCCCACTCTACCTTTAACGGTCCCGTAGAATACATGCTAACTACTTATGCTAAACAATCTGTTCCACCTTGTATTTACCTGTGACACTCACAGTACCTTTCCCAGACCTGAAGAAGAGCTCTGTGTGGCTTGAAAGCTTGTGTCTCTCACCAACAGAAGCTGGTCCACACCCCTTGTCTCTCTAATACCCTGGGACCAACACAGCTACAATGCCACTGCATACATAATTTATAAGCATTTTACATAAAGTGCTGAATGAAAATGGATTTTTTTCACAAGACCTCGGTGTTATAAAATCCTACTCCATTTTCACTAACACAGTTGAGAAACCTCCCAGGTAAATAATTGAAGAATGTGTCTGTCCATATTTTTTAAACCCTCTTTCTTTCAATTATTTTTAGTTCTGGCAGTAAATTAACACCCACACAAGAAATGGTCTCATCACTTTTAAAAACCCTTCAAGAAAAAGAAAGAGCACTGACAGAAATTTTCTTTCTGCAACATTTAGCTGAGTATGCGATGCAAGCAGACATCTTTGAGAAGTGTGAAACTGAGGGTAGCTCTGTTCAGTTTTAGAGGATGCATGATAACATCTTAATACATTTTCGGTTCAAAAATAACTTAGAATAACAGAAAAAGAATTTTCTGTCAGAATATATAATGCATGAATGACTAGTTTTGAGACACTGATATATAAATTATACATAGCCTTTTAGATTCTGCAGCTATGTATTATTAATTAAAAGCTAAAGATCTTCATCTATGCTCAAGATATACCCAGATATCTAGGCCACTTGAGTACATGTTGTAATGGTGGGAATTAAATAGCAGTTGACAGAATGCAATAAAACTGTGCTTTGTCACTTTTGGCCGTGTTTCAATATATGATATGTCCAGCACCTCCTTTCACAACAGTGGACAGCAGTTGTTTGCTTTTGAGGACTGAACAAGAGTGAAATTGATATTTTAATTTTCTTACCAAAGAAAAGAAGAAACATTTGTAGCATGTTGTCTCTGGATTATGTAATTTCTCAAATATCATATACTGCTCTAGGAGATATTTTTTCTTTACAATAGATTTTAATATATTTTATGGATTCTGTGGATCCCCATTAGATCCTTTCCCTCTTAGGGGTTCAGAGGACAGCTGATGAAGACAATCATAATTGTCTGATATTCCTCATAGCTGAGCTTCTGAAGTAAAACTCAAAGAGATACATAACAAAGCATACAAACCTGCAAGCCACAGTGCACAGCTCTTACGTTAAGATGTCAACAGACCTTTCATTGCTGGCTAAGATGTTGGCTAGTGATTATAGAGTAGTATTAAAGTGTGTACCAAGGGAATGCCCATTGCCAGTGGGGTTTCTTGTACTGTAATCTGAAGAGGATGTGCTCAAATCACCAGGCGGCTTTAAATTCATCATGTAAGGGAAGATGTAATTAAAGCAAATAGTCACATTTTAACAATCTGCAAATATGCTGCCCATTTATTCAATGTATACGTGTTTACACACATATTGAACTCCTTATGTATTCAGAGTACAGAGGCTCCCAAACCTGCTGATGTAGTGTATATCATGTATTATTTTTATTACAAAAACTGTTTCTATCACATAGAAACTTTGTTTTTATTGTTTTATTGTTGGAATCATTCATGCCATGCCAGCTGATGAAGACAATCATAATTGTCTGATATTCCTTATAGCTGAGCTTCTGAAGTAAAACTCAAAGAGATACATAACAAAGCATACAAACCTGCAAGCCACAGTGCACAGCTCTTACGTTAAGATGTCAACAGACCTTTCATTCTCCTACAAAGGGATATGAATCACACACAAAAAGAATGGCAATATCAATACAAGCAAATGTAAGACACAAAATAACACTTTCTAAGCAGATTTTGTTCCTATGGAGCCAGGGACATGATTTTTTGAGGGGCTCAGCACCCTCAAACCCTGCAAAATTCAGTAGACCTTTAGGGTGCTCTGTGTCTCAGAGGAATGAGCCCAACATTCTGTTTAGAATTAGGAAGGTTGTTTTAGAAGTTATTTGTGTTTCAAAATTGATCTGATCCCATGTTCCTTACTCAGGCAAAACTCCCACTGACTCAAGTGGGAGATTTGCCAGAGGAAGAACCAAGATCAAGTCCATAAAATGCACCTAAAAAAAAGAGAAAAGAGAAGAAAGATTTAGATTAAGGTGGGGACAAGAATTGTTCTTGTGTATGCGAAGAGTTTACAGTACCTTGCAACTTTTTCTTTACTGGATTTTGCTACAGCATGGAAATGTTAAGCTTCGCTCTAAGCATTGTGTAAGACTTTTGCAATTAAGTTGCAGATGAAAAAGGGAAAAACCCTTCATATAGATTTTTTTGCAAGTTAGATTGAAATGACAGAGGTCTCAAAAATAAAACTCATCTTCCAGCAGAGGGAAGTACATAGGATCTATATGCTTAGTAGCATCTTGACCCATTTATAATAAATACTTCACTCCATGGAATCTGCTTCCGGCAAATGTGAATGATTTCCATTAATTTTGTTGTAGTGGTGATAAGGTAAAATGAGTGCCATCTGTTTTGTGGTTAGTCAGTATATTGGTTTTTAAAATATCCATTATAGCAGGGGTAGGCAACCTATGGCACGCGTGCCGAAGGCGGCACACAAGCTGATTTTCGGTGGCACTCACACTGCCCGGGTCCTGGCCATTGGTCCGGGGGGCTCTACGTTTTAATTTAATTTTAAATGAAGCTTCTTAAACATTTTAAAAACCTTATTTACTTTACACACAACAATAGTTTAGTTATATATTATATACTTATAGAAAGAGACCTTCTAAAAACATTAAAATGTATTAATGGCACGTGAAACCTTAAATTAGAGTGAATAAATGAAGACTCGGCACACCACTTCTGAAAGGTTGCCGATCCCTGCATTATAGTATGATGTGCAATTATGAATAAGTGAAGATTTAAATAAATAAAAAGAGTAATGTTGTGTTTTGTAATACTCTCTGTCCTGGAAGTAACTGTCTCATTGAATCACTCATTATATGCAAAAAGAACAGGAGTACTTGTGGCACCTTAGAGACTAACAAATTTATTAGAGCATAAGCTTTCGTGGGCTACAGCCCACTTCTTCGGATGCATATAGAATGGAACATATATTGAGGAGATATATAGACACACATACAGAGAGCGTGAACAGGTGGGAGTTGTCTTACTAACTCTGAGAGGCCAATTAAGTAAGAGAAAAAAAAACTTTTGAAGTGATAATCAAGATTGCCCAGTATAGGCAGTTTGATAAGAAGTGTATAAGATAAGCTAGATCTCCCCTTGTAAGTATTCTCACACAGAATCCATAAAATATATTAAAATCTATTGTAAAGAAAAAATATCTCCTAGAGCAGTATATGATATTTGAGAAATTACATAATCCAGATGCCTCTCCACCGACTTCAATGGGCGCTGGATTGTGCTATTGTTATTACTTATAGTCAGAAAAATCAGACCATCTCTCTTTCTGTTATTACAGTTCCAAAATGGGTAATATCTTTTTCAAGCCATAATTTAAATTTACTATATATATATAAAAATGATGCACTGAGATCCAGAAATTGTTTAGGCCCCGTACCTACTTTAAGAATGAATCCTACCTAGGGATACTTTTTAATAACTGTAAATACTGTCTTGGCTGGCATAACAGGAAGAATATTCAGTCTTACAAGCAAAAACCTATAGAACTTCTTATTTGTACCAATAAATTGTTCAGATATGAAGAAAAGTAATTTAACTGGGATAAGCCATCTTGTTTCTTTTCTACTTGCAAAACTGATGCTCATAGATATTTTATGATTATGCAACATAAGAGGCCTATCAAGCACCAGGGCCCAGATCCTCAAAGGTATTCAGATAGTTAGTGCACAGGGACGTTAGGCGTCTAAGTACCTTTGAACATCTCCATAGCCTTTTGACCTATTGTCTGTGCGTCAATCCATATAAATTCATAATTTCCAATGTGTAATCCACACAGGCTGTGCCTGGAAGGCCACGTATATTGGCTTTGCAGTTTTCCAAACAATTCACAAGGAATCTCAATCTGATGCAGAAGCTTAACAAATAAAGTACCCCAAGGAGCTGTCAAGCTGCCCTTGGGTAGACAACCTCCCCATGCTGTACTATTCCCTTTGCTTAGTCAATCCATCTTCCCCTCTTGGGTCTCTGCAGCCCACAAGATTGAATCTATCCTTACAGCTAGGCGAACCCTCTGCATTTTGTTATCACAGGGAGAGACTGACAGACTCATCTCTTCTAAACATTGTAGTATTTTCCCCCAGGGACAAGGATGGCTCTACATGAAGGATTGGAGAGGGAAACATGCACCCTAGGAGTTATGTGCTTCCATGGACAAGGAGTGTGAGACACTACTAGGCTGCTGCACTGTACTCTCAGGGTCAGCTCCTCAGCTGCCAGCTTTCAGTGCAGTTCAGCCTTTCGCCACCTCAAGTGTACTTTCATCATTACAGCTGATTCTCCCTCCTCGCCCCCTGCACCACAAAACAAGGGGGTGGGCCACAGGAGGGAGGAGTGGCAACAGCTACTGACTGTTGGAGGAAGAGATCCCCTGCGCTGAGGTAGGACCAAGTAAACTTAGACCATTCCTGGCAGGTGTTTGTCTAACCTGTTCTTAAAAACCTCCAATGACAGGGATTCCCCAACCTCCCTTGGTAACCTATTCCAGAGCTCAACTACCCTTATCGTTAGAAAGTTTTTTCCTAATATCTAACCTAAATCTTCCTTGCTGCAGATTCAGCCTGTTAGTTCTTGTCCTACCTTGCGTGGACATGGAGAACAATTGATCACCATCATCTTTATAACAGTCCTTATCCCACTTTTTGTAGGATTTCTTTTTGATTTTCAGGTCATTAAAAGAGCCATATTGGCCTCCTACTATTCTTCCTATCTTTTCTTTGCATAGGGATGGCTTGCAGTTATCTATTTGAGAAACTTTTTCCCGTAGGTTTTCTTCCCATGGGACCTTATCTACCAGTTCTCTGAGTTAGTTAAAGTCTGCTTTTTTGAAATCCAATGTCCTTATTCTGCTGCTCTCACTCCTTCCTTTCCTTAGAATTAAGAAATTGCCTTTGATCTTAGGTTTGCTACCAATTCCTCCCTCTTGGTCAGAATCAAGCCTAAAATGATTGTCTGCCTGGTTACTTCTTCTATTTTCTGAAACAAAAAGTTGTCCCCAATACCTTCCAAGAATTTATTGGAAATTTTGTGTTTTGCCATATTATTTTTCCAACAGATATCTGGATAGTTAAAGTCCCTCCTCACTCATAGGTCTTGTGGGGTTTATATATATATATATAATCTGTTATTTGTTCTAGAAATGCTTCATCCACCTCCTCTTCTTGATTTGGTGGTCTATAGTAAACCTTTACCATAATGTCAACCGTATTTTTTACTCCTTCTGCCTTTACTCAGAGATTTTCTGCTCATCTGCCTCTTACCTCCTTCTGGACCTTAGAACAAGTGTATCTTTTCTTGATGTATAATGTAATATCTCCTCCCCTTTTATACTGCCTAATATATAGATAAATATACATACACACACACTGTGCACATAATAGCCATTCATGTCCTCTATGTTATACCTAATACCTATGTATTGGCTAACAAAGAGATCAGATCCACTGCAAGCAGGATCTATGAAGTACTTTTAAAGGACATGGTTTTACTTGGTCCTCCTCCATGCTAAAAATGCAGTTTTTACACTCTTTAGAATCCTACTATACCAACATAGCAGTCCAGGATTTGGGAGTTCAATCCTGCTATTCTGACACCTGCAAATAGTCCCAGTGACTTGGCTCTTTTTCCCTATGCAGCAAATAAGAGTGAAGAAGACACTACTACTCTGTCTAGAAGAGCAAAGACTGGAGTTAATTTCTTCTTTCATTCATCTGGAATACTGAATACATTTATTTAATTTGATATATTACATCATGTGTGAGTTATCTGGAAACAAATTCAGTTCTAATATAAATAGAGGAAACTTCACTGACTTCAGTGGAAATGCACCCACTGCAATTCAGGACTGAATTTGGCCTAGTGTATCAAATTAAGGTCATGGGATGTATATGAAAAGAAAGCCCAGACCACTAGCTACAGTGCAATATACTCTCTCTCTGCTATTATTTTCCATATGTGTTAAGTGGTTTAAATGGTTTCAATTCTGTCAGATTATGCAATCAGATATAATTTACAAGAATTCTACTTAATATCAAAATAGTATATGAGCTACGAAAAACTCAGGATTATAGTCTGCTCTTTTGGTCTATGATTCATATTCAAGCAAAATAATTCCCATGTACTGTATATTATGATATATAATGGCAATATGCAATTTTGAAACATTATAATCATTTTATAACATACTTTGAGATTTTTGTTCACAAGAAATCTAGCAAAGTGTCATAGATTTTGGGCTGAGCTGTGACAATCTGTCAGCTCACAAACTGTTTGGAAACCAATGCAATACCTAGGTACAGTGTGATGGGTTGTGTATAGATGTTTTTCCTCAATTTTGAGTGTTCTTTCTTTTCTAGGTGTCAAGTATCAGGGGGTAGCCGTGTTAGTCTGTATCTACAAAAACAACAAGGAGTCTGGTGGCACCTTAAAGACTAACAGATTTATTTGGGCATAAGCTTTCGTGAGTAAAAACCTCACTTCTTCGGATGCATAGAGCCGAAGAAGTGAGGTTTTTACTCACGAAAGCTTATGCCCAAATAAATCTGTTAGTCTTTAAGGTGCCACCAGACTCCTTGTTGTTCTTTCTTTTCTAGTTCATTTACCTGCAACTTTTCCTTTCCTTAAAATGGAAAAGGGAATATGAACAATTATTGGGACCCGCAATTCCCTACTCAATATGCTAGCTACACACTCACATAGAGCCTGGCCCAAAGATCAATAAAAATCAATGAAAAGATTCCCATTGATTTCAGTGGCCTTTGTATCAAACCCACAGCTCTGTCAATGAGATTTACGTTTTCATATCAACAAACTCATTAATGTTTAGCCTAAAATAAAATTTGGAAGGAAGAATCCCACACATTTAGCTTTTAGAAGGCCTAAGAAAAAAAATGGTTATCAACTTTGAAAAGCTCAACTGTGGTTCCTTCTGTTCCCAGTTTTGTTTGGCTCCATGAAGCCTCTTGTGTAGGAAAACAAACACCAGTTTGCCAGAGCCAAAACTACAGAAATCTGACTTCTGTCAACCATCCCAAGGTCTTCATATTCAATTGAAGAGTTGATATTTTTAGTAAACTTTCAAATCTCCTCTTCTTTCTAACAGAAAAAAATATTGTGAAGAATTGTATCTAATTCATATTGTTTGAGAGAGAGAATGCTATCAACTCCAACTCAGCCAGAAACAATATATTCATTTTACTGCACTTGTGACCTAAATCAAATTCAAACTGGAGTCTCCACGTATACTGAGCATGTTTTCCTTAATAATCTAATATAAAACTAATTCTCAGTGGAGATTAGAAAACCTGTATAAAAGTTAGACTGAAGAAAGCACTCTTCTTATCCGGATTATGTAAAAGCTTTTTTAAAAGGAAACACTGTGTGGCCATTTCTATTCACTCAGAGGGGAGAAGTGGTAGAAAGGAGAGAGGGGGGAGGCGGGGAAAGCCACAGCAAAAGTATCAGTAACAGCAGGAAAACTGAGATAGAAAAATAAATGAATGCATGCAAGCAGTTTCAAAACTAATTGCTTTGATCTTTTCAAGAATCCATGTTGTACACTGAAAAGCTTTAAATCAGCACATAATCTATTGCATATATTTTGCAGCTGTAATACATAAATGTATTTGGGCACTAGGAAAAGAATAGCAAAGAATTATGAGTTTTAAAGGTTTGATATTCAAACTTTGGAATTTGCGGTTTATGGTGCTCCACAAAGAATGCAGTTCCAGACTCTGAGCTGTTTTGTGGAGTTGGCCTTTTGGGATACACAGACACAGCAGCAGTTTCTCAGCCCCCTACCTCAGTGACATCAGAGCCTATGCCCTGTAACTGACCAATAGCTTCCTGCAACTGACCTTTGCTTGCTAGACAGTGGCAACAGAAAATCCTTAATACCCTGGTGGCTGTGGGAGCTTAGGTAGAGGGAGTGGTCTGATTTGTGGGAATTGCAAGGGTAGATTATTGTGACAGAGTGCTGAGATGTGACGGGTGGGTCATCAGAAGGAGAGGCTGGGGAGGTAAGGAACTAATTAGCTCTCAGCTGACTAACCTGATAAAAGCTGGGAAGGCAGTAATACAAGGGGTACATAATCATAGGGTTGGAAGAGACCTCAGGATGTCATCTAGTCTAATAGTCTCCAACCTTTTAATGTTCAAAATCACTTTTTGAATTTAAGGGCAACCCAGGATCTATCTTGCCCCTTCCCGAAAGCCCCACTATAGCTAAGGGGTTTGCAGTGTAAGAGGGGACTTTAGGTTGAGCCTGGGGCAGGGGGTTGGGGTGCAGGAGGGGGTGAGGGGTGCAAGCTCTGGGAGGGAGTTTAGTTGTAGGAGGGGGCCCTGGGATGGTGCAGGAGGGGCTACAGGCTGCTGGCTCTAGGAGGGGGTCACAGCTGGGGTGCAGGAGAGGGTATGGGGTGCTGGCTCTGGGAGGGGACTGGAGGCTTGAGGTGCAGGACGGTGTTTGGGACACTGGCTCTGGAAGGGGGCTGGGGTTTGGGGTGAGGCCTCCCACCAGGTAGCACTTACCTCCAGTGTCTCCCAGTTTGTGGTGCAGCAGGGCTGCCACTAAGGCAGGCTCCCTGCCTACTCCAGCCCCATGCCGCTCCCGGAAAGAGCCAACGTGCCCCTGTAGCCCTGGAGGAGGGGGATGGGAGGCATGTGGGTCTGTGCACTGCCCCTCTCTGCAAGCACCATCCCTGCAGCTCCCATTGGCCACAGCTCACTGTTCCTGGCCAATGGGAGCTGCGGGGGCAGTGCTTGCAGGCAGGAGCAGCGTGCAGAGGGAGACCCCTGCCCACCCAGAGCCATAGGGCCGTGCTGGCTGCTTTCAGGAGCCGTGTGGGGCTAGAGCAGGCAGAGATCCTGCCTTAGCAGCAGCCCCATTGCACAATCAGAGATCGCAATCGACTGAGAGATCCTCTAGGATCACTGATCTAGTCCAATTCCACCACCTCCCTAGGTAACCCATTCCAGTGCTTCACCATCCTCCTAGTGAAATAGTTTTTCCTAATATCCAACCTAGATCACCTCTGCTGCAACTTGAGACCATTTCTCCTTGTTCTGTCATCTGCCATCACTGAGAACAGCTGAGCTCCATCCTCTTTGGAACCCCCCTTCAGGTAGTTGAAGGCTGCTAGCAAATCCCCCTTCATTCTTCTCTTCTGCAGACTAAATAAGCCCAGTTCCCTCAGCCTCTCCTCGTAACTCATGTGCCCCAGCTCCCTAATAATTTTTGTTGCCCTCCGCTGGACTCTCCAATTTGTCCACATCCTTTCCATAGTGGGGCAGGGGCCCAAAACAGGATGCAGTACTCCAGATGTGGCCTCACCAGCGCCAAATAGAGGGTAATAATCACTTCCCCCGATCTGCTGGCAATGCTCCTACTAATACAGTCCAATATGCTGTTAGCCTTCTTGGCAACAAGGGCACACTGTTGACTCATATCCAGCTTCTCATCCACTGTAATCCCCAGATCCTTTTCTGGGGAACTGCCACTTAGCCAGTCGGTCCCCAGTCTGTAGCAGTGCATGGGATTCTTCTTTCCTAAGTTCAGGACTCTACACTTGTCCTTGTTGAACCTCAGCAGATTTCTTTTGGCCAGATCCTCCAATTTGTCTAGGTCACTCTAGACCCTATCCCTACCCTCCAGCATATCTACCTCTCCCCCCAGCTTAGTGTCATCCTCAAACTTGCTGAGGGTGCAATCCATCCCAGCGTCCAGATCATTAATGAAGATCTGGGGCACTCCTCTTGATACTGGCTGCCAACTAGACATTGAGCCATTGATCACTATCCATTGAGCACAAGAATCTAGCCAGCTTTCTATCCACCTTATAGTCCATTCATCCAATCCATACTTTTTTTAACTTGCTGGCAAAAATACTGTGGGAGACCATATCAAAAGCTTTGCTAAAGTCAAGGTATATCATGTCCAATCCTTTCCTCATAACAACAACTTGCTGCTGCTGAGCTGAGAATGAAAGAGCTCCCTAGAGAGGGAGATCTCTCTTCCTCCTAGGGTCCTAGAAAATAAGGGCTGAAAGATGTAGGGATATAAAACTGTGATAGTGCACAGTATGCTAGGCTGCTTCCTGCCTAGCATACTTGGCTGTGAATTGCTTTCTATGGAACTTAACTCAGGCTATGTGGATTGAAGTGTTGTTCCTGTGACCTTTCTAGGTGCCACAAAGGTCAGCACTAATACCTACATCTCTTTCAAAGAGCTGATTAAGTGCTAATCAAGTGATGAAGAAGGTAAGGTGCTGGGCTGGAAATCAGGATATATGGGTTCAGTTCTTGGTTCTGGAATAGACTTCTTGTGCAAGTCACTTAATTCCTCTGTCCCTCAATTCTGCATCTGTAGAGTGAGGAGGAGAATACTTCTTTATCTTCCAGAGCTGTTTTGAGGAGATAAATATTTAATACCTGGAAGGTGCTCAAATAATGATAAGGGCCATGTAAGTAACCAGCTAGATAGTTAACAGGTGGCATAATGTAAACGCTCCCTGGTTATGAATCAACTCTTAGTACACAGATAGTCTAATTTTTTGAGCTACATGCCCTAAATGTGTTTAAATAATTTGTTAAATAACTTGCCTTTGAAAACAATCAATAAAAGCCTGGAAGCTTAAACATTTACTTTAAGCAAATAGTTGGCATATAGTGTTTTGTCAATCACAGTCATAATACCTTTATAAGGTACTAATGCAACTACAAAACTATTGAAACCCTTTATCTTGCTGAACTGATTTGGAAATGTCCAACACCAATTCAAAACTCACGTGTCTAAGCACCAATGGAAAGATTATGATCACAAAAGGTGCCTTTTAGGGTTTTTTTTAATAATAGTACACTAAGGACCAACCAGCATGACTGGCAGGTCAGCTGTATTTCTTACTAGGCACACGGTCTGTTTACTTCACACAACTTGTCTGAGTACAAGTTTCCTGAACAAAACCATGGAGGGTATGTGAGTGATGTTCAGCAAGTGGTGGGGTGTGTGGATTCCGTTTCTTTTGTTTTGTGGAAACATATAAAATGAACTGAGAGAACTCTTAAATCAGCATGTCTCCAGGTGACTGTCCCTTTAAGAGGAGCTGGGCCCAACCACACCTGTAACCTAATCATCTGCCTCTCAGTTGATGCTGTGAGGCCAGAGATCGGATGATAGATTGAAAATCACCTGGTCTTCAGCCAGCAAGTAGCTCAGTTGAGCTAGAGAACTGCAGGGAGTAGAAAAGCTCCTCCAGGAGACCCTAAAATGGTGGTGTCAAACTGTGGGTTGGGACCCTAAAGTGGGTTTAATGGGGTTATCAGGGCTGGTGTTAGATTTGCTGGGTCCCTGTGCCAAAGCCTGAGCCCCGCTGCCTAGGGCTGAAGTCAAACCCTAGGGTTTCAGCTGTGTGTGATAGGGCTCAGATTACAGGCCCCCTGCCTGGGACTGAACCCCTTGGCCTTCGGCTTCCCCACCAAGATGGTGCAGCTTTGACCCCTCCCTGGGGTCATGTAATTTTTGTTTCCAGAAGGGGGTCACAGTGCAAAGAAGTTTGAGAACTGCTGCACTAGAACAAGGGAAAACTCAGTTTATAATTCTCAGTCAGGCAGTCTGTAGAGTGTAACTGCAGGGAACAACCTAGGGAGAAGAGATGCTTGCCTTGACTCCCAGGCAGAGAGTAATCCAGTAGGGAGTAGATAGGCTCCTACAGACAACCTGAGATCAAGGGGAAAGGACATGTCTAGTATGCTGATCTCATGTTACATAGTTTTATTTTGAAAATATAAAACTAAGCTCTGAATAACAAAGAAGGGAATTGTGTGGCTGGAAAGTTCTTTGGTGCCCTGACCAGCGAGTTAGTCTGACAGTTTATACAGCACTGAGAAGGTGGAAAAGTATACCTCCCAAAACACATAAGGAGAGACTGCTACCACAGCATCTTAATGCAGATGTAATAAATAAAGAAGGTGGGGAAGACAGTGGGGTTCCTGATGTCTGGTATAGTGAGGTGGCCAACCTATTTTCTAAATACCCTTAAGCCTTGTATGATGGGAGGGTGGTGGGTTTCCAGCAACAGTGCTGGGTCCAGATTAATGGTGTGAAAGGGAGCAAGGCTGAGGGCAGCTTTTCCCAAAGGTGGCATGAATAAATTAGAAGGATGACCTGCACTGGATAAGTTACTGCCCGATACCTTTCCCAATGTGTTAATAATGCTGCAGCCAAGTTAAACCACAATCACAGTGTCTTGTTTTAAAGTGTCCAGGGCAATTAAATTGAAAATGAATGAACCATACTTTAGTAGCAATCATCAATTGCAAGTGTACACCTGCATTACTACTTGTAAAACTGGGGCACTTTTTGAGTGGTTAAAGCACTGAGCCTTCAGCTTTATACATGATGTAGTAACTAAGGCCCTAAAATTCTGAGTTATGACTACTTAACAATTGCCAAGCCAGCAAGGCCTTTTAAAAAAAATAGAACAGAGGCTGAGAGAATAAAAACCCAAGGTCTATCTGCTGGATTTTTTTCAATAGTCTGAGGAAACTCACAGCTGTTGCAGTCTTTTGTGGGAGAGTACTACTGGTACACCTAAAGCAGTGGTTCTCAACCTATTTACCATTGTGGCCTGAGGATGTCACATGGGCCACAGCTGTGTGCTGATTGGGCCACAAGCAGCCCATAGGTTGTGGGTTGAGAGCCACTGACCTAAAGAGACTTCCCCTTTTTCCTTGTCTGTGAATTAATAAAAAATACTATTAAATTAATATCAAACATTGATATTATAAAATGTACCAGGTACAGTTGTAAAATGGCAAACTTGATGGAATCTAATATTGTAATTCAAATGTGTGAAAGGGAAGTTAACTATAAACAATACAGCACTGGGAAAAAATTTATAAACTTTAGTGACAGGGTTTACATCATAGGCAATCCAGTTAGGAAAGAAAGAAGTTGCATTCATATTGATTTCTTTTAGTCTAAGCAATAAAGTGAAGAAGTCAGGCTAAGATTTGCAATCAAGCATTCATATGGTATAAGTTAGTGAAATACACCTGAGCTGAAAGAGGTTGTAAATAAAAGGAACTGAAATCAAATAGTGTGTTTATAAGGACACTTGACCACAGAGTGAAATAATTGGAAATGTAACTCTTTGATTAATAATGCACAGACTCAGCTCAGTGAGATATACTAAGGTCCATTGTTAAATCAAGGAGAACAGGAATAGAAGAGTTAGATAGCTGTTCTGCCTTGCTGGAGAACAATAGTTCTTGAAGTGACTTTGCAGACTGTTAAAACAAATTTCAAGAGCATCAAAGAATATGGAAGAACTTTGTATAAATTATATGAACTTTAAAGTGGACATTTCAGCACCTAGCAGAGTATTGATAGAGAAACTGCGATTTGAGCCAGCATAAATGCAAAATTGGCAAAGGGATGCATGACAAAGGGACGTGTAGAAAGCAACTAGCAGAGGTAAGTTTCTGACCCGTGCAAACCAGCTAGTGTTTAAAGTATGTCCCATGATGGTTGTACCAGCAGTTATCACACAACTTGTCTTACACAAGCTGATGTGGCAGGATGTGTTACACAAAGAGAATGAAAAATTCTAGTTCCAGTTGCAAGAACTCAAGATTTTAAATCAAGATAGGATTGTTTTCTAAAAGATCTGCTTTTGCAAATATTTTGGGGAAGTTCTATGGCTTGTGCTCTACAGGAGGTCAGACAAGATGATCACAATGGTCCCTTCTGGCCTTGGAATCTATGAACTCAAAAGCTGCTGTTTCATTCTCTGATTGGATGGTGAAAGAGGACAGCTATCATTTTGGCTGGACATTTCAAATCTTTGGAAGAAGTACGGGTCGCTGTCTGACTGAGGAACCAAATTGGACAAGCCAACAGAAATAGAATAAAATGGCCTATCCCCTTCAGCACAGTAATTCCTGAAAGCCAAAGAAACCTGGAAGGCAGAAGATTGAGATCCTGGGCTGACCATCTGTGAGTCCTCTGGTAATAGCAAGTGTCTATTTCTTTCTGTTTTCCAGAAACTTGGATTGCCTGCTAGGAAACAGGGGCGGCAAGTTATATGGGTCGGTGGTGCCCAAGCTTCAGCAAATTCAGGGCCTGGGGGGCCCGGCTCCACCAATGTTCGGGGCTGGGTCTCTCCCCTGGCCTTGTCTGCCACTCCCGCATGCCTGCCCCGAATGTCCCAGCCTCCTGCAGCTCCGAGCTGCACTCCCTCACCAGCCACTGCCGCAGCCAACTACAAGGGAGGGGTGCTGGGGACTGAAGCAGCTGCTGCGCCTGCAGAGGGAGGCACATGGCAGCCCTTCCCATCTCCCCGGCACGCGACTCCAAGTTGACTCTGAGTGGGGGAGGGACCTTATCCTGGCTGAACCTCCTGAGCAGCAGCTTCAGGGGGGTTGGGTGAGTGTCATGCCATGGGGGCTGGGGAGAGGGGCTCCTCCCCTCGAGCTCGCTGCTGCCGGTGAGGAGAGGGATGGGAGGAGTCCTCCTCTCTGGCCCCAGCCCCGGAGCAGCCTGCCTGCTGAACCACAAACTCCACATTCCTGACCCAGCCCCATGCCCCGCAACCCAACCCTCTGTCTCAGCCCAGAGCCTGCACCCAGCACCCAAACTCCATCCCAGAGCCTGAACCCCAGACCCCCTCCCAGAGGCCTTAGGCAGGTGTGTATTTGGGCGGGGGGGACCACCAAAAATCAAACAAACCTGATGGGGAAAGTGTGTCCGTCCTTCACTCTACCTGTGTTTGCAGTGCAATTCCTGCTATGAAAAATAGCCGAGCTGTAAGCTTATGACTGAGCTGATACGTAACACACAAATTTGCTCTTGGCTGACCACCCAAATCAGTCAATTCGCCACTTCCTGAAACTGAATACCTAATTAGTAAGGAAGTGTACACACTTGCATACGTGCTCTAAATATTGTCAGAGTTGCTGTTTGTATCTCTATTTTGGAACAGATTCTGGTCAAAATCGTTGTACAGTAGCTTTAAAACTGACCAAGTTACTGTGGTTAACTAAGATTGTAGAACTGTACAATAGTTAATGGTTTCATACTGCCTTTCAAGTTCTACAGCCAGAAAATGAGACCAAGTGTCAAGCTTTTTCTACGGCACTCTGTCTATACAGTCTGTCATAAATGTAGGCATTTATTTTAGGTAGTTAGGAGTGTTAGATCCTGGGGCTAACATTATTCATTGGGGAATAGGTTAAAAGCGTTGACAGCTATAGATCTATTGCGACAGAAACCTTGTAAAACTGGCATGTAAGTAACTGACCAAATTGTTTTATGATCTGGCTTTGAATTTTTTTTTCCCCCCTGTGTTATCAACACCATAGCTGATAAACAATTGGCACTAGTGAGGCCCTGTTCTGAGGAATTCTAAAAAAAAAATCTAAACAAATTCACCTTCCTGAGATAGTAACAGAGTATAAGTGTTATTTTCTATTGCAGCTGTGTAATTTGAGTCAAAACCTAAATGGGTTATATTGACCACTTTTCTAATTTATGTAACTAAACCTGCAGCAATACCATTTTTGCTTTCTTGTATCCTATGCTATTGGTGGCTACTGTAAGGGTATTCAATCAATTCTAAAAAAACAGTTTCAGCTCGAGTCCTTTCTCTTTAGTTAAGCAATCAAAATTAAAAGACCCCCAAGAAAAGTAGTATGGGTAATCAGATAAACAGTTGCTTAATGAAGGCATGTTTTATATCTGAAGTGTACCCGGACAGCTACCCAATGTGCATCTTTGTTACTCTAGTCTTTTTTCCATGCACTTAAATGAATTTACAGTCTCTGTGAATCCTTAAAATGTTTCATGTACACTGAACTATACTTACATACACTAGGGTCTGAATAAGTATACAAAAAAGGACAATTCATCATAAACAGTAACAAGCTTTTAAATTTCAATTTATATTTCATAAACAAGCAGACAAGAAACAAAGAATTTGTTCATTCTTTATCCATAAATATTAAAGACCAGAAAATCTTCTCATATTTCAGTAATAAAAGAAAAAATATTTTTAACAAACTGGGTAAAGAGACATGAGTTACCATTCATTACTAGACTGCAAAACAGATATTATAATAAACATCAGAGTAGTCCTACTGGAATTCTGCCACTACTTTAATTAACAAACATATCATATGTTTTGGTCATTTATGCTTGCTCTGGAAATCAGAAAAAATGGGTTTCTCATCTGGTTCCATAACCAATGGTGCTGCTGTGTAATGATTCATATTTAACACAAACAGCAGGTAGCTGCAGTCTATTACTGTAAATCAAATTTTTTCAGCTTGCACACTTCTTACTGGTTTGCCCATGATGTGTGTGCATCTAGAAAATTATATTTTTACACATTTCAAATACAAAGAACCAACTAAGGACCAGATCCTGTAAACACAGCTGCTTAACTTTATACAGGTGAGTAGTCTAATTGAGTTCAATTGGAGTACTCACATGTATAAAGTTAAGCACCTGTGTTACTATATTGGGGCAATAAATTCTTAAGTATGTTCTTAAAGTGCCTGACTCATGTTTATTATGACTTTATTACTAAGCTTGTAATCCTTTCTACATCATCATGGCTGTGGGGAGAGGCTACTCAAAATCTATAACACTAGTATGTTTAAGTATGTGTGCGCTATTGCTGTTATGTAATGTGAAATGTGAAGAAATAACATTTGACTAATTAAATACAAAAAGATGTTAAGGTAATAAGGCTGCACAATTAAAATCAGAAGAAGTCTAGACTTGCAAAGTATGGTCCTGATCCTGCAAAGAACTCCATGCAGACAGACTCCTACATCCACATGGAGCCCCACTGAAGCCAATAGGAAGGATTTTCCAGTGGTGACCAGACTATACTCGTAGTGAAGCCAAGGATAGTTTTACCATATGGGGTGCTTAAGTGTAATATATACCAGACTTCACAGGACTGCCTATGGAATGTCCAATAGCCCAGAAACCCACATTGTTCTCAGTGCTATGTTACACTCTTCCAACATATTCCTTCCACTCCGGTCATCCCCGGCCCCGAGCCCCACATTGTGAGACCTCTTCAATCAGCCCTACTCAGCTTCTGTGACAGGGGTATTCCCTCCTGGCTTCTTGCAGTTCCTTTGTCGCCCCTGTGAACAGCCAAGGTAGTGTTTGGAGGCCAGAGCAGGGGGAAATTGCAGCCACGGTATGCTTGAGTCTAGAACTTGATTTAGACCAACAAAAAAAAAAGTAAAAAGTCATAAATCATATTTAAGGATTCATCCGTAACTCACTCTTCATCAGAGTTCTCTCTGGTGTTACTTTTCCAGACTTTTCCCATCCCCACTTGTTACATCTTGGATTGACCTCATCTTCCTGCTTTCAGAGCCAACTCATAGATAGAGCTCCTTTAAAAAAAAAAAAAAGAAACCAAACTTTAACAATGGCTACTTATTTATTATTTGTAGAAACTATTCATCTACTATTTCTATCAACCAGAGATTCCTTTTGAGACTTTAATTATCTATTTTGGTATCTTTATACAGCATCTTGGCTCAAGTAATCAGTTAGTTTCCTGGAGCGTTATTCTCAATCTAGGACATATTTTAGTTTAAAAAAAAAAAAACACCTAGATTTTTGTCCTCCTTTCCGTGGATTGTTTTAGAATGTTGGCTCTCCAAAACTGTATCTGTTGTTGCTAAGGGCTCAATTCTCAATTGTCTTCAATGGGACTATCTATGTCCTTAAAGTTAAGCACGTGCATAAGTGCTTTGATGGATTAGGGCTTGATGCTCAGCTGCTTGGGAGTGTATTTGGATACCTATTACTCACATTGCATAGCACTGTTGATTTTGATGATACTACTCTCCAATTAAAGTAACACTGAATGTGAGGAAGGGTAACAGACTCTGGCCCATGGTAAATATGTCAACTTATTAATTTTGGAATAATGAAATAGATTTGTACATGTTAATATTTTGTAAAGAAGCACCGAACTGAATATTCCACTAAATACAATTAAATAGAAAAGAATGTAGAAAATGGCAATCCAAACCACTCATTCAGTAATATCTCAATAAGCAAACTATAAAATACTTCACAGATCATATGTTACTCCACAAAAATTATCTGTTTGGAGAAAATTGTTACTGGTGATGTAATGTTCTCTGAGAACTGTGGCTTAATATGATATAGGATTGTCACATTTCTTAACAATATGGAAGTCTGTATTCTTGGTCTTAGAGTAATTGTGAAGAAATAAAAATCCAAGGTTGGCTGTGCTTAGAAACATGGAACATGAAGGAGTTCTGGGGGGGAAAAAAAAATAAGGAAGAATTAAAAGCCCTGGATTTAGCATTACATGGCAGGAACGTATTACTTAGGGATTGAAAAATTGAGGCAGCGATATCACAAAGTGGCTAAAGTGGATATGGAATTTTGATTTAATTCCCTATATTATGACCTTGTAGATAATATAATACAGATATAGATCTATGGGTTCGATTATTAGAAAAAATAAAGCGTGTAAAAGTGTCTCAACAAGCAATGTAATACAAGCAGTATGAAAAGTACTGTTATTGTCCTAACTAATTAAGGACTTCTTTAAGTCTTTGTCTGTGTAGATCCCACTATGAAGCACATGCACCTCATGCATATGAGACTGGAATCTTTTGATCAATATTATCTGCTGGGGCTGCACCTGCACCCTGTGTATCCCCAGGCTTCCCTGCAGGACATAAAAGGTAGAGCAGCCCCAACCACCTCTTAGTTCTCTCTCATTGCTCTTCATTTATGTTCCTGGAAAGAATCCTTGCTCCAAGTCAATGTACTGGAACTTTGGGCAGTTTGACTAGCCTGCAGGGCCTTTCTGCAGCTCCTGGAAGGATCCACAGTACAGATCCTGGCAGACAACACTTCCATAACTGTGTGAGCAAAACTGGGACTTTGAAAAATTAGGCCTTAAAAGAGTAAGATGGGGACTTTAAAAATGAGAGAGGAAGCCCCCCGCGATATAATTAAAAAGGAATACAGTACACCATTAACATCTAAATTACCTTTTTGTTTGCACACACATTGATTATTGTTTCATATTTAATGTTATTCATACTACAAACTAAGGCCCTGAGCCAGCAAATATGCACATAAGCAACTTTAAACATGAGTAGTTCCATTACATGTATATGCTAATAGAACAGCATACCACCATTAGAGATGGGCCAGACTTGGAGAGATCAGTTCCACAGCAGAACTATCCCAAAATTCAGGGATTTTTTAAATCCAGTCTTTTCGTTTGACCTGATATAGAAGTATTAGGGGGTTGTGACGTTTGCATTAGCTCTTTGCCTGCATCTAATCTTTGCTTACAGCTTGATGAGGATTCAGAACCAGGGATTAAGTACCAGTCCATTTGTACTCATTTTTGAAAATGGCTAGAAAATCAAAGCACAGCTCACTGATTGGTGTAAAATTGTATGGTTGTAGAGACATATAATGATATGACACATGATTGCAGTGTAGCTGCTTTCACAAATAAGTATGGGAACATGAAAACAGCCACAAAACAGACAGTACTAATACAATCTTTGAAGAAAAACCAGTTTCTTTGGACTTGCAAGTGTGTGCATGTCTGCATTACACATACTTCCTGGGCATACTGACTTGCCCAGGGCACAGTTACAATTACATCTAATGTGGTACTGATACTGAACACAAAGAAGGTTGGTTCCTTAGCAACAATGTCTCATAACTTGCTCACACGTCTCAACAGAGGTATTCAAATAATATCACTGGCGTAAGCAGATACCAAGCATGGTGATCTACAGATCTATTGCAATGGACATTAGTAGCAGTAACTTTATTTGTTCAGTTCAAGAAATAACACACACAAAAGTTATGGTGTAGATGATGGTTCAGATTCAGCTCAAGTTTACCCAAGCTACCAGAGTGAACCAAGGTGCATAGTCTCCCAAGCTACAAAGTCCACCAGGCAGAAGACAGTAGTGGTGCAAAGTGATTACAACCTCCTCTCTGCTTGGGTGCTCAGAAAAAGCCACCAGTACCCATAAAAGCTCACTCCTGACCGGGAAGCATGTGTGACTAGGATAAGGGTCAGATGCCCTGAGCCAGATGCCCTGATTCAGTGTTTTCCCCAGAGCAGCTCCCACAGATGGAAGTCGGTGTGGATGCCTTATTTTAAATTAAGGAAAACAAGAAAAGAACAAATGTATGATCGGAGAGAGGGAAAGAGAGGAGGTACGTAGGGGTGTGTGTGTGTCTCTCTCTCTCTCTTTCCTGAAGGGGCCCCGGCTTTCAAAAGTCTGGAAAAATGTGGACTCAGGCAGCATGTGTTTTCCCAGTTCTGCCATAGACATAATTAGGCAAATCACTTAATCCCTCTGTATCTCAATTCCTCAGGTGTAAAATGGGGAGTCCTCCCACTCCATCATGTCTATTTAGAGAGTGGTTCTTATATGTATAACACCCAGCACACAGCTGGGGCCTCTAGGTGCTACTATAATATAAATAATAATACACAGATAAGAGTTATAATAGTTACTTACATCAAAATTTGGGCCATAGGAAGCCTGGCTGGTTACCAGTCAGAAGAAGGGATACCATCCACTGTGGAAAGAAATGCAAGACTTAAATAAATAGTTCCAGACCTGTGGAATAGTTAGGAATTTCCCAAACTTTAGATTTAAGTGGCATGTTCATAATCTTTATTTTCCTTTCCACAGGTTTGTTCAGATCTCAGGAAAGAAGATAGAAGCGCAGAATAAAAATCGATATTTTCTTTAACAAAGAAGTATGTAAGGAAAACATCGAGTAACTTTATTTAAAAAAAATCAGCCCTTAGCAGTTTTCTCCCCATTCCTTACCAAAACACATACCGTTATAAGATTTATCTAACTCTTACAATGATAAACCCCGCATCGCCTGGGCTTACTCTTTATTTTTGTAAGCAGGATCTGAATGAGCTCTCCCCTGGGGAACAGGACTTCAGGAGCTGACCTTGTTTGCATGGGCACACCCACCCTGCCTGGGTGCTCACCATGATGGGACTGCTTAGCCCAAATTATCACTTTTGGCTGGTGTTGGATCACAAGTCATTTTGTTATTGGGGCAATGGTACTAAAGGGTTGTGTATCCTTGTTGTGTGAATCATGGGCAGCAGAACTGTGCTTCGCATACCTTGATTGAGGGATTCGCCCTCAACTAATCTGCACTTGCTAGGCAGGAGACATGGGTGCCAAAGTCCAATGGAGTTGAGAGAAGGTGGGGACAGGTATGTGTACTTGGTGCTGTGGGCCCTGCCTAAGAGTCCTAGACACCATTTGACCCTTTCTCTCTCCACTGTGTAATAAGAGAGCTGGTTAAGATTCAATTGAGAGTCTTGTTGGACACTAACAGAGCTGAAATCACTGGTAACTAGGCCTTTGAGGCCTGCTTTGGGAGAGTGTCTTTGATGCAAGAGACTGCCCATCCTGCACTAGCAGTGAGGCTCCCCCACTGACTGCTGAAATCACTGAGAGCTGTATGAAGTGGTGGGACCTCAAGACATCCCAGAAGGTGCAGAGTGGAGGTGAGCAGCCGGCAGGGCATTCAATGGAGTAGAGCGGCGAGCAGCCGGCAGAGCGGAGTGGTGAGTGGCCGTCAGGACAACTGATGCTCGAGCGAGTGCCTGGACAGCAGAGCATGCCAGGTGCCCCGCCCACCAGGGTGGGAGGTGAGCTCACGCAGATGCACCTCTGAACTCTGGGTCTTCAATGGCCAAGGACAACTGTGAATGGGTTGTGATGGAGCGAACTTTTGGTTGCTGGATTTAAGAACCTGAGGCAAAAGGATACAGTCCAACATACTCTGGGGTGGGTCTTTTGCTCATGGTTTTATGTTTATGAATCCTGCTTGCGGCATTTTCCCAAATTAATCCTGGATTACTTCCTTCCTTTTATTAAAAGTTTCTTTTCTACACTCAAACTCTATGCTTGCGAGAGGGGAAGTACTGCCTCTTGGAGGTGCCTGGGTTAGCTGGTTTTGTTGTATTGCTGAAAAGGAACCCCATGACTCTTGTTGCTGCTGGATCCAACTGGCAGAAGGGTTACACATTGTACTGTCACTTTTCTCATATTTGGCTGGTTTTCATCTGTTTACAGCAAGTAGATGTCTGTCAGACAGTGGAAATTGATCTTCATCCAAAGTCACTTTATTATAAAGTTCCAGGGGTCCTTTGAGTATAGGCAAATCAACTCAGGTGTCATTGCAAGCACCCAGTCTCCTAGTAGTTTGATTGGTGGAGTGTCCCCTGCATCTGTTAGCAATATTTTCCCATTTCATGAGCTTGATTCATCACTGTGTTACTCTGAGTTTTATATCAGTGTAATTCTAGTAACTGCAGTGGAATTGCACTTTGGTGAAGCAACTCCCTTGGCTCTGGCCTAAAAAAAAATTATTAGACATTGATTAAGTTCAGGCTTTTCTTTCCCTTGGCAATTTTCAATCAAAGCTCAGCTCAAGCGTCAAGTTTTCAACAGTTCTTTTCCTTAAACTCCGGTTAAAATGCCAGTTTATACAAAGTTGCAATCCCCTGTTTAAATTAAATGGCTAAAAGCATCATAATATCTCCTCTGGATTCAAGTTATTTAAACAAATATAAACTTAGTATCAGGAAGGGACAGTCTCTTTTACACTAGCTCAATGTTATTAAAATTCATCTTGCAGAGCAGATGAAATGTATAGGCTTCAAGAATGTAAAATAACTCCTCTTTGAAAGTGCCTCTTAAATAGTTAGATGGAGTTTTAGCAGCTTGATCACTGTTTGCTATCAGCAGCTTGAGAGAGGGAGGAAGTCTCAGTCTTCTGTTTCTGGTACAGATCCTGCTCTCCCATATGGACAATATGCTATGCTGTGGCAGCTGTTTTCAGTTGGCTCCCCAAAAATACCTCCCCTCTTTTGCTTCAGCTCTAGTAACGACAATATTCTATGGCTTCCTGGGAGCTCAGCTTCTGTGCAGCTTCTTGGTAGAAGAAAGAGAGGAAAAGAAAATAGATAGGAAACCCTCTGATAGCATTATTGAATCCTCAATGGCAAAAAAAATGGCTACTGAGCACAGCATAGAGTACCTCTGTAAAGATAATTTGTCACATCGTATCAGGGAAGAGATTTTAAAAAAATAAATGCATTGTGATGGCATACACTGGAGTGCAGATATAAAAGTACTCTGTGATATGCCTTCCTTTATAACAAAAACAGAGGGAGAACTTTTACAGTTGTATTACCATAGTGTAGAATACTGTCCAAGAGGTGGAGTTCCAGAGTTACATATTCTGAGCAAACTTAAAACTAGAAATGAGTGTGCAATGAAATACTGAATACCAATCTAGGTAACAGGAAAATGAGCAGATTTGAGTAGAACAGAATATTTTTATTTGCCTGTTTTTCACTGTTTCATCTGGGTTAGCAGTCCAGGTAGTTTCCCCTTCTCTCCCAACCCCCTATCCCCACCTCCCAGTCTTGAATGTTGCTAAATTTCCAGACAAACAAGTGTTAAATTGGATTGATAGAATTCACGTTTACTACAATAATAATTGCAAACTGATTAAGGGATAGATATTGAAAGCAAATTGCAGGCAAGTAATTTTGGTTGACTAGTAGATGTATCAGATGCATAGCTGCATTATTTTCAAGGTATGTACTATGATTGAAATCCTTATTTTTGGTTCTGAAGAAGCAACAGCAGACAAATTTACCTTCCATCTTAAGCCACAAAAAGGGTTATGATTTATCCTGTCAAGTGCAGTTTTGGTCATAGTGATCCATGCATTTTTTATCTCCAGGCTTAATTGTATAAATGCACCATCCTAGGATTGAAGCTATCAACCCTTACGAAACTCCACTTGGTGCAGAATGCAGCAGGTTTTTGCTGACAGTTATGGATCAAGAAGAGCACATCATTCTGGTGTTCTGATCACATCCCTGGCTGCCCATTGCATGAAGTATAAAATCTTGTTGTGTTAATCTGTACCGCTCTATTGGCTGTGTCCAGACTATATCAGAAACTCTCTCCCTCCATGATCTCAAGAATAGGGTGACCAGACAGCAAATTGTGAAAAATCAGGACGGGTGTGTGTGTGTGTGTGGGGGGGGGGGGGTAATAGGCGCCTATAGAAAAAAATGCCCCAAATATCAGGACTGTCCCTATAAAATAGGGACATCTGGTCACCCTACTCAAGACAATGGAACTTTCAGTGATGGGGGTGAGACAGAGTCTTCTTCTTAGAGTAAGGAATTGTTTTCTACTTCACAGCTTTCAAGACAAACTGCAATGACTCTTTGTCACATTCTTCCCATAACAATAACAATATGATGAAGCTGAGATTCAGAAGAGCAGTTCTGGTAAAATATGTGACAAATTACATATCCATGAATTTGTAGAATATACAGGTCCCTGATTATGGTAAAGTTTGAAGTTGTTTAGATATCACTGAGATTTGTTTGGTAGCTAGCTACCAGAATACTGGACTGAAATGTAATAAAGGGTACTGTCTCTTTTTTTCCTCCCTTTTTCATTAAATGTAAGTTAAGAGAAGGTTCATCCTTCCATTTCCTGGCTTTTATTGTTCACAGCCTTAACATTAATTCATGGACCAAAAATATCTATAATAAAGTCTAAAAGCATGGCCTTTGCTAGTTGTGTAGTCCAATTAACATCTAGCTGTTCGTTTTTTTGTTCTTTCAATGAGGTCTTAACAGAGTTAGCCATGTAAGTCTGACTGAATCCATCTCCTTTCAGGTTAAAAGTAACTAATATCACATCAAGGAACTGATTAACATCCCCAGTGAAATAAAATTGAAGAATTCAGCTGTTGAATAGAATTACTGTAATATACTGACGTCTAAGACTATCTCCTTCAATCAATTTACAGCTGAACAGATCCTCCGACACTGTAGGTGAGTTTCTTTGAGCAACTGGACATTTATTTTATCCTGCTTTAAAGAGCTAATTTTAACAAAGCAAACATTTATGCTTCACTGGCCTATTAAGCTTTATTACGTTGCAGTTGAGTAACTTTTAGACATACAGTACTGCAGGACACTGTAGAGTTCCATTCAATGAACTCTGAGTGCACATGTCTTGAAAACTTGAATATAAATTCAAATGCAGCACTAATGGCTCCATTATGTCACTCATAACCAGGAAAAGGCATATCAGCATTATATTGCTTGAAATAGATTTTAGATATTTCACCTTTGGGGTTCTGCAGGAATGGTTGAGAGAATTTAGCAGCTGTGAAATAAATATACAAGTATCTAGGGGCAGATCATTTTCTCCGTGTATAAGGGACATGCATATTTGTACTTACAGAGAAGTTGCTGTAATTTTTCATAGGTTGTGCTAATTTTATCAGTAGTTTCAGAGACAGTGATAAAGCGTATGGCTATGAATGCATTCATTGATGCATTACAAAGTCCTTAGACATTATCATTTTCAAGTAATTTTTGTATGACTATCCGGATGTACAGGATTCATTGTATCCGTTAAAGATTCTCTTAAAGTACTGCTCTCTCCTTGGCCTTCACTTTACAAAAAAAAAGTGAAGGTCAGGCCCAGCAATTGTCCAATATTGGCATAGTTTTAACGTTTTTTTTTTTTTAATTTAATGTACCAGGAAGCCCCATCCCCAAATCAATAAGACCTACACTACTAGAGAACATAAGAACGGCTATACTGGGTCAGACTAAAGGTCCATCTAGCCCAGTATCCTGTCTTCTGACAGTGGCTAATGCCAGGTGCCCCAGAGAGAATGAACAGAACAGGTAATCATCAAGTGATCCACCCCCTGTTGCCCATTCCCAGCTTCTGGCAAACAGAGGCTAGGGACACCATCCCTGCCCATCCTGGGTAATAGTTGATGGACCAATCCTCCATTAATTTATCTAGTTCTTTTTTGAACCCTGTTATAGTCTTGGCCTTCATAACATCCTCTGGCAAGGAGTTCACAGGTTGACTGTGCATCGTATGAAAAAATACTTACTTTTGTTTGTTTTAAACCTGCTGCCTATTAATTTCATTTGGTGGCCCTAGTTCTTGTGTTATGTGAAGGGCCAAGTAACACTTCCCTATTCACTTTCTCCACACCAGTCATGATTTTATAGACCTCTAGTTTTATAGACCTTAGTAGTCTCTTTTCCAAGCTAAAAAGTCCCACTCTTATTAATCTCTCCTCATATGGCAGCCATTCCATACTCTAATAATTTTTGTTGCCCTTTTCTGAACCTTTTCCAAGTCCAATATATCTTATTTGAGATGTGGTGACCACGTCTGCATGCAGTATTCAAGATATGGACGTACTATGGATTTATATAGAAGCAATATTATATTTTCAGTCTTATTATCTATCCCTTTCTTAATGATTCCTAACATTCTGTTTGCTTTTTTTGACTGCTGCTGCACATTGAGTGGATGTTTTCAGAGAACTATCCACAATGACTCCAATATCTCTTTCTTGAGAGGTAACAGTTAATTTAGACCCCATCATTGCATATGTATAGTTGAGATTATGTTTTCCAATGTGCATTACTTTGCATTTATCAACATTGAATTTCATCTGCCATTTTGTTGCCCAGTCACTTAGTTTTGAGAG
Source organism: Trachemys scripta elegans (assembly GCF_013100865.1). Taxonomy (NCBI): domain Eukaryota; kingdom Metazoa; phylum Chordata; order Testudines; family Emydidae; genus Trachemys; species Trachemys scripta. The sequence goes on along the minus strand of NC_048302.1, from coordinate 27,557,054 downwards.
ATCCTTTTGTAGCTCTTTGCAGTTTACCTGGGACTTAAATATCTTGAGTAGTTTTGTATCATCTGCAAATGTTGCCACCTCACTGTTTACCCCTTTTTTCAGATCATTTATGAATATGTTAAATAGGACTGGGCCCAGTACAGAGCACTGGGGGACACCACTACTTACCTCTCTCCATTCTGAAAACCAACCATTTATTCCTACCCTTTGTTTCCAATCTTTTTGACCTTGTCAAAGGCTTTTTGAAAATCTAAATACACTATATCCACTGCAAAAAGTGATCTGTCGCTTTTTACAGATCCAGACTAACACGGCTACCCCACTGATACTATATCCACTGCATCCTCCTTGTTCACATGCTTGTTGACCCCCTCAAAGAATTCTAGTAGATTGGTGAGGCATGATTTCCCTTTACAAAAATCATGTTGACTATTCCCCAACAAATGATATTCATCTATGTGTCTGTCAATTTTGTTCTTTACTATAGTTTCAACCAGTTTGCCCGGTACTGAAATCAGGCTTACTGGCCTGTAATTACTAGGATCACCTCTAAAGCCCTTTTTAAAAATTGGCATCTCATTAGCTATCCTCCAGTCATTTGGTACAGAAGCTGATTTAAATGATAGGTTATAGATGACAGTTACTAGTCCTGCAATTTCGCATTTGAGTTCCTTCAGAACTCTTGGGTGAATACCATCTGGTCCTGGTGACTTATTACTGTTTAGTTTATCAATTTGTTCCAAAACCTCCTCTAATGACACCTATCTGGGACAGTTCCCCCGATTTGTCACCTAAAAAGAATGGCTCAGGTTTGGGAATCTCCCTCACATCCTCAACTGTGAAGACCAATGCCAGGAATTTGTTTAGTTTCTCTGCAATGGCCTTTTCGTCCTTGAGTGCTCCTTTAGCATATCGATTGTCCAATGGCCCCACTGGTTGTTTAGCAGGCTTCCTGCTTCTGATGCACTTAAATTTTTTTTTTGCTATTACTTTTTGAGTCTTTGGGTAGCTGTTCTTCAAATTCTTTTTTGGCCTTGCTAATTATATTTTTACACTTCATTTGCCAGAGTTTATGCTCCTTTCTATTTTCCTCATTAGGATGTAACTTCCACTTTTTTTAAAGGATGCCTTTTTGCCTCTCACTACTTCTTTCACTTTGTTGTTTAGCCACGGTGTCTCTTTTTTGGTTCTTTTGCTATGTTTTTTAATTTGTGGTATACATTTAAATTGAGCCTTTATTATGGTGTCTTTAAAAAGTTCCCCTGCAGCTTGCAGGGATTTTACTTTTGGGGCTGCACCTTTTAATTTCTGCCTAACTAACCTTTTCATTTTTGTGTAGTTTCCCTTTCCGAAATTAAATGCTACAGTGTTGGGCCACTATGGTGTTTTCCCCGCCACAGGGATGTTAAATTTAATTACATTATGGTCACTATTACCAAGTGGTCCAGCTATATTCACCTCTTGGACCTTATCCTGTGCTCCACTTAGGACTAAATCAAGAATTGCCTCTCCTCTTGCAGGTACCAGGACTAGCTGCTCCAAAAAGCAGTCATTTAGGGTATCAAGAAAGTTTATCTCTGCATTCCTTCCTAAGGTGATATGTACCCAGTCTATATGGGAATAGTTGAAATTCCCCATTATTATTGATTTTTATTTTATTTTAATAGCCTCTCTAATCTTCCTGAGCATTTCACAGTCACTATCATCATCGTGGTTAGGTGGTCTGTAATATATCCCTAGTGCTATATTCTTATTATTCAAGCATGGAATTACTATCCATAAAGATTCTATGATACAATTTGATTCATTTAAGATTTTTACTTCATTTGATTCTACGCTTTCTTTCACATATAGTGCCACTCCCCCACCAGCACAACCTGTTCTATCCTTCCAATATATTTTGTACCCTGGTATTGCTGTATCCCATTAATTATCCTCATTCCACCAAGTTTCTGTGATGCCTATTATATCAATATCCTCATTTAATATGAGGCACTCTAGTTCACCCAACTTATTATTTAGACTTCTAGCATTGGTGTATAAGCACTTGTCACTTTTTAGCTGACTGCCATTACATGATGTAATTGAATGGGACTTTTTTTCTTTTGACTGTTTCTCATTAGATCCTACCTATATTTTATCATCTTCCATCCTCTCCTCCTTATTAGGACCTAGGGAATCTCCATTTATAAATCCTCCCCTAAGGGATGTCCGAACCATGTGCTCCTCTGCACCTGTCAGCTTTCTCCCAGCCCTTAGTTTAAAAACTGCTCTACGACCTTTTTAATTTTAAGTTCCAGCAATCTGGTTCCATTTTGGTTTAGGTGGTTTAGCCCATCCTTCCTGTATAGGCTCCCCCTTTCCCAAAAGTTTCCCCAGTTCCTAATAAATGTAAACCCCTCCTCCCTACACCATCGTCTCATCCACGTATTGAGACCCTGCAGTTCTGTCTATCTGACTGGCCCTGTGCGTGGAACTGGAAGCATTTCAGAGAATGCTACCATGGAGGTCCTGGACTTCAATCTCTTACGTAGCAGCCTAAATTTGGCCTCCAGGACCTCTCTCCAATCCTTCCCTATGGCATTGGTACCTACAGGAAGATCTGGATGACCTTGTAAACTGGAGTAATAGTAATAGGATGAAATTTAATAGTGAAAAGTGCAAGGTCACGCATTTAGGGATTAATAACAAGAATTTTTGTTATAAGCATCAGTTGGAAGTAACAGAAAGAGAAGGACCTCGGAGTATTGGTTGATCACAGGATGACTATGAGCTGCCAATGTGATATGGCTGTGAAAAAAGCTAATGTGGTCTTGGGATGCATCAGGTGAGGTATTTCCAGTAGAGATAAGGAGGTATTAGCACAGTTATACAAGGCACTGGTGAGACCTCATCTGGAATACTGTGTGCAGTTCTGGTCTCCCATGTTTTGGAAGGATGAATTCAAACTGGAACAGTTACAGAGAAGGGCTCCTAGGATGATCTGAGGAATGGAAAACCTGTCTTACGAAATGAGACTCAAAGAGCTTGGCTTGTTTAGCCTAACCAAAAGAAGGCTGTGGGGAGATATGATTGCTCTCTATAAATATATCAGAGGAATAAATACCAGGGAGGGAGAGGAATTATTTAAACTCAGTACCAATATGGACACAAGAACAAATGGATAAAAACTGGCCATCGGGAAGTTTAGGCTTAAAATTAGACAAAGGTTTCTAACCATCAGAGGAGTGAAGTTCTGGAACAGCCTTCCAAGGGGAGCAGTGGGGTTAAAAGACATATCTGGCTTCAAAACTAAGCTTGATAAGTTTATGGAGGGGATGGTATGATAGGATAGTTTAATTTTGGCAATTAACTGATCTTTGACTATTAGTGGTAAATATGCCCGATGGGATGTTAGATGTGGTGGGATCTGAGTTACTACAGAGAATTCTTTCCTGGGTGTCTGGCTGGTGAGTCTTGCCCACATGCTCAGGGGTTCTCAAACTGGGGGTCAGGACCCCTTAGGGGATCGCTAGGTTTTTACATGGGGTGGTCGCGAGCTGTCAGCCTCCACCCCAAACCCCGCTTTGCATCCAGCATTTATAATGGTGTTAAATATATAAAAAAGTGTTTTTAATTTAGAAGGGTGATCACACTTAAAGGCTTTCTATTTGAAAGGGTTCACCAGTACAAAAGTTTGAGAATCACTGGTTTAGCTGATCGCCATATTTGGGGTCGGGAAGGAATTTTCCTCCAGGGCAGATTGGCAGAGGCCCTGGGGGTTTTTCACCTTCCTCTGCAGAGTGGCATGGGTCACTTGCTGGAGGATTCTCTGCACCTTGAAGTCTTTAAACCATGATTTGAGGACTTCAGTAGCTCAGACATAGGTTAGGGGTTTGATACAGGAGTGGGTGGGTGAGATTCTGTGGCCTGTGTTGTGCAGGAGGTCAGACTAGACTATCATAATGGTCCCTTCTGACCTTAAAGTCTATTATTCTATGATTCTACGTGTACCACAACCACCGGCTCCTCCCCAGCACTATACATAAGCCTATCTAGATGTCTTGAGAGATCCGCAACCTTGACACTAGGCAAGGTTAGTCTTTAAGGTGCCACCATACTCCTTGTTGTTTTTGTAGATACAGACTAACACGGCTACCCCCTGATACTTGACACCAGGCAAGCAAGTCACCATGTGGTTCTCCTGGTCTTCGCACACCCAGCTATCTATGTTTCTAATGATTGAACGGCCCATTACTAATACCTGTCTCTTCCTAATAACTGGAGTTCCTTACCCTGGAGGGAGATCCTCAGTGCGAGAGGAAACCACAACATCACCTGGAAGGAGAATCCCAGCTATGGGATCATTTCCCTCTGCTCCAGTTGGATGTTCTTCTTCCCTAAAGCTTTCATCCTCCTCAACAGCACAGAGGCTCTTTTTTCTGCAGCTGGTTCCTTTGTTGTTGTTTTGTTTTTATCAGGGGTGTTTTAAGTTTAAAAAAGTTTAAGGAATGTTAAATGTATGTAGCCCCCGCCTCACACTCCGCCTGTAAACTCCCTCGCAAAACTCTCCTGTTAGCCGCTCCTGTTTGCTAGCTAGAGCTTCTTCCTGGAAGCAGCAGGGCAAGGACAGGCAGATCAGTGTCTGCTACTGGGGGGAGAGAGAGTCTGATCAGGCTTCACTGCAGCTAGTGAGGGCTGAGGGGCAGGATTTGGCACCCCTAACCCTCAAATCCTGATACATTCATTTGGGGTGCCAAAATACCCCAAAAAATACTTTTAATGTGAGGGAACAGCCAATCACAGAGAAGCAGATGTGTCAGGGATTTCTTCCTTTCATAAACATGCCTGCAGGGCACTATCAAACCCTGCACAATAATACAGCTGTCAAGATTGAGGGGAATGGGAGAGAACTGGGGCAAGAGCATATGAGCAGCTAAATGGCTCTGTCTTGTTCAGATACCCCAGAGCGCCGGGGGGAAGGCGGCCAGCCCACCGCGGCTCCGCTCTCCCCGGCGGCCAGAGCACTGGGGGGAGGGCGGCGAGCCCCGGCCGTGGCCCCGCTCTCCCCGGCGGCCGGAGCCGGAGCACCGCGCCACCCCCCTCCAGGTGCCGCCCCAAGCACAAGCTTGGTGGGCTGGTGCCTGGAGCCGGCCCTGCTTGTGATACCTTAGCCTGGCTGTCTTCTTAGGTCCTTTGCTAGGAGAGACCAAGAGCACTTTTCCCTTTCCTAATCTTTCTCTTGCTCCTTTAGTATTAAGAGTTACACCAGTTCCTGTTTTATCCCTATTCTCTCCTTCACCAGGAGAGAGAGCTCTGTATATACCCTTCCACAGCCCCAGCATGCATTGCTGCAAGACCTAAAACTCTCTGGTATCCCTGGGAGCCACAATGCCTTGCTGTTAAAACAGGGTAAAGAGGCCAGTGCACTCTGTTACAGTGTGGAGGAGGAACATGGGATCAGGGCCAATAGTTGATTTGGATTTGTCAGAATGGTTAGTAAAGGAGAACCTCAACTTAATGTTTTAAGACAACAACACTCTAAAGAGGCACTGCAATGCCATGTACGGTATGAGCCCGTGTTTTGATGACGGGATTCAAAAATTACTTTTTCTACTTAGAAAAGCACCTAGAAATCCTCAATTCTGGAAATGATGTCTATAAAAAGAAAAAGCAGATGGGCTTTTATAAATATAAAGGAAAGAAGGTGTCTGTAGATCAGACCGTGGAAGACTCTTTTACATTCCTCAAAAAAGATCCTAGATGTTCTGCTTCTAAGTTTGCTTTTGGGAAATGTTTTCTTTTGTGAGCTCCAAAAGGCAATGACTATTACTTTGAACTCACCTTGTCTTCTTTGTATTCTTGGATTGAGTGGGTTCTTAATACTTTCACCTTCCATTCTTGAGCTCATGATTCACTTTAATTATCTGCTGGCAGTTGTAGCAAACTCTCACAGATTTCCATTGCACAGTGTACCTGCTTAAGCTCTGACACTGGAAAAAAAGATACTTGAGTGCAGTTACTTACAGTTTAGAGCCAGACTCTAATTTTCCCATTAGCCTGACTGGGTGTGGCGTGGAGCTGCACTATCTCAGCAGGGACTCAGCTGCTGCACTGGCTGGTGTGTGTGGGGATGCAGGTGTGGAAAAATGTCCCCATCTCTTCCCTGTCCCTCCTCATCCCTTTTGGGGTGATGTGTGTAATCCACTGTTTTAGTGTGTGTTACATGTCCCGCTCTTGTAGTGGTTTACATGAAAGAATAAAGCCCAGATCCACAAATGGATTTCGGCACCTAAATTCCAGATTTGGGCACTATTGCAATCCACAAAACCCTACTTGGCACCCTGTTGGTGTTTAAACTTGCTTTAGTGCCTAAATTTTTGCTGTAAAAATTCCCTAGGAGTTTAAATTCTTCACTCTAGGCATCTGGATGCCTAAGTATCGGTAGGATCCTCAAACCCAGGGCCGGCTTTAGGAAGTGCAGGGCCCAATTCGAACATTTTCGGCGGGGCCCCAGCAGGGATGACTAACAAAAAAAAACTGTAAAAAAAGCCCTTTCATTTCTTCCATGTATTATTTACTTTCCATAACTATATAAATAATAAAATTATATATTATGTACATTGTATCATATATGCTGTTGATCGGTTATTAATGAGCTCTGTTTCACATGTGCGGGTCCCCGCCACTCCCTGAGGGTGTGTGTGCACATATGTGGGTCCCAGCTGTTCCCTGCCCCCCTCATTGAAGCAGGTGTGCAGGGTTACTGCCCTGGGAACTGCAGGGCACCAGTGGACATGGGGCTGGTTGGAGGCAGGGCAAGGGCTGACTGGAGGTAGGGTCTGGCTGCAGGGAGGGCAAGGGGTGTGGGGCTGGCTGGAGACAGGGTGTGTGGGCTGGGCTGGCTGGCTTCAGGCAGGGCCGCAGGGGGGTGTGGCAGGGGTTGGCAGGGCTGGAGACAGAGGACTGGCTGGCTTCAGGCAGGGGTGTGTGGCAGGGGTTGGCTGGAGACAGGGCGGGGGGGCGGGGCTGGTGCGGGCAGGACAGGGGTACAGGGCTGGTGCAGGCAGGACAGGGGGTGCAGGGCTAGTGTGGGCAGGGGGTGCAGGGCTGGAGATAGAGAGGGGGTGCAGCAGGGGCTGGCTGCGGGCAGGGCAGGGGGTGCGGGGCTGGTGCGGGCAGGGGGTGCAGCAGAGGCAGCTGGAGCCCCAGCCCTTTAAATAGCCCCGGAACCCCCTGCTATCCCAGGGCTCTGGGGGCTATTTAAAGGTCCCGGGGCTCCCCTGCTTCTACCGCCCCGCCCCTTTAAATAGCCGCGGGAGCCCTGGGAAAGCTATTTTTAAATAGCCCCCAGAGCCCCACAGCCCTATCCCAGGCTCCAGTAGTGGGGCTCTGGTGGCCCTTTAAATTGCCCCCTTGGAAAGCCAGGCCACCCGGTATGGCGCACCGGCTCTTGCTGGTACGCCATACCGGGGCTTGGGCGCGGGGCCCTCTTAGGGGCGGGGCCCGATTCAGGGGAATTGGTTGAATTGGCCTAAAGCTGGCCCTGCTCAAACCAGGTGAAGATAGGCATTACCCCACCTATCTCCATTTAAAATCAAGGAGGAGGAGGTGTGTCCTCCCCACTTATAACTTTTAATGCTAAGCATTGCAACATCTAAGCCCTTTTGTGGATCCAGGTTAACCCGCCTGCTACTGCTACTACCACCAGTAGCAGAGTTACTTGATTAGCTCAAGTGGTCAAGGTAGCTTTTATCACTGAAGGCCACGGGGTCAGTTCCCATGGATGGGCCAGACCATATTGGGGGATGGATGTCATTACATTTGTGTTTATGGGCACTGAGAGAGAGCTGTCTTTTTGTGTATAGAGAGAAGGACAGCAGTTGTGACTGGCCCCTGTGCGGGGCTTCCAAGAAGGGAAGGCTTCTTGTTCCCAAAGAGGGGCTAGGCAGATTTTGAACCATAGCCACCTTTCCCCCCACCCCCACATTTTTTAACAGATTATTATGCAAGTCTGACATTTCAAACAAATAGCTTTTAGCCAATATGTTTGGAATTAATAACAACAAGCTGGATAATTTTCATAATTATATTGTCATTTTGTGCTAATCTGTTTTTTCTATTATGTATTCTCCTCCCCACCTTCCCTGAATTAAAAGATGAAAATACCATTATGGGTTTCTTCCTTCACATTCTGAACTGATTTTGCAATCAGAATATAGGCTAGACAGTCTGACAAAAAAGGTAAAGGAAAGCTTGTACAAGTTACTAGTCCAAAAGGAGGTGAAGCAGTCCAAAATAGTTTTACATAGGTTGCTTATCAGGTATCTGTAAAATATAAGTGGGGGATGTAGAGAGAGAGAGAGAAATCATATAATATACTTATTTTTCTAAGGGCCTAAATATTGTGCTGGGTTAATTAGTTTATAAACTAGTTTATATGATTAGTTAATATAGTTAGTGGTAGAGTCCTCAAGTAACCAACAAGCTGTACTAGTGTTTTATTCGGTTAGAAAGTGCATGCCAGATAATCTTCTCTATAATTTTAGAGAAAATAATAGGGAAACAGATGGATTCATTGTGAATCTTAGCTATCCGCTTGGAATCAATTTATAATAAGGAAAAAATATTACAGTACCATAATTTAACCATCTTACTACGCTAGAGTAATTAAGCACCCATTGGCCTGCTAAACCCAGGGTTGTGAGTTCAATCCTTGAGAGGGCCATTTAGGGAACTGGGGTAAAAAATCTGTCTGTGGATTAGTCCTGCTTTGAGCAGGGGGTTGGACTAGATGACCTCCTCAGATCACTTCCAACCCTGATATTCCATATTGCAGCTTTTTCATATTCTCTATCACTTTCTGCCCCTCCATAAACCATGCTTAAAACCTGAGAAAGGACTTTAGTTTTATCTGAGTACTAAAACATACAAAGCTTGTTTTGGATATTAACTCTAAATTTCATTAAGTGTATTATTTCAGTTTCTGCACTGCAATGAAAGTGTGATCATTAACTACTTCCTTCAGGTTTGCAGCCCTAAACCTTCTCTTTCTGGAAATAACTTCTTTTCTCTTTTTAGTAGAGACTGTCTAATCCACATTTCTCCCTCTAACACCTCAGTGAGAGGATGTCCTATTTGATCACTAAGAGTCAGGGAGTTGAATCCTCTCTCAGATGTCCCACGTGTGTAAAGAATGGAGTAATGAAGAAGAACTGAAGGCTCACATGGGAAAACTAGGGAACTATATACACAGCTTCCTGGTAATTATTTCCAGACTCTGTGGGGACATATTGCTATATCAGCCACTAAAGGATGGACTGTGCTTGGCTGTTCCAGGAGTGTGTATGGGGAATCATAGAATCATAGAATCATAGAATATCAGAGTTGGAAGGGACCTCAAGAGGTCATCTAGTCCAACCCCCTGCTCAAAGCAGGACCAATTCCCAGCTAAATCATCCCAGCCAGGGCTTTGTCAAGCCGGGCCTTAAAAACCTCCAAGGAAGGAGACTCCACCACCTCCCTAGGTAACGCATTCCAGTGTTTCACCACCCTCCTAGTGAAATAGTTTTTCCTGATATCCAACCTGGACCTCCCCCACTGCAACTTGAGACCATTGCTCCTTGTTCTGTCATCTGCCATCACTGAGAACAGCCGAGCTCCATCCTCTTTGGAACCCCCCTTCAGGTAGTTGAAGGCTGCTATCAAATCCCCCCTCATTCTTCTCTTCTGGAGACTAAACAATCCCAGTTCTCTCAGCCTCTCCTCATAAGTCATGTGCTCCAGACCCCTAATCATTTTTGTTGCCCTCCGCTGGACTCTTTCCAATTTTTCCACATCCTTCTTGTAGTGTGGGGCCCAAAACTGGACACAGTATTCCAGATGAGGCCTCACCAATGTCGAATAAAGGGGAACGATCACATTCCTCGATCTGCTGGCAATGCCCCTACTTATACAGCCCAAAATGCCGTTAGCCTTCTTGGCAACAAGAGCACACTGTTGACTCATATCCAGCTTCTCGTCCACTGTGACCCCTAGGTCCTTTTCAGCAGAACTGCTACCTAGCCATTCGGTCCCTAGTCTGTAGCAGTGCATGGGATTCTTCCGTCCTAAGTGCAGGACTCTGCACTTGTCCTTGTTGAACCTCATCAGGTTTTTTTCTGCCCAATCCTCTAATTTGTCTAGGTCCCTCTGTATCCGATCCCTACCCTCTAGTGTATCTACCACGCCTCCTAGTTTAGTGTCATCTGCAAACTTGCTGAGAGTGCAGTCCACACCATCCTCCAGATCATTAATAAAGATATTAAACAAAACCGGCCCCAGGACCGACCCTTGGGGCACTCCACTTGAAACCGGCTGCCAACTAGACATGGAGCCATTGATCACTACCCGTTGAGCCCGACGATCTAGCCAGCTTTCTATCCACCTTACAGTCCATTCATCCAGCCCATACTTCTTTAACTTGGTGGCAAGAATACTGTGGGAGACCGTATCAAAAGCTTTGCTAAAGTCAAGGAATAACACATCCACTGCTTTCCCCTCATCCACAGAGCCAGTTATCTCATCATAGAAGGCAATTAGGTTAGTCAGGCACGACTTCCCCTTCGTGAATCCATGCTGACTGTTCCTGATCACTTTCCTCTCCTCTAAATGTTTCATAATTGATTCCTTGAGGACCTGCTCCATGATTTTTCCAGGGACTGAGGTAAGGCTGACTGGCCTGTAGTTCCCCGGATCCTCCTTCTTCCCTTTTTTAAAGATGGGCACTACATTAGCCTTTTTCCAGTCATCTGGGACCTCCCCCGATCGCCATGAGTTTTCAAAAATAATGGCTAATGGCTCTGCAATCTCACCCGCCAACTCTTTTAGCACCCTCGGATGCAGCGCATCCGGCCCCATGGACTTGTGCACGTCCAGTTTTTCTAAATAGTCCTGAACCACTTCTTTCTCCACAGAGGGTTGGTCACCTTCTCCCCATGCTGTACTGCCCAGTGCAGCAATCTGGGAGCTGACCTTGTGCGTGAAGACAGAGGCAAAAAAATCATTGAGTACATTAGCTTTTTCCACATCCTCTGTCACTAGGTTGCCTCCCTCATTCAGTAAGGGGCCCACACTTTCCTTGATTTTCTTCTTGTTGCTAACATACCTGAAGAAACCCTTCTTGTTACTCTTAACATCTCTTGCTAACTGCAACTCCAAGTGTGATTTGGCCTTCCTGATTTCACTCCTGCACGCCTGAGCAATATTTTTATACTCCTCCCTGGTCATTTGTCCAATCTTCCACTTCTTATAAGCCTCTTTTTTGCATTTAAGATCAGCAAGGATTTCACTGTTTAGCCAAGCTGGTCGCCTGCCATATTTACTATTCTTTCTACACATCGGGATGGTTTGTTCCTGCAACCTCAATAAGGATTCTTTAAAATACAGCCAGCTCTCCTGGACCCCTTTGCCCTTCATGTTATTCTCCCAGGGGATCCTGCCCATCTGTTCCCTGAGGGAGTCAAAGTCTGCTTTTCTGAAGTCCAGGGTCCATATTCTGCTGCTCTCCTTTCTTCCTTGTGTCAGGATCCTGAACTCGACCATCTCATGGTCACTGCCTCCCAGGTTCCCATCCACTTTTGTTTCCCCTACTAGTTCTTCCCTGTTTGTGAGCAGCAGGTCAAGAAAAGCTTTGCCCCTAGTTGGTTCCTCCAGCACTTGCACCAGGAAATTGTCCCCTACACTTTCCAAAAATTTCCTGGATTGCCTGTGCACCGCTGTATTGCTCTCCCAGCAGATATCAGGGTGATTAAAGTCTCCCATGAGAACCAGGGCCTGCGATCTAGCAATTTCTGCTAGCTGCCTGAAGAAAGCCTCGTCCACCTCATCCCCCTGGTCTGGTGGTCTATAGCAGACTCCAACCACAACATCACCCTTGTTGCTCCCACTTCTCAACTTTATCCAGAGACTCTCAGGTTTTTCTGCAGTATCATACCGGAGCTCTGAGCAGTCATACTCCTCTCTTACATACAACGCAACTCCCCCACCTTTTCTGCCCTGCCTGTCCTTCCTGAACAGTTTATATCCATCCATGACAGTACTCCAGTCATGTGAGTTGTCCCACCAAGTCTCTGTTATTCCAATCACATCATAGTTCCCTGACTGTGCCAGGACTTCCAGTTCTCCCTGCTTGTTTCCCAGGCTTCTTGCATTTGTGTATAGGCACTTAAGATAACTCAATGATCGTCCCTCTTTCTCAGCATGAGACAGGAGTCCTCAGGGAAGGTGCACAAAGATTTGCCTCTTAGGGTATGTCTACACAACAAAGAAAAACCCGGGCTCCCACCCTGCAGGGTCCTGAACCCAGAAGTCTACACAGCAATGAAACAGCCCCACAGCCAGAGCCCTGCTGGCTTGGCCAGCCTTGTGTTTTTCTTTGCTGTGTAGAGAAACTCTTAGTGTCTCTGCACGACAGGATAGCAGACAGTTACAAATTAAATCCCCACTCTCCTGCAAGTGTGGTGGTTTTTTGACCCTAGTGCACTGATCTGGGGCTGAAAACAGAAGCTTTGCAGTTAAGGCTGTGTGTTCAGGTTCCATAAACTTAAATATCTCAATACTCATCTCTGTTTTTCCTAGGCTTTTTTCTTTCTTTGGCCTCTAGGAGCTATTAAAGGGCTGAAGCAATAGGAGAGTTGGTCTCATATTATTCGTGCAATGTAGGAGGTGAAATACTGTTTAAGGGGGGCAAGTAGTGCTAATTGAGCTGTATAAATGACTATGTGGCATTTCAAAAGACTGTGAAAAATACAAATATGGCACCTGCACCCACTCCTCATCAAACCTGTGATATTTCCTAATACAGCAGAAGCAGAAGTGCATAAAATCTCCTGAGATTGTCTGTTCTCAGAATATTTCCAACTCAGTTTTATGGAACCAATGCTCAAATATTTCAGGTCACTTAAATAAGCTTTGGATAAGCAATCATACATTTTGATGCTAAATTCAGTCAAACTTCCAGCCTTTTGATGTTTGCCCATCTTTGATTGATTATATCTGTAGTGATGATACAGAAAATATGGACCTTAGTAATAACAATGTTATATACATCCACACATTTGCCAGAATCTTTGGCAAAACTTAAGGCTAAATCTTAAAAACATGTCAAGCAGCAGATGCTGTTTCTGTGTTTCACACAGAAGAGCTGTAGGTTGAGTAACTACAACAGCTAACTAGCTAGACCTAACCACAAACTCTTGCTAAGTTGTGAAGTAACTTCCTCTTTTGCCTTTTTTCTTCCATGTTATATGCTTTATGCCTGTACATTTATAACAGAAATACAGTAGATCAAGCTATACTATTTGATACATTATCATAAGGTATAATGTTATACTTGCAGAATAAGGTACTACTCAGTATGATCGGGGTGACACAATCTGGCTCATGCTGCTTAGGGCTCCATGCTGTAACAGGCTTCTTGACAGATTGCATCCTGATCCCATTGATCCTCTTAGAAAATCACTTCAATCATAGGGCCACATTCCGGGATCAGAATCTGGCCTAGAGGCATTTTCATTTTGAACTGTAGAAAAAGATTCTATCAGATCCCTGACTAGAAAGTCATACATACAGTTTGAGAAATGTATCACATTATCAAAGAAATTGAGGGTTTATCAAAAAACAAACAAACAAAAACCCCTAAAGCTTTATTGACTTTCTTCCATGTAAAATGTCCAGATGTGAGAATAGAGTACTTCTATAACCAAGCCATACAATTCTACATGGGCTCTACGTTTATAAAGTAACTCAGAAAACATCATCATCTGCAGAGAGCAGCTCCTTGAAACTGTCCAGTCACATCCAGCTATGCTCTCAGGAGAATTAGGCTAAGAGATTCCTTCTGTTCAGATTCTTTGGCAACATTTTTAATATTCACTTTAAATGCCTAAATTTCCAAATGAAGATTTATGAGAATAAATGGATCATGACTGAGGTAACATATTTCTTGAAGTCTTTAGATGGAAAATTTACAGCATAAATCAGTAACATTGCCAGTAAAGTTAGCCCTTGTTATTGAGCAAAGCCTTTCAGTTTTTTCTTGCTTCTGAACCCTCAAACCAGGGAGAAACAGCAAATATTATACCTTGTGATTCATACCTTTGGCTGCTTCAAATGTATCAATGTCAACACTGTGAGATCCTGGATCAAATCAGCTGCCCATAAGGCTGGCAATGAGACAAGCACATTTAAATCTCTCGCAGTGTACGGAACTAGGGAAATCTCTAAAGGTTTAGGCATGAATGAAGCCCTTTCTTTAACCAGGTGTCTGGGAACTAGAATGTTTCACAAAATTTACTGGCATAATCCCTAAAAACACTGCTGCAAATAGTCTCTCCACTGCCTCTAATTACTGTAATATGCTACTCCCCATATGTAAAGAAACAGTGATTCATTAGAACAGTGATATAGAAAAACAGATGACCTTGCAAATTATGAATGGGTTAGTCTTTTACTCTGAGTTTTGATCATGAATTATCTTCTCCTTCACACTCCTTTTTTTTCTCATTGGATACATAATTCTTATTACCGAGGCTTTGTCTACACTACCAGGGTAAGTTTACCTAAGTTACGTTACTTGTGAATAACGTAGCTGGACTCAACGTAATTTAGGTCGACTTACTGCGGTGTCTACACCGCACTGCGTCGATGGGAGATGCTCTCCCATTGACTTACCTTACTCCTCTTGTTCTGGTGGAGTACCGGAGTCAACTGGAGAGCACTCTGCTCTTCATTAGACCCGCTAAATCAACCCCCGCTGAATCGATCGCAGCAGCATCGATCTCAAGTGTAGACATGGCCTGAGTCTTCAAGGAATTAACATCACTGAAAGAGGGACAAAAAGAGGTGGAAAAACACCCCTCTGAACAATGTAAGTTACACTGACTGAAGCACCAGTGTGGACAGTGCTATGTCCAAGGGAGAGCTTCTCCTGCTGACATAACTATTGCCGCTCATGGAGGTGGTTTTATTATGTTGATGGGAGAGCTCTCTCCCATTGGCATTGAGTGACTAGACAAGCACTGAATGGCTAGAGCCCAGCAAATCTGCGGATTTCCGCTTCATAGCTGCAGATCTCCACTTCATATCTGCGGATCTCCGCGGACATTTTTGCAGATAGTGGATCAGATGCAGATACAACCGTGCAGGGCTCTACTTACTGGTGGCGCCTGGCTCGTGGCATCTGGCTCGGGCAGCCCAGGGGGTGCAGCATGCTCGGAGTCAGCAGCCAGCAGCCAGTGGCTGGGGCTGGGTGGCAGGTTGGAGTCAGGACTGTCCCGCCCATGCTCACCGCGCTGCTTCCTTTCCAGCAGCTCGGGTACCTTGGGCAGTGCCAGTGTCCCCACCATGGCCCAGCAACATTGGCCATGCTCTCAGTCCCAGGCCCGACCCACCGGCTCTTGGGCAGCAGGGCCCACCCCCGGCCACAGGGATTGGAGCGGGTGGGGCCCCAGAATCCCACCCCTCCACCCCACTGTGATACAACATGCACTGCTGCTGCCGTGTGCCGTTGCTCGTGAGCCCCCAGGAGCAGCACACGATGTGATGCCCCATCCCCCCAGCTCCTCCCCTCTGTACTGCCTCTTGTCCTCGAGACCCCGCCCCTACGCTGCCCTTACCCCCAGTCCCCAACCTCACGCTGCCTCTTCTCTGCAAGACCCTGTCACCTCACTCGCTACCTTCCCCACTTCCCCTGTCACTAGCTCTTGTGAGATGGCTTGCTGCTGCGGGTGTGGATGCGGATACTGGTAAAAGACAGCTAACAGATTGCGGGTTGATCCTGGCGGATGCGGATCAGATGCGGATCCACATTTTTGTATCCGAGCAGGTCTCCATGCATTGGTACAGCCAGGGCCGGCTCTAACTTTTTTGCTGCCCCAAGCAGCAAAAAAAAGCGCCGCCCCGCCGAGCCCCTCCCCCCAGCCGAGCGCTGCGCCGCCGGAACCCCCCCCACCGAGCGCTGCTCCCCGCGCTGCCCCCCCGCCGAGCGCTGTGCCGCCGGAACCCTCCCCCAGCGCCGCACCCCCTGCCGAGTGCCTCGCCCCCCTCCCCCACGGAATGCCGTGCCGTGCTGCCCCCCCCCGCCACCCCAAGATTGGCCGTCCCTTACCAGGTGCCACCCCAAGCATGTGCTTGGTTGCCTGGTGCCTGGAGCCGTCCCTGGGTACAGCTGTACTGCTGTAAGCTCACTAGTGTGGACATGACCTTAGGTTTCTACTGGCTCAATTTTACATTTTTGCCATACCCTCCTTGTTAACATTTTATTTCCTACATTACTTTGGGCACATTTTATATCTAAAAATATATGGCCAAATCCTGAAGGGTAAATTCATTCTGTATAGCTCTCACTGAAGTTTGCAGACTAACTAAATACTTTGTAAGAACTTCAGGATCTGAACATGGGGATGTCTATCAAAATATGTATCTTTTGGCTATTATGAAAAATGGCCTATAATAAGGGTTCTCCCTCATTTTAATAACAATAATTCTCCAGAGCACTACAGAACAGAGAGGGTTTTTTATGGACACCTCCCCTCCCTACACCACAGGTTTAGTTCTCAAAATATTTAATTCTGAAGATCATCAGAAAAGGCTCCATGGACAGCAATTTGAGAATCTCTGCTCTACACGGACACTCTTTCTGCACCTTTGTTATCTAGATATATTTTACAGTCATGTCATCATATGTAAATTATTCCTTTTGGCACTTTTGTTATATTGCACTCAATGATTGCATATCAGCTGCACACATGGGTCAGCTGACTTTTTAGTGAAAATGAGGGTTGGCAGAATTAAATTTTTTTATACGTTTGACAGATAATATTGATGTTTATTTTTAAGCACTCTTGATTTTTAGCCATTTAAATTTTCACAGGTTTGCAAAATTATGGAGTTTAAGCATTTTTTTATTTTTATTGATTTAAATTTTCTATGTTTCAGGAAATTGTGGAGGAGGGGCAGTCAGACAATAATTATTTAATGACAGGAGATTTTGACATTCAAAAAATTAAAACTTTATAACCATTAAAATACAAATTGACAACATCACATATCAAAACAGACATTGTAAATATCCTTAAATCAAACTTAAATTCTCAAGCAGCATTTTTGTTACTTTGCCTGTCTGTACATTTCTATTATTATTAAAAGACAAGATGGGTGAGGTCATATCTCTTATTAGATCAACTTTTGTTGGTGAAACAGACAAGGTTTTGAGCTACATAACATGGCATATATTATTAAGGAAATATTTTTTGTCAATTTGTGTATATAGTGACATTTACTGACATTTACCGTTAAAAATATAATCCTTCCAGTCTAGTTAAAATATACATTATAGCCTAGCTGGTATCACTGATCAAAATTATATCTTTAAACCACTTCCTTGGCTGGAGGTATGGGGTGGAGTGGGGTACTGTGTTAATGGCTGTTCTTAAACGCGTAACCGTGCAAAAGGAAAGAAGGCTTCTTAAGCAGTCCCCCTCTTGCATACATACCCACTCAAGATTAGACACAGTGGGCTCAATTCACCATTGTCCTGCACCTTGTGTAGTAATTTACACGAGTGCAAAGTGGGTGTAAAATATTACCAGAACAGAATGGTAGCATTTTAAATTTCAAACTCACATTTCACTGGTGGAAAAAGATCAGTGAATCAGGGTCAATCTATCCAACGGTTTCTCATATGAATCTTTAGAAGAGAGAAAGAGAATTGATGAGAAAGATAATGTTAACCATATTTGTTTTTACTTTGATATTTTTTTAATCTCAGGAGCAGCCCTATTGTGTTCTATTCAGTACATAATTCTTTCTAACAGGATTCAAAAATTGTTCAGGCAAATTGTACAAACAACATTTCTTTGGGTTTTTTTTTTTTAACTTTTTTTCAGCTCTAGTGTTTATCTGAATGTTGCCTGAAGCAAAATATTTAATAAATATGTCACGTAATGGAATAATATTACAACACTCCCACATAGCATCTGCAATATTCCATAGATACACACACTTTTTTGTTTAGTATAGATCCTGCTTTTATTTCAATTTTTCCCGAAGTTTTGAAATAATTTCCCCTGCCTCTAGCTATCCAGGTCCCCTTAACTTCTGGGTGCTGCCAGTCCCCATACCAATCTCTTTCTAGGTCTGAGTGTTAATAAACTCATTGCGGGCTATTATACCTGGCTCTCTGGAGTATTTGATCTTTGATATGGCTTGATATCTTTAATACTGGTGTGCCTGACCTATGGAGTGACTGCTCAGGTTAGAAGAACTTCATGGTTTAGGGCTCAATCATATATGGCAGCGGTTCTTAACCAGGGGTCCGGAGCCCTCTGGGGGCTGTGAGCAGGTTTCAGGGGGTCCGCTAAGCAGGGCCAGTGTTAGACTTGCTGGGGCCCAGGGCAGAAAGCTGAAGCCCTGAAATGTGGGGCTGAAGCCTGGTGCCCGGAGCCCTGCCACCTGGGGCTGAAACCAAAGTCTGAGCAACTTAGCTTTGCAGGGCCCCTTGTGGCATGGGGCTCCGGGACAATTGCCCTGCTTGCTACCCCCAATGCCAACCATGGCTTTTATATGCAGAAAAACAGTTGTTGTGGCAGTGGTGGGCCGTGTAATTTTTTTTTTGGGGGGGGAGGGAGGAGGCTCAGAAAGAAAAAGGTTGAGAACCCCGATCTATGGTATTCAGCACTTCCAAGAGGTGCAGAGCACGCTCAACTATCATTAAAAAAATCAACAGGAGTTGAGGGTGCTCATGTTCAGCCCCTTAATGATATCCTGGGGTTAAAACAGTTTGATTAGAAATGAGATGTTGGCACAAACTTTCTCAAATCTTACCGATCTCCCTATAAACAATTTATATTGGCTTATAGAAGCTTGCTTTTGAGTTCACTGAAGTGTTTCTGGCATGGTGAATGAATAGAAATAGCAGGAATGGTTACTGCCCAAGACAAACCGACTCCTTGGTGGCTTCCCAGGAGGATTTTTCAACTCTCTTTGTGGAGAACAGCAATGAGATTTGTCAAGGTCTGGCCTGTATGTGTGGATGAAGTGGTCAAGCCCAATTTATCAGTCATTGTTCTTAGCCTGGGACATTCGATGCCCTTCTCTAAGGAGCAGGTTAGAAGAGGGGAAGAATGGGGGAAAGAATGGTCTTGTGATTAAAGGCCAGGCCTAATAATCAAGAGATCCAAGTTCTCTTCCTGCACTTTTGGCATGATCTTGGTTAAGTCACTTAAACCCTTTCCCCTCTAGTAAATGGGGATAAGCATATTTTCCTACTCCCATTTTGTGGGGTTTAATTAATGTTTGTAAAATGCTCTATGATCCTTGAATGGAAAGTGCTATAGAAATGCAAAGCATAATTTACTATCATTGTTTGTGATCCATGAAACCCACCTAATGTAAGGTGGATCTGTGCCTCTTGTGAGTGGTAAAGGCTCCACAAGCAATGGCCATCTCATTTTTGACAAAGATATAGAAGGCCTCCCTTCGGGAGTAGAAAGCTTGAGTTCCCTCAGATTGGCAAATGTTTCATAAAGAAAAGTTCCTTTTGGCAAGGATACTGCTGTCAGTTATATATTGTTCTCTGGAGGAGATCCTGCCTCTGATACTTATGCCTGTGTCATAAACTATTTTACTCTCTCTCCTTCAGCTTACCAGTAAAATAGTTCTAGTACTAGTAGCTTGTGCAAAATGTGGCAATCTGTTTACTTACCATGGTAAGCATTCATGACTATATTACACCCACTTTGCATTCTTTGCCTTGGCTACCAATATACCTTTATGTGAATTATAAATTTGGGGCTTGATCCTGGACATTTTACTTAAAGCTCACTTGCTTGCTTGATCTACAATGTCCCCACACTTATTTAAAGCATTAATTTGAATAACATGTCATCTTACGGACGTCTTTAGATTCTATGCTTCTCAAATCACTGCTTGGGGTACCTTTAATAGACCTTACCTTTGGAGTTAGCTACATGAGAAAGTTAACTTAAGTCACTTTTTAAAACCCATTTAGTTAAGCCCATGCAAACCCCTGTGTGTATGTCTTATTTTGGTTTTAATTGTGGCTTATTTTTGTTTAACAAATTTATTCCTCACAGCTTACATTAAACCAAAATAAGCCACCTTTAAATCAAATTAACAGTGTCCACATAGGGATTTGCCAAAGTTTAAATAAATTAGGTTAAATTCATGCTTTAAATTCAACTGGTGCAACTTTCTTGTGTAGGAAATCCCTACTTATAAGTACCAGCCCCCAAAATGATGGGCTATCCTAATGCTTTGGGGTTCAACCCAGTCCAGTAAAGGGTCTGCCAAAAAACCTGAGGAGTTGCTACTTGCTCTGTCACCACCTGCTCTGTAAACCTGAGTGCCTCTGTGCTATGCACTTTGGTTCAGAGCTCCAATACCAACAGCCTGCTTACTCTAGCTTGGTTACTCCTTGCAGAAGAAATAGCTCCTTCTGCCCCAAGTTTCCCCAAAACTATCTCCTCTGCACTGTTGAGCCTGGCTCTCTGCAGCACTCACAAAATCTTTTCAATTGGACTGCTCCTTTAAAGAGAGAGTGCACAGCGCCAACCTGTTAATTTGGCTGAGGATTTTACCTTTTGGTTTGAAACACTACATGGAGATGATTGTGTAATAAAACAAGATTAAGTTTATTAACAAAGAACAGGTATCTAAGTGATACCAAGTAGAAGAAATTGGGATAGAAATGGTTACAAGCAGAAGTAAAAATATGCTTCTAAGTCTAAAACCTGACGTAACAAACTAAAGTCAAAGTAGTTTTTCTCACCACAGTTGTTCTTCCAGCATGGCTGGCCAGATCTTAGCGAGGATCCAATCAAGAGCTAACATTTCTTGATTTCTTTGACTCTTTAGGTGAAGGATACCACAATAGCTTTGTGATTGTCTATATATTCCCCAAAGTTCATTGTCTCCAAATCAAGAGCCAGGAAGGCTTCCTGGGTTGCAGCTTCTTTTCACTGTGTCAGGATGACCTGCTGCTGCTGTTTTCTTCCTGTTGACTTCCCATTGCTCTGCTGATTCATATATAAATGGGACGTCCATTGTTTTGATTCCATAATGCTTAATTTACATTGGAGACAGGTAGATAGCTACCCTCCCTCCTGTCTGGAAGAAAACCTGTTTCTCCCTTTGTTTGGTCACAGACTTTAAAGTATAATATTAGTAAGTATCCATAATTTTTCATATAATGTTAATATGTACATTTTATAATGATATCAATCACCTGTGTCATTAGCTTTCAGCAAAGACCTTATTTGATATACTTTTATAGTACAGTAATATTGTATACAATCAGTTTATTCAATTGCTTATTCTTTGGGGTTCAGACCCCCTGTTTTCACCCTGAAGTGTCTGAACCCTGATTGTCACAGCTATCACTTCAGATTCATTTTGACCCAATCTTGCAAAAACGACTTTATTTCTGTAAATGTTATGATATTTGAGAAACCACTTGGGCTTTGGTTTTTCTTTTTTTTCTTTTTTTTTTTTTTTGAGGGGGCATTATTTGTAACCTAAAACTGGGGCCATCTCTCTCTCTTGTGCATGTATGACATCTGCAGAGCAACATTCTATAAATGCAGTTGTAGGTCCATAAGCCATTTCAAAGCCTCCTCTGTGACATTGTGCATGTCATCCAATTTACCTTCAAATCCATATTTAGGGCACTGCATTAGGATGTGTTCGATGGTTTGGATGTTCTCACCTCAGTCACACGAAGGGGAGTCTTTGATTTTGCACTTGTGCATCAGGTAGCCACATCTTCCATAGTTTGTTTGGATGTGGTTCAGTGTGGTCCAAAGTCTGCGTGACAGGTCAAAACCAGGAGGGTGGTTTGTTGGGTCCGTAAAAATGTGCTTGTTTGGAATGGTAGATTAGGTCCAGACACTTTGCGATTCACTGGCTGGACCCAGAGACATGAGGTGGTCCATAGTGGTTTTCACAATTTCAGGTGTTGTTGGGGTATGTTATCCATAACCTGTTGGATGGGATGTTCTGGGTAATCTTCGAGACGTTTAAGTTCTTGTGCCATGGCTATGTCTCGACAGATAGCTGGAAGTCTGATGTTTGCTAATACAGAAAGCCACAGTAGAGATGTTGATTTTAAAGTTCCCACGATGATTCACATGGTCTGATTCAGCTGCCTATCCACAAGTTGGGTATGGCAGCTTCTTGTCACACCAGTGGACTGAGTGCACCAGGGCCAAGGCTGATATTCATAGGACTGGGGCAGTTGATCCCCAGCTTCTTCCTGCTAACTTGTATATTGTGTAAGCAGCTTTGAGCGACACGTATATTTTATTATCCATTTGTTCTCCAAAGGCAGAATAGGGCACAATACCTCCTGTTTGTTGGATACAATTAATTAATTACCGAATGCAAACCAATTTACTCCCTCACTTTATCTGTCCCCGTATGATTTGTACATCACAAATACCTTCAGTTCCAATAACTGAGAATCTAGTAACATGTAATTAAATTATACAATTTATTTTGAATAAATGTTTATTTTTCTTGAAAAGATAACTATCACCTATTATATGGCCACCAGTATCATAGTAACTAAGTATTTTTAATATATTTACCCTCACAGCACCACTATGAGGTAGGGAAATGCTAATATCCCCATTTTACAGATGGGGAACTGAGGCACAGAGAGACTTTGGTTGAAAATTTCACAGGCTTCTAAGCTACTTAGGCATTTAAGTCCCATTTTCAAAAGAGATTTAGGCACTTAGGAGTCTAAGATCTATTGACTTTCAATTAAACTTAGGGTTCTAAGTACCAGATCATTAAACATATTGAGGTGCCTAACATCTACTGAAATCAATGAGAGGTACCTAAATACCTATAATGATCCCTTCTGAAAAAGGGACTTAGGAACTTTTGAAAATTTTACCCTAAGTGACCTGCCCAAGGTCATTCAAGAAGTCAGTGGTGGAGAAGAGAATTGAACTCCGGTCTTCTGAGACCCAGGCTATCAACCTAACCACAGAATCATTCTTCCTCTCTTACATTTAGAGATAATAAAGTTCAGTCTCCATACACTGTCTACATCTCCATTATTATAAGATATATGTTGTGGTAGACCATAGACCTCAATGAGATCATCTACATTTCAGAGGTTTCATGAGGCTATTTCCAGTGATACTCTTACTCAAGGAGGCAAGCACCTACCACACCAATGCCTATCTGTACTCCAGTAGATTGTTATCAACCCCTGATGGTAATTCAAACTTGTCCTTTTGGTTTTCAAATGCTCAATAGGCAGACTTCATCCTGTATTTATGACCTCATATCCACCTATTCCCAAACATTCATACATTCCACTCCTCTGCTGCCCTTTCCACTTTCCTGGACTCTCCTTGTTTGTGGGTTGCTTTTCACCTGTTTTGGCCTATCTGCAACTCTTGTTCATCTTGGGGCCAATGAGTTGTGTCCACTAAATACTGGCATTTAGTTTATGATTTATTTTCTCTTTGTAAAGGATGCTATATAAAAATAAACCAATGCATTTTGTAAATCAATGAGTTTGAGAGAACTACATACAGAAAAAATACCTTCTTAAGATTGAAATCTGTTAGAGCAATAATGTGGCAGTGACACAAAGGAACCCTATGACTAAGAATTCTTTCCAGTCATCTTTCTTTTTGAGTCCAAGCTAGAAAATATATAGAATATTAAAATTAGTTTATTCAATCTGACCTACCGTATTCTGAATCAGAACTGTGTTATCTTTGCCCATTTTCAGGCATATCCTCAACAACATTAGTGAGTGTACCTCCAACAAGAGTATCTTTATCATTCTGAAATGCATAGGTTAGTACTAGGAGGAGGTATCATGTTAATATACTGTACACTCTTTATAATTGTACTTCTTGGAAAAACAAGAGTGTTTTCTGTGCATTATGGAATGCTGCTGTAGGGCTCTTGTGAGGTTAACACATAGAGTCATATAATATTTAGCTTGAGTATGGGTGAATCTTATGCAATTTTAGGTTTTGGAACTCATGTTATTCTGTACTTTATGCCTCACTGCTTTCACAGGCTTCATATGTTGCTCACGTGTATTTTTCTGTGAGTCATGCCTACAGTAATTGAAGACTAACCTTCTTTGTTGTAACCACCTGCCTTCTCATCAACTTATTTGATGAAAAATTCAGCCCGACTGAAATACAGAACTATGTCTTTACTGATGTTATGTCCACAGTCTGAGCAATAGCCATGCAGTTTATCTTTCTCATCTCATTTCTAGCATGCTCTTCCTTTGCTCAGAATGGGTTGAGGAAGATGAAGCTTTCTGATATGGCTTTGTAGAAGACCTCAATTTGCAACCACTAGTTTACAAAGCACCACAGAGGACAACAAAGGTCTCTCCACTGGGAACTCATTGCTCCCCACTGTGGCATATTGAACAAGTGTAAAATTACAAGCTTTCACTTCATATTTTTTAAGGGTTTTCCTTGTCTTGTTTGCAGTTTAGGTAGCTCTGTTGGAAAGTATGCAAACTG
This sequence comes from Trachemys scripta elegans, assembly GCF_013100865.1. Classification (NCBI taxonomy): domain Eukaryota; kingdom Metazoa; phylum Chordata; order Testudines; family Emydidae; genus Trachemys; species Trachemys scripta. The sequence goes on along the minus strand of NC_048302.1, from coordinate 27,532,503 downwards.
GGTTTTCAACAGTCAGTCTGCAAAAAAAGCCAGCCTAGAGTAATGTGGGTTATGTTGTGCCTTTCTGCCTTAGGTAGCAGCCTGCTATCTCTAGTCTTTCCCTTTGTATTTGGTTGTTGTGTGTTAAGAGTTCTGAATTCTTAGAAACAAAGTAGTGTTACGTTGTAACTTTCTAGAAAGAGTATTTATGTTTTGTTTCTATCTCTGTGTATTTCCTATAAACATAACACCCACTAAAACTCATTACAGTCCATGCTACCTCTGGACTTTTCAGTAGCTGTACATCTGTAAATGAGCCTGCCAAGTGCCTCAAGAAAAACGGTTCATTACTCTTGGTTTTGGCTACTGTTAACCGATTTGAAAGTTTTGGCTTTGTGGACTCCATACTCTAATAGTATAATCCCGCATCCCTGTTTTTCATGTTAGTATTTGATTCAATAAAAACATCAATTTTTGATTTTTCACCCATTTATTTCACACAAAGGATAAAATCAGAGTAGCAAAGCAAAAATCTCTGCCTTCGAACATAGCTCCATCTGAGATATCAGTTAACCTTCGTCTCCAAAGAAGTTGTCTATTGTCCAGGTTAGATGAGTACTGTTCTTTGTTTCCATGCACAAGGTTCTCAACTACAGAGGCAGCAGTCTTAAGATCTACACTTTAACTTCCAATTTTTATACTGATACAGCAACAGCTCTGGTCAGAAAATGCTTCATGGTGTCCAATACCAGATACAGGAGGTCTGTGCAAATCCACTCCCCTCTGCAGATCCTACGTAGAATTTTTCCAAACTGTGATATTCTAGTGTCATCACCTTTGGATTCATCTTGGTGCTATTCAACTTCCTTTTTTTGTATTTCTACTGTCCTTTATAGGATAATCTACAGAGTAAGGTAAGCCAAGAAAACGAAGGCTAAATTTGGCAATCAGATCAAATGCATAAAGAGACAACTCAGGATTTACCCAAAATATGTCTTTTCTTCACCTAGACAGGCACCCTCTTCCTGTTACTGCCGTGATTGATTAGTGGAGCACCCAACAACCTGCTAACCATCTGGGAGACAGGAATTTGCAGTTTCTTTCTAGAAATGTATCTTCACTTGGTTTGTTGTGTGCTCATAAGCCTAGTACTTAATCACCATATGTGGGAGGTGTTAACTAGGGAATTGCCTTTCTAGTCTAATTTCATTATTATTTATATAAGTGCTGTAAGAGTACATGGTATTGTCACTGTACAAAGGGTTAGAAATGCCACACAAATAAGATTCCCTGTCCCAAAGAGCATATAGTTTAAATAAGCAAGTGGGCACAATAAACTAAGAGGCAAATGCAGAGGGGAGCTGGTTGCTATAAGGGAACAGATGTCAGAAGTTTATTTGGAGGAGGAGGAGGAGGGAGGCTGTTCCAATATGAAAGATGACTTAAAACTGGGAGTGGGCGAAGGAAACAAATTGAGGTTTTATACAATTATGTCTTCTGTCCTATCCAGAAGCACTTGTGCTTTTGAAAGTGTAGTGGAATTTGACAGGAAAATATATATCCTTAAAAGAGGCTAAAAACTATACCCATATTATTCTCCAGATAATTATGAAAATACACACTGCCACCAAACAAAAACAAAGACCCCCAAAAACCCTACAGCTCAAAACCAAAAGACCTTTTCCCTTCTACTTCACCGCACCGCCGCTCTCCTAAATTCCTGGGAGAACAACAACTAAACATTGAGCAGGACCTAAAAGTCAACAAATACAGGCGCTGGGGAAATGAGACAGGAAGTGAGTTCTACAGTTAAGAACAAGGCCTTGAGCCCTCTGATGATTAAACCAGGGAGTATTTGTAAAATGCCACCCGCACAGTGTGGCACTCTGACCCCTTCTAACGGAAGCTGGGCGACATACAGAAGTTGATGACTCAGCTACAGCCTTAGCTAAGAGAGTGCTTTTATTTCAGGCAGTAGAGACTCGTGCATTAAGATTTAGAGGTCTGAGGCTCAATCCCTGCTTTTGATGACCACCACAGGAATATTGGGTAACAAGTAGCAGCCTGAATGGGGATTTAAATGGGTGGACTTAAATGGATTTAAATCGGAAGCTCAGGATGACCTTTCCTGGCCCGAGGGAGTATGTAACTCACACCTACCTAGCTCATGAAGTAACGTGACCACTGGTTGATCTCAACTGCTGTGGTATCATGTGTGCAGAGAGACAATCTCTGAGGAAACCAGGGCCCAATGCTCTTAAAGGATATTTGCACCACATTGTCTGACCCTCCTTTCAAGAACCAATCATAAATTTTCTTTAAAAGAAAAATAATAATCATACAGGTGGATTTCCCACCCCACCTCCAAACTATCCTTGCAAGGATGCCACACACAGAGACTAGCTTGCCCATGCTGCATTTTTGGGGCGGGAACAATCACTCTCTTTGGGCTCTTTCCTCTCACAATAGAAACATATTTTAGTTGTTTCCATCTTAAAAAACCCTCCCTTGATCCCACCTGCCTCTCCAATTACTGCCCCATCTCCTTTTTTTCCTCTAAACTCATTGAACGTGCTGTTTACAATCGCTGTGTGGAGTTCCTCTCATTCAGTTCCATCATAGACCCTCTCCAATCCATCTTGTGGCTCTTGCATTCCACTGAAATCACTCTTGCCAATGTCTCTAATGATTGCTTCCTACCCAAAGCTCAGAACCAGTACCCCATCCTCATTCTCCTTGACCTGTCAGCCATATTCAACCCAGTTAACCATGCTCTTCTTCTTGAAATCGTGTCTTTTCATACCTTCCATGACTCCGTCCTCTTCTGGTACTCCTACATCTCTAATCAGCATCTCCTTCCGAGGATCCCCAGCACGTCCCATCACCTTTCTGCGGGAGTTCCACAGGGATCTGTCCTTGGTCCCCTTCTCTTCTTCTACACCTTTCTCTGTAGAATCTCATCTGCAAACACAAATTCAACTACCATGTCTATGCAGATGACTCAGATGTACTTCTCTACTCCAGACCTGTCTCCTTCTGCCCATGTGAAAATCTCAGCCTTTCTTTCTGAGATCTCCTCATAGGCATCTAGCCATCAGTTCAAGCTCAGCATGGCTAAAACACAGCTCTTAATCTTTCTTCCCCCAGCTCTCCTTAAGACCTCATTTCTCAATCACTGTGGACAATGCAACCACCATCCTGCCCATCACTCAGGCTTATAACCTGGGTGTCATCCTTGATTTGGATGTTTCTGTACGTCCTCACATCCAGGCTATGTCTGGGTCTTGCAAATTCTTTCTGTGTAACATCTCTGATATATGGCTTTTCCTATCCATCCATACATCTAAAACTGTCATCCAAGCTCTTGATTAGTGCAACATCCTTTCCTCTGGCCTTTATGCATGCAATCTTGCGCCTCTCATATCCATTCAAAATGCTGCTCCAAAGATCATTTTCCTAAACCATTGCTTTGACCAAGTCACCCCTCTCTTTGCATCTCTCCACTGGTTCCAGTTTCTGTATTGCATCAGACATAAGTTACGTGGTTTCATTTTCAAGGCCCTTATGGCCTATCCCCACATTAGCTGTCATTTCTTATTCAGTATCAGAAGGCTGATTCCTGCCTCTGATCAGCCAATGATGCTAGCCTTCCTCACCCACTTGTCAGATTTTCAAACAAGCACCCCTTTGTGCTTTTTCCCATATTTCCCCTCACACTCAGGAGGAATTCTCTGTAAACATCTGCAAAGCCACTGCTCTCCAAATCCGTCCTTCAAACTCTCCTTTGCTGCGATGCCTACAAAACAGCTTGACAAGGATTAGGCTGCTGGCATGGTGAGACTATTGCCTCTAATCCTGACCAATACTGTGTCATTGTTTCCCGGTACTTCCCCATCAGTCGGTTTGTGTGCATCCATTGTCTCATTTTATACTAATATTGTAAGCTCTTTGGGGCAGGGGCCATCTTTTGTTCTGTGTTTGTACAACTCCTAGAACAATGGGGTCCTGGTCCATGACCAGGGGCCCTAGGCACTACAATAATAATGATTAAGGGGCCTCCCTAGTACAAAAAGCATTGGGGAATGCTTCAAGGATGATTATCTCTTAACTCCATGAGATTTCTCGGGAACAGCTCCTGGGAAGCTCTTGCAGGTGTCAGCAGGCCAGGCCTGGTGTGCTCCAGTACATTATGCTCCATATGCATGTGCTTTCCCCCAGGCTGGTGTTTAGTCATAGAGTTTAAGGCCAGAAGTGACCAGCTGATCATCTAGTCCAACCTCATATATATCACAGGCCACCAGCACCCACACACTAAACCCATCAACCGAAGAAATATCAGCGTGGGATGTTTGACCACATGTATACAGTTTGGAACAAAAGATACATGTTAAATATAGACAGAGGGAGAGGGATTGTAAAACTACTTTATATAACTATATCACAATTCATTTGACACTGGCCATTTAATACAGATCTATCTATCTATTTTTCTACTGCTGCCCATCACCATGGTATCTGAGTATTTCCATGTAAAAAAAAATCAATAGCAAAGTCCCTAGTATACTTCTTGGAGTTATTGGCATTTTTTCCTTTCCTGCTCCAAAACTCTACTTGCAGCAGGTTTTTTTATTTTTATTTTTTTAAAACAAATATATTATTTTATTTAAAGTGCAGGTTGTGATAGGGTTTAGGGGTAGAAGGCGGTGTAGTGTTGTGATTATCATTCTTATGATGGAAAGGCTTTTATAATACTATTATAGTTCTAGACTCTACATCTATACTTACCTCTGGGTTCGGCAGTAAGCAATCGATCTTCTGGGATCGATTTATCGCATCTTGTCTAGACGCGATAAATCGATCCCAGAAGTGCTCGTCGTCGACACCGGTACTCCTGCTCCGCAAGAGGAGTTGACGGGGGAGCCTGCCTGCCACGTGTGGACCCGTGATAAGTAACTTGTAGTTCGAAATAAGATACTTCGACTTCAGCTATGTTATTCACGTAGCTGAAGTTGCGTATCTTAGTTCGAACTGGGAGGTTAGTGTGGACCAGCCTGTTTGCACAACATTCAATTTATCATCTTCTTCATCCCCAGGTACTTCTCTGTAGTCCCACTGCCTAATCAGTATTTTCTCTCTCCTATCTGTGTGCCCTGAATTATTTCCTGCTGTTTGGATGTTAGCCTTTATGAATCTCATTGTATTGATTGCATCAGATTTCAGCCTCTTTCTCCAGTTCATCATGATTGTAATGTTATCCTCAAACTATTTGTGATCTTGCCTTCTTCCCCGCCCCCAAACCCCAGCATCATAACCTCTTTGAATTTTGTTGTTATAATCTCCACTCCATCCTAAATTTAAAATATTCATTAGTATTAATCCCAGAACAGACCCCTGTTGGGATCCAGTTTGACACTGACACATTGCTAATTACTTGGCATGTGATTTATTATTTTTAAGCCAATTGTGTGTGATGAAGGGAAAGAAGGAAATTAGAGGAAAGCATGCCATTTTTACAGAAGGTGTAATTAAGGAAGGGTGGGAAGGAAATAGACATCACTGGTGTTGCCAACAAGACTCAGCAATATTTTATTCCACTTATTTCATCCCCTTACACAGGCAGATGCTAGATTTTTCTACAGTAGGTAACAGAGGCAAGATATTTTGATCGCAGACTTCCAAGTTATGAGAGGGTGAAAAACAGGAGCGCCTCATGGATCAAAGAAGCACAGATTGGAACCTCCAGGAGAAGAACATTGGTAACACACTGCAGGTGAAATCATGGTCCCATTGAAGTCAATGGGAGTTTTGTCATTGACATTAGTGGAACCAGGATGTCACCCTCAGTATTCAAAATTCTATCTGATTAAAAGAGAAAAACTCAAAATAATTTGTATACACTTTCTTAAAGAACACTTGTTGCCAGATTTGGAGATGGAGATACAAGTGAAGTTTGTTTTCTTTGCATATTTGAATGAACTTAGCACTCAGAAGTTCCCAGGCCTTCCCACTGTCAGCCAATGTGCTTCAATTTTCTGTTGAAAGAACCTTCTCCAGTAATTCAGACTTTTAACTTGTTCAGTCTTTGACTGCTCTGCAGGAAGCACAGTATTTCACAAGTGTGCTGACAAGAAGTATTGTTGCAGACACTGCTGGAAGACAGACAAGACCGCAGGAATAATGTTTAACTAGGTCATAACTTTATTAAGTAACATCTAGGAATTTGTCCTGTGCAACTCATCCCTCTTTTGTAATCTGTACCACTGCTGGAGGGCTGTCATCACCCCCACCACCCTTTTAATCTGGTCCAAGATCTGTTGCTGGGAACCCATCATCCTGCCTTGTACATGGGTTTAGGGGGTAAGGAAGAAGGGGTTTTCAGACATTAGTAACTCCAACTCTATTCCCCACAGCCCTTTAGGGCTTGGTCTACACTACCCCCCCCCAATTCGAACTAAGGTACGCAACTTCAGCTACGTGAATAACGTAGCTGAAGTCGAAGTACCTTAGTTCGAACTTACCTTGGTCCACACGCGGCAGGCAGGCTCCCCCGTCGACTCCGCGGTACTCCTCTCGCCGAGCTGGAGTACCGCAGTCGACGGCAAGCACTTCCGGGTTCGACTTATCGCGTCCAGACTAGACGCGATAAGTCGAACCCAGAACTTCGATTTCCAGCCATCGAACTAGCTGGTAAGTGTAGCCAAGGCCTAGGAGATGGCTAATCCACATCCAATTCCAGTTTCATTTTATCAGGGTACCAGATACCATCTTGATTGATTACCTGCACTGTGTAATGGCTGGAGCATAGGAAGCCAGGCCAGTAGCATGTGCTGAGTCAGGGTTTAAGGCAGGTGTCAAGACTATTTACCAACTCAAGTCAGGAAATGGGTACCAAGGTCAAACATGGCCAGGGGCAAAGACAAGCCAGAAGTCAAGGTCTATAGCAATTCAGAGTCTGCATTGTTGCTCAGAAGGGTATAGCATAAATCGGTTGGCTCCCATGTACACAGGGGCAGGATTTATAAGCTCCCTGGGCCAACTTCCTTGTTGAAATACTTGGTAATGACCAATCAGTCAGCCACAGGGTTCTGTCACTCCGGCTTCTTTGAACAGTACTTCCTACAGTGCCTAACCATTCAGCAATTGTTGGGTGCTGCTTTACCCAGCTCCCCAGAGCCAATGTGGAGGTGTTGGTCTCCAAGGTCACTGCAACCCTGGGTTCTAGACCTATAGATCGTTATGCACTGGGATCCTGCTGAGTTGTGACTAAATGAATTTTGCAACTTAACCTCCTTACTGTGTCCCTGGGCTGCTCTGGGGAAGATGAAAAAATGCCAGTCAGTCTAAGCCACTTTGGCATTGAGGGAAAAATTCCTTCCCAGATCGCAAAAGGCATCTTGCATGATGTCCATAGCAAGGCCTAGAAACCTGGTCCTATCCTAATTCCAAGGGGTGTGTGTGAAGGGGAGGGTGGTATTTCCAATACAGAATGGTGCTCTGGGGAAGTGGCAAGGGCTTATAAATCCTGCCCTTGTGTACATCGGAGCCAACAGATTTATGCGATACCCTTCTGTCCAACCAATCAGCCGCAGCATCCCCCTCCTGAAGCCCATGGAGAGGCTGGGTTACCATAAGGAGCAGAAGTGGGGAAGGGTACAATCCTTAAAGGAGCCAATGGTTTTATTTCCCTTGCTGGCCCAGACACAGCAAGCTCTACCACTGAGGCTGTGTGGGATGTGGGGGAAAGGAGTGGAGAGGGAACTGTTTTTGTGGTGAGGACACTTATCTGAATTGGACTGAGATAAACAAGTAACTAAGTTCATATATACCACTGGTCACCAACAAATTTTGGCTCCTGCCAGATGAAACTGAATTCAGACCAGTGGCCTAGAGATGAAAGAGTTTCTATCACATTTTACCAAACCCCTGAGCCATCAAGTTCCCAAGTGCTTGAAATTATACAGTAGTGTCAGAAAATATGCAGTAGTCATGGCATACAGTATGCTTAAAATGTTAATAACCTTTTTAGCTGTGTCTTAAACATCTTTGAGCTACTGTAATTTGACAGCAGATGATTTTTTTAGCTGTTTTCCTGGAGCAAATTATTCACTATTCCCATTACATGTCATTCATCAAAAACAACATCTGGGATACATAGCTGTAGCATAGCATCTGAACATTGTTAGCTCACCTCATATTGGAGTGTAATAGTCTCTCCTGAATTTAATAAGTCTGCATTAGTATGAGCAGTACCCAGAGTAACCTGAGTCAAAGAAAATCTATTTAACTCTGTTTATGGGAGAGGCATATTGTATAATTTTCCCCAATGTAACTTAAATGAAAATCAGTCTTACATACTGACTGAACACTTTCTAGCACTATGCATCGTTCTCGGATCTGTATATAATCCTGTCTGAATTTGACTCAAGTATTGGGGTGACTTTATATTTGTCCAGGATGCAAAGGTGAGCTGAATGTATACAAATGTACATTCAGATGGTCATTCTGACAGTATGCCCAGATGAAAAGTTGCATCAGGCTAATTCAAATAGAATAACAAAAATAGAAGAACAAGCCAAACTGTCATCAAAGGCTTTAGGTATATACTTTATTATTTGCATTTGGGTAGCATCCACAGTGCAGGAGGCACTTTCCACACGCATAGGAAGATGAATTTCCTGCCCCAAAGAGTTTACAGTCAAAGACCCTCAGAATCCTATCTTGCGTTTACCTACCCTCCACAAAGTTCTTTGGTGGCATGGTCTATGTTGTAGGCCTGGTACCCTAAAGTGTGAAACACATGCATACGTACATTGTTCTGTATAGTGAAAGGGGCCATGATGTGGCACCCTTGGGTTCTATATTACCTTCAAAGGCTAATTTATGTTGTATGTCCCAGCAGTAGTCCGGGAATTCTAATTATCATGCTTCCAAACAGCCACAAGCTAAACAGTTTCCTCATTCAGCCACTAGAAAACTTTTGAAGGGCTTCTGTTTCCACCATCAGATCCAGGAAAGAGGCAAAACCCCCATAATATCCTAGAGGACTAGTGAGAACCACCAAAACTTCACCTTGCATGTTGCTTTGCTCAGGTAAACTCAAAGAGCCTAATTTATATTTTTACATTTTTGGATACAAACATTGTACCTAAATTCTGATCATGAATAAAATGATCAGCCCTCTAAACACAGGAATATCAGAATAGGACCTTTTTTGAAACCAATTTTCTTCTTGTTTTGGATTCCTGTATTGCAATCCATAGTAATACAGCCATGTACTGAACCATACCAGGATTAGGTTGGTACGTCATGTGACAGATGTATGTACGTATGAATGACAGGGTCTGGTTTATGATTACCTGCAGTGTGATGTTAAATTTGTTTTAACCCAGCAATAAAAACTGCCTTCTAATTCTTTGTATTAGCCCGCATCACACACAGTGGAATTATTTGTCACCGCACAGGGTTATACAGTGCACCTCAGTATATTTTTTCACAATATTATGGCAGAGCTCATAAACAGAAACAATTCCTGGCCAGAGATTGCAGGAGGCATTATAAATGCAGAGACTTACCAATACAGTATGTGTTTCATTTGTAGGCATATTTAATGCTTTTCATTTTAGGATTTCCACTTTCAGTTTAAAATCTTTCTTCTGTGTAGATGTTAAAACGAAATGTTAGCTCAAGGAGGCCAGCATTTGTTATCCTATTTTTTTGGTTTATATATGTTAGCATCTAACATGAGAATTATTCAGAAGTGTGTAGGATACTGCAGTAATAAGAGTTTTAGCTTTTCTGGCCTAGAGGGCAGCCATACTTCACGCTTTGCTACCAAGGCAACAGTTTAGCTTCAGGCAACGACTCAAGTAACTGTATATGCTAATAAGAGATCAAGATTCTCCAGAACATAAAACTATGTCACCCTGTTTCAGTTGTAAGAATGTATTAATACCAAAAATGCATGGCTAACCTAATCTCTGTAACATTACATTTATTGCTCTCTCTAATAAACTGAATCTTTGAGGAAGAAGAGAAAAGGGTGAACAGACTTAATTAGGATGTGTCTTATAATGCAATAAGGGTCAGGAAAAACTGAGATGTATTCAAATAGATGCCCTCTCATTTTCTACACTTAGGCTGAAGGGGAAAAAAAGATATCAGAAGTGTATTCAGTGTGTTTTTCCTTATCGATTATCTGCGTATTCAGAATACTTAATTTCAGATGTTATTCACGCCTGCCTATACCATCTGTATCTAATATATAGTGTAAGGATACCTTCAGCTATCTAGAGTTGTTACTGAATGAACTTTAAGTCAGCAATTTTGGAAGACACATAAACTAGCTCAGATGTTTCCAGACTCAGCTGGGATTTTTTTATTAAATGTATGAGTTTGAGTCTCCACTCCTTTGTACAGTTCACAGAGCTGGGAAAGAGCAAAAATTTCAGTATGTGCTGGGAGAATGTGAATATACTACACCAGAAATGGCACACCAGTCTATTGGCCCTTGAATATGTGTAACCGTGTAGGCATACACAACAGGGGCAAACAATTCCTAATGCATACAGGAACATGAGTTGCAGTCTGGTGCACAGGTCAGACTGAGTCATCACTTCTTCAATGTGCCATACCCAGCACTCTGTTCATGGTCTCATCAGTTTTTTTTAGTACTGCAGTTTTCATTTTTTTTAAAAAATTACATTTCTGCACCTTGGGGCTGGGAAGATAATCTCCCAAACTGGAGCAGTGTTGTTTTAAAGAGTTGATCGGTAGACAAACAGAAACAGCAACTCCAAGGGAGGCAAGAAGACTTAGTAAATACTGAAGCCTAATGATGAAAATTTGTCAGCATTGTTCACTATGTAATTGCTGATCATAGTAGCAGCTATTCTGGGATCGTCGGTTGAATTCCAGGTCAGCCCCTTGTCTGGGAGAAGGAGGCCACAGCCTAAACCAATCAGCCCAAATCAGCTCACCTGATATTGCACTTGAGCATGAGCAGTATACTTCATCTTAGCAGTGGTGGGACATCTCAACTTGGGAACCCATTGGGGATGCACAGGCTGAGCCAGTCACAAGTGCACAGTTTTGTAGGTGCTCCAGTTTTGAACCACCATGGCATTCAGTGACACAATCACTTTGCAGGTCCAAAAAGTGCCTTGCCTAGATTTCTTACTTTGCAATGTAATATTTGTTTGCGTGATATTTCATTTCACGAGACCTCTGCACTCTGTGGTGTGTTCCTGGTAGCATCTGTCAGGGCAATATTGTCAGAAGTGGTGGTATACATTAGTGTTATGTGCGCCTGGTTAGCTTGGGTGAAGGGGATTCTCTAGGGCTGGGGTCCTCTCAGATTATTTTTCCTCTCCTCCTCTGCCAAGACCAGCTTCCTTACCTATAGAGTTGGGCAATACATTTTTCTTCTCTGGCCAGTTGGGTGGGAGAGATGGAGGCCAGGAGCAAGGCAAGGATGCAGGGAAATATTGCACCCTTGTCGAGGCAATACAGGCTCTGGAGTCAGTGGTGGATCTTGGGGAAGGGGCAAGTCATCAAGAGGGGGAAGAAAAGGAGGATGAGAAGAATGGTTGGGTAAGATGACTGGGGGTGTCAGCTGGAACATCTGGCTTGGTCGCTGGAGATTGGAAGTGTCCAGTGGTGAAAATACATCTTTTGACTCTTATTCCCCAGGTTCTGGAGGTGCCTGTATCACTGACACAGTCTTCAGTTGCTCTTAGAAAACTGGACACCCTCACCCTGTTTAATACAGACTATAGGATTTTGGCCAGGTGCTTCTGAAGGAGCTTGGTGGGGTGGCTCCAACGCTGATCTATGGAGCTTAGGCCAGTGCAATCAAGGGTAGGCTGCTAGCGGACTTGCTGTGTGGTTGTCAGAAGGTATTTGACCCAGGGGCCTGGAGAGGGTATGCATCTTCCTTGGATCAAACCAAGGCCTTTGACTGGGTGTGGGATGTGCTGCAGCACTATGGGTTCCCAAACACCTTTCTGTTCTGTTAAGAAAATGATACCTCCTGTCCTTGCTGGATTTCTCTAATCAGATTCAACTCTAACCTGCAGTTCTTGATAGACATCCTGATAGTCCTGGGGGAATTGGGGCACAGTGAGATGGATGCAGAGGGAACAGAGACACCTCCACAGTCAAGGATTGCAGGATTTCAGGAGCGCAGGGTCAGCCTCCTGCTTTCAAGTTGGAAGAATGCAATCAGGAATTACTGGGACCAGGTTTGGGAGTATAATCAACCCTAGCTAATAAAACATATCTTTTCAAGAGTTAAGTCTCTAATAATTCATTATGATGCAAAGAAGGTGCCAGAGGGAACTGCATGGGCACCGTAAAAACATTTGGCTCTGTTTTACCCTGAGGTCAATAGAATAAGGGATTTTGGTATTCTGGCCAGAGCTGCCACCCTAACCAAACCAATTATCCCAGATATGACCCTTTTGGGGGGATACTAAGCAATTGTTAAATTAATAATCCTCTTCTGACAACTTTTTGCAGCTTTTAGAGATTTATTTGTATCTGCTAAATTGGAGACATAGTCTCCTGAAACCCCATGAATTCTTGATGAAGAAGAAAATCCAAAAAATTTGAATTTCTTCTTTTTAAACCCAAAGAGTTTGCAACTCTAGTCTGCTTAGTTTGGTCATAGATGAGTTAGACCCATGAATTTTTCATTCCCTTTGCAGAGAAAAATACACTGGGAGGGCTATGGATACAAGAGTCAGCATAGAATCCCTCTGTACGATTTAGAGCTCCCTGCAAGTACCTTAAGGAGAGCAAGGATGGCCCAGTGGTTGCCCTAGAACATAGGAGACCTTTAGTTAATTCCCTGCTCTGCCACAGACTTCATGCATGACCTTGGGCTAATCACTTAGCCTATCTGTGCTTCAGTTCCCCATCTATAAAAAGGGGGTCCTGGAGAGGAGCTAGGCACTGCTGGGATAAAAAAAATCCACCCATTGAGTCATCTTGAAAATTGACTCCCCTACAAGGGAGTTGGTCATATGATACACACACATGTAAGTCACTTAGAATCCATGCTTTTAGAGCTGGGGTGTAGTCACATATATGAAGCAGGTCTGGATGTTTTTAAGCCCTGTTGATCAGAGGGCCAGCTGAATCTGCCAGGGATGTGACATATCCACAGTGTTATCTACAATGCAAATGGTTTGTGGCAGGGGCTTTATTAACAAGACAGCACACCCTTAGATGTGGGCAAGTACAACTGGCAGACTAGAAGGTGATGCTTCACACAAAGTGAAAAATAACATGTCAGTATGCCCTGAAGTATAAAAAGAAATTAACTTTTAAGAACAGCTCGTTCTGTTGATTTGAGGAGAATACTGACTTATTATTCTCCCAGCATCAATAGATCTTGGAAATATGTACTTTTATTTTTCCCAATTTTGATCCCATTAAGCTTGTGAAGGTGTATTTTGCATTCCTGTTGGAAGGAATATCGCATCAGAGAAGATACAATGGGTATGAGTGCCGTAGCAATGCTCCTAAATGAAAGTATGCCCCATTCATAGAGCAAGAAAGGAAAAAGTTCCCTTATACACCTCTGCCCTGATATAACGCAACCCGATATAATGTGAATTCGGATATAATATGGGTGGGGCTGCACACTCTGGAAGATCAAAGCAAGTTCAATATAACGCGGTTTCACCTATAACGCAGTAAGATTTTTTGGCCCCCGAGGACAGTGTTATATCAGGGTAGAGGTGTACCTCTTTGGAGTTATGCAGCAATCTCTTTTGCAGACTTGTAGTTTGATGGGGTGTGGGAGTATTTTGTATCTTGAAACCTTACAGTTCTGGGCAATATATGTATATATTATCTAATTATTCCTTACTTTAGTGTGTGGAAGAGAACTATCATCCCACTTCAATGTTTGTATTTGTATTACTCATAACTCTGTATGGTTATTTTTCTAATAAGTTTCTTAAACTCTTTTTTCCCTTTTGGGGATATTAAAGTTCTCTTTATGTTATATAGGTGCCTTAGTCTTTTTTTTTTTTTTTTTTGGTCATTTTATCTGGTTCAAATTGCGTAGGCACTGAGACGGCCTATTTATAGAAGAGGAGAGAGTGTGATTTTTGGCATGAGGGCAGTAGAGCCTTCACCTGCCATTGATCTACAGACCGAGGTAAAGGTTACCTACAAAAAGAAAAATGTGACATTCTCCTCAGATAAAGAGAATAACTTGTTCTTCAAATGAAATGGAATCTGGTTTTGTTTTTGTTACTTTTACAATCTGACTTTAACGTCCTCAAGGTCTCAGCATTATTCCAGTTATTTGAGGTGTAGGAGTTTTAAGATCATGCATTCAGATTTACTCATCCTTGATATGGGAACTGCAATTGGTGAATGACAATAGTTTCCGAATGCAGAGGCTTATTAGCTGTGGTTTGTTTTGATTTTTTTAAGGTAAATCCTAGCAGGTGGTGGTACATGACGCAGTCTTTTAAGACTCTTGCCCTTGTCTGTATATACAACATAGTATATATGATGTGTGCTTATTCTGTATGAACGCATAATAATCTGTGTGATTAGTCTAGGTTATAGAGAAGAGCTTTCTTGCACTCCCAGATACTGACACATGCATGTCTTCTTGCATATGTCTGAGGCTTAGACAAGAATTCACTTAAGTGTGACATTCAGTACAAGGGGTGTAAGTATGGAATTTTTCCTGACATGGCCCTAGCAGTAAGGGCCAGCATGTCTGTAAGATGATTCGTGTAAATATATACAGGATCTGAATCTCTGTTACAAAGGTCATTTATATTGAGTTCTGTATAGAGATGGACAGAAGCATCTGTGGGAAATTTGGTAAACAAGGGGGTAAAATGGTGACTTAGGAGTAAGTTGTCATGAGCTACTTGCTCTTTTTTATGTAAATAACATTTTAAAATTGTATATAAAAAGATTTACAGCCCAGCGACATTAAGGTACTCCTCTGCGCTGCCATGAGGGAGAAGGGAGTTCAGATTCCCTCATGCTCAGAGGATTATGACATTGCAGAGACAGTCCACTTAGTCTCTTACTCTTTGAGAGTGATTTATCCAACTCAGAAGCACTAGTGGTTGGCTGCAAAGAGGGTAAGATCCAGTTCTCCACAAATCAGAGAACAGTAACTGCAATGTTGTTGATTTCTGATTGTGGACATGTGTACTGAACTAGAACAGAGAAAATATGGGTGGATCTTCACGAGCACTATTGAGTCAGTAGATCTAAATGTGTCAAACGCATGAAGGGTATGAAATTATAGGTATGCAAGTAAAAAGGCTTTATTTAAAAATGTATAAACAAATGAGTAACTGATCGCCACATAAATGATGGAATCACAATCTGGCTCCACACGAGTAAGAGTTGTTTCAATAGCTGCAGATCGCTACTATAAGGATGGTCAATTTTTATAAATTAACCACTGGGGATTTTATGAAATCTTCAGTTCATTCCTCTGTCGGGGCGAGATAACGGTGGCGCATGCACCTTGTGGGCAAGAAAGCGCCTGGAAGATGATGATGAATAACTGTAACTCCACATAAAAGAAAAAACATGAGTTTGGAACCCCCTTCCACTTTGCAGAAGTTGAAATTGGGATCTGGCAGAGCTCTGGCCTACCTCTCTAAAATGGATCCAAACTGGAATACTGGATCTGAACTACCTTGAATGTTTAGATCTGAACTTTTCAGCTGAGATTCATCTCCAGCTCCTTGTATACTCACATGTCACACTCATCCCCACATGGCAGTGTAAGCTACAGGATCTTCACTACCAAGCAAGCCTTTTCTTGGCAGCATGGCAGGGTTCTAGCTTCTCCTTATTGAATAGAGCAAATACTTGCCACTATTTCTTTTTGCTTTCATCATGCTTTTATGTGAGAGGTTTTTTTTTCTCTCCCAGCAATTCACACTTCTTAAAAAAATAAATAAAAATAAAAAAGCCCTCTACTAATGAACAGTTCTTTAGTCTTTCAGTGTTCGGGTGTCCTAATGAGGACCCTGATGACCAGTATCCTCAAAGACTATTCTTAAGTAATTTTATGTGGTGGTCTGCTTGTGTGCCAGTTAAATCACTGTAAGCCTGTATCTTATCTACTGTACTTCTGGTTATGGGTTGAAGGAGGCCATCCTCCCAGCTGTTTATGCTTTTTACAGCCTGAAACACCTGGAATTCCCTTTCCCTTTCCCACTGGCATTTTGAAACCCCATAAACTATTTTTGAGCTTTCAGCTATCGAATGTTGTAGCAAAATAACTTTACATCATTAATTTAAATTCTATAACACCTAGTAATTGAAATTTATTTTGAAATGCACCATCACTAACCTTGGGCTGTAAAGGCTCAGAAATATAGTTTATTTTTCAACAAGTAGAAAGAAAATGGCTTGAGAAAAAGAAATTATGGGGCTAAGAGCCAGCAAAGTTGGTTTTTATCAGTCATAACCACTATCTGGAAATAAGATCCCACATTAGAAAATCTTTGGAATGGCAGGGTGGCCATGCTCTACTGTACTGTGGCAAAATATGCAAGTTCCATTATTATATTACAGCCATTAAGATAAAAAGTAGATGGTTATCCTCTTGGGGCTTGCATTCCTTACGAACTCAAACCTCCCAATGACTTCAGATAAGACACTATCCGGCTAAGCAGGCTTTCTCTATGAAGAATGTACAAAAATGTAAATGCTTACAAAAAATCTCTAACACTAAATATATTATTTAGCTGGACTTGATTATATGCACCTAACCAATGCTCTTTTTGCAGTATAGTATTCATGAAACTAAAATAGAGTTTCTCACAGAGTCCTATAGCCCAGGCCCAGATGTCTACACCGCAATTAAACAATCCTGCAGGCCTGCGAACCCAAGTCAGCTGACATGGGCCAGCCATGTGTTTTTAATTGCAGTGTAGATATATCCTAAGAGGCTACAGAGAAAATTTTCAAGAGTCCCAGCATAAGCTGCTCTGGGGCTTCCAATTTATTTACAACAATCTGCATCCACATTATCTCTAACCCATACATTATGATAAAGGCTGAGCATAGTGATTTTTGCATACCTCCCCTTTGAATGTTCATTTTATTGCTGACCTCGGCAGATTGTTTCTTATTTCATTCTTTGACTCTGTATTAAAAAAACAATTTCTAAGTTGCTGATAGGGCTATAACCCTTCTTAATTACAATCCATAATTCTTTTTAATTAATTTCCATCTTGTACAGTTTGAGTTAATTTTGATTCCTGAGTACAGTACCCTTAGGAGATTGAACCTATCCTCTAGTTTTCAATTCAAACGTAATGTTATTCAATCTTGCTGCGGGAATAGATTCCCTATTTTATGCCCATTGCAAACTTACATACTTTTGTAATTCATTTTCTCAGAATGTCACCTTATACCAGCCTTTACATGGCACTTAAATGTAACAGAGTAGTGGTAACGACTCTATTGACTGCAGTATTGACACTCTCGAAATACCATAGACAGCCTCAACACCAACCTTATTTCATGGCTTTTTCACAAATAAGGCTATCTAGGGTTTTCCAAATGTGGTTAAAACTTTAATGCTCCCACTGAAGGAGATTCAAAAGCAAAGCAGTCAGTCCCTTTTAAATCATAGAATCCTAGAAATGTAGGGCTGGAAGGGATCTCAAGAAGTCACAAAGTCCAGTCCCCTGTTCTGAGACAGGACAAAGTAAACCTTGAACATCCCTGAAAGGTGTTTGTCTAACCTCTTCTTGAAAACCTTGCATGATGAGGATTCCACAAACTCCTTTGGAAGCCTATTCCAGAGCTTTACTACCCTTGTAGTTAGAAAGTTTTCCCTAACGTTTAACCTAAATCTCCCTTGCTGCAGATCAAGCCCATCACTTGTTGTTCTACTTCCAGTGGGCATGGAGAACAATTGATTGTAGTCTAGTTTTTAACAGACCTTAATATATTTGAAGACTATCAGGTCCCATCTACCCCAGTCTTCTTTTCCCAAGACTAAACATGCCCAGTTTTTTAACCTTTCCTCATAGGTCTGGTTGTCTAAATCTTTCAGAAACCTTTGTTGCTCTCCACTGGGCTCTCTCCAACTTGGTCACATCTTTTCTAAAGTGTGGCACTGAGAACTGAACACAGTACTCCAGCTGAGGCCTCAGCAGTGCTGAGTAGAGCAGGACAATTACCTCCTCTTACTATATTAATACACCCCAGAATGGTATTAGCATTTTTAGCAACTGCATCACAGTGACTCATTCAGTTTGTGATCCTCTATAACTCTCCAGACTTTTTCAGCAGAACTATCTAGTTCTTCCCCATTTTGTATTTGTGCAATTGATTTTTCGTTCCTAATTGTAGCACTTTGCACTTATCTCTATTGAATGTTACCTTGTTGATTTCAAACCACTTTTTCAATTTGTCAAGGTCATTTTTAATTCTACTCCTGTCCTCCAAAGTGCTTCAAACCCCTCCCAGCTTGGTGTCATCCACAAATTTCATAAGCTTATTCTTCACTCCATTGTCCAATCATTAATGAAGATACTGCATAGCACTGCACCGAGGACTGATCCCCTGAAAGACCCCTCTAGATACATCCTCCAAGTTTTAGATGGGCCCATGTCTTAGAGCACCTCAGCAACTTCAGCCAGTGCAGAATATGGCTGTCTACTTGTTTGATTCTTGCAGGAAGAATCACCTTTACCAGAGTTCTGTGATCTACACTGGCTTCACATTCATTACTGGGTGAATTTTCAGAGGTAGGTTAAAACTTGTAAAGCTTTTCACCTCACAGAATCATAGAGCCCAGGCCCAGATGTCTACACTGCAATTAAACAGCCCAAGTCCTGCAAACCTGAGTCAGTTGGCACGGGCCAGCCGCGCAGGTAGTGTAGACATACCCTTAGATCCTGGGACTGCTAATTTACATCAGTCCCCTTATCAAGTTGGTTCTGCCCTTTCTGACAGTTATCAATAAGGCTATGATTTTGTCATGATTAGTTTTAGTAAAAGGCACGGACAGGTCACGGGCAACAAACAAAAATTCATGACATCCCGTGACTTTTACTTAAAATAACCATACAATCTGGGCAGAGGCACACAGCCCCAGCTGCAGCCCTCTCCGCAGGGGAGGGGTGCTTGGCCTGGTGGCAGCCCCCACCACTAGCCATGGGGCAGGGGCACACAGCCCCGGCAGCAGCCCCCACCGTGGGGCTATGTGGGAACCATAGCCCCAGCTCCAGCCCCTGCCATGACTCCAGCCACGGCTTCAGCTGCTGACAGTTGAAGCTGAAGAAGTCAGGGAGGTCCGGTAAAGTCACGGAATCCGTGACTGCCTTGACCTCTGTGATTAAATCGTAGCCTTAGTTATCAGCACAACCTGTGTCATTTTGTTTACCAAGAAACATTCTTACATTTTATAGTAACATTCTTCGAAGTGACATGTTCCGAAAACTTAGTCATAAGAGTCAGAATACAGCAAATGAAAGAAAGTGATACTAGGGGTCAAATTTTGTTCCTGGTTATGCTGGTGCAAATCCAGAAGTCAAGTATAATTCTGGATTTGTAGAGTGGTTAATGAGAGCACTGTGTGGCCCTCTCACTTGTACCACCTTTGCATATATATATGGAACAAATGTGCGCAGAGAAGCAGCTACACCTCCATGTATATGTCTTGCTTGTCCTTCTGATTCCAACAGTTCACATAACAAAGAAGCCTTTAGAGGGAAGACATCATAAAATACATCTGAGTCTTGAGCAGAAAGAATTGTGTTCTGTTGTATAGCTGTCATACACTAAAGCTGTCTGCTTGTTGCTGGTGAAGAAACAGATATTTTGCAGTGTCTTAATGTTATGAGACCTTCCTCTCTTATTTGCCAAGTAATCTGTATGAAGGTGGCAAGTTATACTCTGTCTTTAGGGCCCAATGTGAGAGTCCCATGCACAGAGGATTTGCAAGCTTGAGTCAAAATGAACTAATACTGACTTCATGTACTATATATTTTTTTCTTTGACTTCTTTGTCCTCTAATCTTCTTGAAACTAAAGAGTATACAAAGTGTTCTGCTGGACCAGTGTAACATCCATTCATAGAAGGAAATCCTGACATTGTTTGCTATTTTTTCCAATTCTTTCATTCAAATACATCACCAGCTATTAGGCGGCATTCCAGATGCCAATACGGTATTAGCACCAGAGTAGAGAGGAATGATGGTCCAGTGGCTTGGGCACTAACCTAGAAGTTGGGAGACCTGCAGGCAGTCACTGCTCTGCCACAAACTTCCTGTGTGACCTTGGGAATGTCACCTGGCCTCTCTGTGCCTCAGTTCCCTTGCTGTAAAATTTTCCCTACCTCATGGGCTGTAGTGAGAATAAATACATTAAAGATTGTGACAAGTATCAGAGGGGTAGCCGTGTTAGTCTGAATCTGTAAAAAGCAACAGAGGGTCCTGTGGCACCTTTAAGACTAACAGAAGTATTGGGAGCATAAGCTGTCGTGGGTAGGAACCTCACTTGCATCTGAAGAAGTGAGGTTCTTACCCACGAAAGCTTATGCTCCCAATACTTCTGTTAGTCTTAAAGGTGCAACAGGATCCTCTGTTGCTTTTTAAAGATTGTGAGGTGCTCAAATGCTATGGTAATGGGGGACATATTAAAACCTGGTATAGAGTTAGAACTTCATATAAATTCTGAACGTTAATCATGTTGAAAGTGGAACTGTCAGCATAACATACAATGTATAACAAGGAACTGTAGAAGCAAGACAGTGCATATTTAGGACTTTTAAGAAAGTCTATCATTGGGGATAAATCTAATCTCTTAGCTCCACAGACACATCTATGTAGTTACCCTGAGTTAGTGTTACCTACATATGAGTATTTATTGCTGATGGGTGGTGTGATGGGGTGGACTAGGGCCAAAGGCCGCCTTCTGAAGGCCTCAGGGTTCTGCCAGACCCATCCCAGGAAGGGAGCAGTGGAGAGATCCTCCAAGCAGCCTAGAGTGGTTGTGAAGAAGCAACTAATCAGAGGGGCTCCTGGACCGGCCAACCAGGGCCCTATAAAGAGGATCTGCAGAACAGAGCAGCAGTTAGTAGCTGCTTGGAGCTGGAGAAGGAAGGACTGTGTGCTTGGCTGGAAGAGCAGTGGATCATGGACAGCTAAGTTGGAGTACAGCCTGGGGGAGTGGGAGGCTCCTGGCTGGCTGGCTGCTAGGACTAAGGCAAAGACAGTTTGCTAACAGGGACTGGAGGAGCACTGAAGGAGCTCCTGGCTGGCTGTGGGGACTGAGTAGACACTGAGCGTGGGGAGGGTCACAGGAAGATAGTGCCCCCAGGGAGGAAGTCCTAGGGATACAGCCCCATACCAGGGCTGGACTGATTTAAAGACCGTTGACACACCCAACCAGAGGGGGTGCTTGTGAGAGGTGGGTGCTGACCCCATTACAGGTGGTCATTATTATGTTACTATAAGTTTTGTTAGGGTGCTGATGATGTTTCCTCCATCGTTATCGATGAAGACCTCAATAACTCATTCTTTCGATGACCGGGTTCTGTGCGTCCGAAGATGACTGATCAGTCCAATTTGGGCGTGGAACGTCCTATCACACGTCGGGCAGACACGTAATGGCACTGTCGATGATGTACGAGCAGCTCTGGACTTGCGCAGCTCACGCTTTTTTTCAGCCTTAGCAATATGCCTCACCTCAGAGGTATTACTGCCTGTGTGAATGAGGCTGCGCCATGCTGGACAGTTCAGTGTGAAGGTTTCCCATGTGGCGGTGTTGATCTCGAAGGACTTCAAAGAGGTCTTCAGCATGTCCTTGAATCGCTTCTTTTGTCCTCCATGGGAGCACTTTCCCTGAGTGAGTTCTCCGTAGAAGAGCTGTTTAGGGATGCGTTCGTCTGACATTCTCACGACATGTCCGGCCCACCTGGTCTGGGCTCTCATCAGCAATGTGTGAGCTGACGGCAGACTGGCTCTAGTAAGGACATCAGTATTGGGCACTTTGTCCTGCCATCTGATTTTTAGAAGCTTTCGCAGACAGGAAATGTAGAAGTGATTGAACCTTCGTGCATGACTCCGATAGACAGTCCACGTCTCGCAGGCGTACAGCAGAGTTGGAAGCACCACTGCTCAGTAGACCTTCAGCTTTATTGGTAGGCTGATCCCTAGACGTTCCCAAACATTGGAATGCAATCGGACAAATGCAGAGCTGACTTTAGCAATTCTGCAGTTTACTTCATCATCAATTGACACTGCTCGGGAAAGGGTACTGCCCAGGTACGTGAAGTGGTCCACTGTCTGAAGTCTCTGTCCATTTACAGTGATGGACGGTTCTGAGTACGGAGCGTGGGGAGCTGGCTGGTGCATGACCTCAGTCTTCTTGATGTTAATAGTGAGACCGAAGTTGTTGCATACAGTTGAAAACTTGTCCATACTGGCTTGCATTTCTGGCTCTATACTAGCATTCAGAGCACGATCATCGGCAAAGGGAAAGTCTCAAAGTACAGTTTCCTTCACCTTGGTGATGGCACGCAGTCGCTTCAGATTGAATAGTTTCCCGTCAGTTCTATACTTCAGGCCTACTCCTTCAGTGCAGTGTTGAAAGGCATCAGTCAAAGTGGCAGAGAATATCATGCTGAACAAAGTGGGTGCTAAAACACACCCTTGCTTGACGCTGTTGGTGACTGGGAAGGCCGTCATCCAGGACACAAGCCATCATACCGTAATGAAATTGACATACCATTAGTATAAATCTGTCTGGACAGCCAAATTTCGACATGATCCTCCACAGGCGCTGACGACTGACAGAGTCAAATGCTTTCGTGAGGTCCACAAAAGTTGTGTAGAGTTCACGATTCTGCTCTTGACATTTCTCCTGTAGCTGACGCACAGCGAAGATCGTGTCAATAGTCCCATGTCCCTTGTGGAAGCCACACTGTGATTCTGGCAGTAAGCCCTTCTCCAGGTGAGTGATCAATTGGTTCAACAGAACCCGTGCAAGAACTTTCCCCGCTGTAGAAAGCAGCGAGATTCCACGGTGATTGTTGCATACCTGGTGATTGCCCTTCCTCTTATAGAGGTGCAAGATGGATGCGTGTCTATATTCTTGTGGAATGGTTCCCTGCTTCCAAAAGGATTGAAACAGCTCAGTGAGTTTCCGTAGCAGCACGGGTCCACCGACTTTGTACACCTCTCCTGGTATGACATCTGACCGGGGCTTTGCCACTTGACAGCTGATTGATAGCTTTGTTCACTTCGTCCTCTTCTGGTGAAGCATCCATGGAGTCATTGACTGCAACCTGGGGCATCTTGTCAGTGGTCTCATCATTGATGACTGAGGGGCGATTGAGAATTGCTTCAAAGTGTTCAGCCCATCTCTGGAGAATCTGCGTCTTCTCTGTAAGGAGCACAGTACCATCAGAGTTCAGGAGGGGAAAGCTCCCAGAAAACTGTGGACCATAGAGTGTGTTGAGGGCTTCATAAAACTGCTTATAGTCGTTCCTATCCGCATATGCCTGTACTTCATCTTTGGCGCTCAGCCACAAGTCCCACATTTTGCGCAGTCGGTTCTGTACTGTTCTGCGAGCGTTGATAAAGGCGGTCTTCTTTGCCGCTGAGGATGGATTGTTTTGATATGCACGATGCAGGTGGTGCTTCTCAGCAAGTAAGACCTGGATTTCTGCATCATTTTCGTCAAACCAGTCTTGCCGCCTGCATGTGGAGGGCCCCAATACCTTCAATGCAGCTGTATGGACAGTGTTGCGGAATCGCTCCCAGTCTTTCTCAGTGTCATCCTCAATACGAAGATCAGCAAGCTCATTCTCTAGGTCTTCCGCTAGATTTTCAGTGATGTGGCTGTTCTTCAGCTTCGACACATTGATCTTTTTGAGAGCCTTACAGCCTTTTGGTCGTCTCTTCAGCATGATACGGAGCTTCATTTTGGATACTATGAGCCTATGATCCGTCCAACAGTCAGCACCACACATAGCTTTTGTAACCCTGACATCTTGTCTATCCCTTCTCCTGATGATGACATAATCGATCAAATGCCAGTGGTTGGAACAGGGATGCATCCACGAAGTCCTGTTACGGGTAGGAGGCGGAAGACTGTATTGCTAATCAGAAGGTCATGTGCTGCACAGGTTTTCAGCAGTAACAGACCATTGCTGTTACACTTTCCCACTTCATTTTTCCCAATGACTCCTTCCCAGGCTGCAGCATCGCATCCGACTCTTGCGTTAAAATCGCCAAGCAGAAGCAGCTTGTCTGTGCGGTGCACTGACGATAGCAGAGTATCTAGTTCTTCGTAGAATTTATCCTTCACATCCTCTGGGTTGGTCATTGTAGGAGCATATGCGCTGATCAAAGTAGCTTGTTTTCCTTTTTGAAGCGGAAGCTACATTGTCGTGAGACGGTCATTCATACCCTTGGGGGAACTGGCAAGTTTCCGAACAAGATGATTCTTGATGGTGAAGCCAACTCCAGATTCACGACACTCATCACTGCTGCGACCACTCCAGAAGAATGTATAGCCACCGCCTGACTCGGACAGCTGTCCTTCATTAGCAAGGCTAGTTTCGCTAAGGGCTGCAATGTCACTGTTGTAGCGTGCGAACTCTCTAGCGACAAGTGCTGTTCTTCTCTCCAGTCTGTCTGCCGTGATGTTGTCCAGTAATGTGCGCACATTCCATGTGCCAACAGTGATCGGTGTCACTCTAAATTTTTTTTTTGTTTTTGTTTGACGGCTTTTGTGGGATCCCTGCCAGCCGTGGTATGCTGGCCAGGATAAGGTGAAGCAGGCAATGTTTAAGGCACCTTTTCTAGCCCCCTCCTCTATGGAGGTGAGCAGTGCAATTCTGAATAGGGCTGCTCAGTCGCTCAAGAAGATGCCGAGCTCCACTGCTGCTTCAGTCAGTGAGGAACGACCATTATGCCTGAGCCGCCTACGTGCAGGTCCGCGGCTACAGCTCCCAGTGTATCCACACCTGCTGCTTTGTCACTCGCCCATCGCCACAGGATTTGATATGAGGTAATATGATATGATATGATGTCGAGACTTGCGCGTGAATTGGATTAAAGTGAGGGAGAGTTGCGCAACATCAGCCTCACTCTCTCTTCCCAGTTCCTATCTGTATCCAGTAGCAGGACAGAAGTTGAGACGGCTGGAGATAGGGCAGGGTGCAGTGGATGACCAGGATGCCTACGTGTCTTGTCGTGCTCTTAAGCGTTCCACAACGCTTGCTGTCACTGCCTTCCTGACCATTGAACCAGGTTGAACCAGGTTGCCTCAGTCAGCCGGATCCAACCTTTGCATGCAATGGGTAGACAGGCCCTAACTCACCGAGAGTCTCATACTCATCGGCTGCCCTCACCTGGTTTAGCCCACAGTCGAGACGGTCTCCGGGGTGTGGCCGCTGTCGCATGCTGACAGCTACTTGGAGCCACAGGTGAGAGCTGGGTGTCAAGTGGGGACCAAAGTGGATGAGCTACTCCAAAGAGTATGACTGCTCCCCCATCAGAGGTACTACCCCTCCCTGACAGCCCCATACAGCCCCTATTAGGGTGTTAGAGCTCTTAATATGGACCTTTTCAGTTACTATTTAAATCTAAAGAAACAAAAATACATTGTGTAAGGGGGTGAGGGTTGGATTTGGGAGCCCAGCACCCTGGCATGGAGCAGAGCCAGGTTTTGCACAAGGCAAATTCAGTGAGGTGGATTGAGTGGGAAAGCAGGGGCAAGGTCAGAGGAGCAGCTGCTGCATAAATCCTCCGGTGGTCGTCCCCCTGCAACAAGTCATGATGCATCAATGGAACACTGCTCCAGTCTGGCCTGACATTTCTCCACAATCGCTTCCTAGCCTTGGAGAAGAATTACTTCACCTTTGTCCCCAGTATGAAAATGTCCAGCCCATGGAGCGGAGTGGACACTGGGTTTTTGCATTTGGATTAGATTAATACATTGTCCTTATTAAAAAGAGGTGTTACAGATGATGAGAACATCGATGAGAACCTAGGTAAGTGGTTCAGGGGATTAAAAACCACAGTCTTTTTACTTCTAGCTTAGATCCAGCCTAGAGTGATAGTCTGGCCTATTTGGTGACCTATGCAAAATAAGCTGGTGGTCTAAGTCTGTTTCTAGTGAAAGTGTCCAATCATAGAAATAGCTACCAGAGCTGGCACTAATAGATGCCTTTAGGGCTGCCTCAGTGAAAAGGCCAAGTACCAAAATGGCTTGAAAGCAGATCTATACTCGTCTGTAGAGACGGTCCTTTCAAACATGTCGGCAGGATCACGGGAGGGGATGCTTGCACTTCCCACAATGTACCTTCCTATGGATAACTGCCAATTGCACTTTCTGCTCTCAACCCACCACCCTCTGCAAACACTAAATGTATTTATAAAAATGTAAAATCAAATACAATAATTGTACTAACTTGTAATAAGGTGGCTTGCCCCTTAAGGGTGGAGGCCTGAAGGCCAGTACAGAACTACTCCAGCTCATCTGTGCCTCATTAACAGCCTGGATGGGGCCTGATGGATGACAACTGATTCCCCTACGAAGGGCAGTAGGATGGTCCATGGGGGGGAATGTAGTACAGCTCAGAAAACTATAGTGAGTTGGCAGGCTCCTGTATGGAAACCTTCCTACTAGGAAAGCTGAGAGATCCGAGCCAGAAGGCTGAACTCCAGCCAGGTAAAGCCTGAGGGTGGCTGTTTAATTAGGACTCAACCCTTGGAAAGAGGGCAGGGAATTCCCTACCTAAGAGGAGAAATATATTGAATGATGGTGTGGGGGACTGGAGGCTTAGAGAGAGAGACTTTGAATTAGGAGCCAGCTTTAGAAAGGCACAGTGGGGACACCCTCCCTAAGGGGAAAGACACTCTGAACTAAGGTTAAAACCTGGAGGACCAGGTATAAGGCCTAAATAAAATGGACCCTGTAGCAGGGTGGTCACCCTGATCCTGCCCTGAAGGGCTTAAAACAGCCCTGGGAGAGGGCTGCAGTGGGAGAAAAGCTAGGCTGATTGGGGGAAGCAGCCACAGGTGGGGCCATGCCCCAATCAGACCATAGCTGGCCCTATAAGAGGGCTGAGGGCCAGAGACTGAGACAGACTCTCTCTAGCTTCTGAGGGAGAGGGAACTGACTTCCTGGGAAGCTGAGAAGGGTATCTAGGGTGGAGCAGTGCTGGGTAAGGGCAGAGGGAGCTGCAGAGCTCCAGCCTAGCAAAGCCCCAGGCTGCAGGCCAAGCTAAGGGCCCACAATAGGGAACTAGGGCTGCAGAGGGGCAGCCCAGACATAGGCAGAGGCAGCTGGTCCAACACCCCTTG
Organism: Trachemys scripta elegans; assembly: GCF_013100865.1. Taxonomy (NCBI): domain Eukaryota; kingdom Metazoa; phylum Chordata; order Testudines; family Emydidae; genus Trachemys; species Trachemys scripta. The sequence continues at coordinate 27,505,187 of NC_048302.1, read as the reverse complement.
CCGCTGATGAGTGGTTTATAAACTGCAGTCTGTCCCAGGGAGCGGGGGCTAGATGATGACTGGCAGTAGCCACTGAGGCAAGGTGGGGATAGGGGTTGGGGGTTCCCCTGGGAGGGGAGACCCAGACAGAAGGGGTACCGTGGTGGACAGAACCCCTGGGCAAAGGACATGGGGCCAACAGCAGGTGAGACACCAGCCTGCAGAGAGCGCTCCGGAGCTGGAAAAGAGCTAATTCCTTGGACAACCAGCAGGAGGCGCCACACCGGTGAGTCGTCGCCCCTCCACAGACCCCAAGAGGGGAATGTTTTAATTACCTTTGGACTGAGTGAGTTATTGAGGAACCAAGAGGGGAAAAAGTGGCAGGATGCCACAGAGTGACATCTGGCTACGAGGGACATTCAGGAGGTGGCTGATGCTACTACAGATCTGTACCCTCACAAATACACACAATCCAGTTCTAAGAGCATATAATGTCAGGTTTTAATTGGCTATAACTTAAATAAGGTTGGTTTCGTTTGTTATATTAGAAAATAAATGTGAACAATTTAAGAATGTTTGTTTACTTAACTTTAAGCAACTCCAAAACTTGTCCTTTGTACCCCCTGATCCTCTGGCATTTTTAGACAAATGCCTCCTTACACATACCCAAAATGCAGCAGATTCCACACTAGCCTTTTGTGGTTTCTAACCATAAAAGTAACCTATGACTAAACAAACATGTTGAGCTTAAATCTGAATGAGATTTCTGTGAGATAAAACCTTTTGTCATAACTTTAAAAAATAGTTCCTGCTTTGATTTTTTTTTGTTTGCAATATGCAGCTTCTAGCAGGGATTATCACAGAGCTGATGTGGCATACTGGTAGTGTGATATTAAAATGGCATTGGATATTGAAATACAGCTGCTTTTCACAAAGACGAGAACCATAAATTGATCATTTATTCAACTCTTACGTAGCACAGAAACCTGAGTTACCCTAAGAAGAAAATGGACAAAAATATTGCAAGAACATAGGAAAATGCCCATATGTCAGATCTGAAGATGTCATCAATAATAAATCAATCATCTCAGCAAATAAATATATCAGCAGTACAGTGTTTACAGACTCTCTTTTCTTCAATCTTTAGTCATCAGTCTCCTGTGTCTCCCTCTAACTTTCCTTTCTGGAATCATTTATCCATTTTTCTCTTTTCTTGTACAGGTGTTGAGAAGGGTCCAATATTACAGTACACAGTGTTGCTAATTCTTGAAATTTTATCACAAGTCTCCTGGATTCATATGACTAGGTAAATTTCTAGCCCTCATGATTACAGAGGAAAGTTTCAAAATCTGAACCCTAATGGCTATGATACAAGAAGGAATATAAGGAGAACGCAAAAGTCATTTGTAAAGTGCTCATGATTTTCAAACCAATGTCATGATTTTTGAGTGCTTGGGGTTGGCAATACTGTACTGGCAAAGGCTGGCAGAGGATGAGCTCTGTGTGTTTGCAAAAGGCGAGGCAGAGCAGTTCAGAGGCATGGAGGTGTTCTACTACAGTATATGATACATGCGGATTGGAATGTGGCCCCCATTTTGGCCTCTCTCTTAGGCTTCCATTTGGGAGCCTGAATCGGCCTCAGAAAGCGGGGTCTGAGGCACTCTACACTCACCATCTCTAGGGTCAAAACTAGGTTGTTCCAAATGATGGGTGCAGTAGCATAGCTGAAAACAGAGACTAGAAGCCAGACCTCAGCATGTAGGGACTGTGGGATACATTGGAGATCGAGCATCTCATGCTCTCTGAGCTCTGTGTAGGCAAAGGGCAGGGCCAAAACACTGCCTTTGGGATCCTACCTCTCAGGGAGCTGGGCAGGCAACAGGCCCTCAGGGAGAAAAATGCAAAGGGAGAGAGAAGTCTCCCACTGATGTTGCCTCAGAACACATCCTGCCTGGTCTTCTGTGGGGCCTCAACATCACTAGTGATGTTAACATGGCATTTGCCTCTGAGACAGCGTTCCCCTTTCCATCTCCTCTTCCCCTCATTAGCATGTTGTCAGGAGTGCTTGCTCCCCCTTCTTGAATGGCTACTGGAGTTTGACAGGAGAGGATCTCTCCCCCCTATCAGCTTGTCAGTGACCAGTACTTTTAAATCATAAACCCAAACATTTAACTTCAGTTTGTATTTGTACTTCAGTTGATTGGGGCTTAAAGGCATTCAGATGTCTAGTAAAGTTATTTTCACTTATTTTTATTGTATACCTACCACTGGAGCAGAGCAACTGATACTGTGGTGAGGGAGCATATGTAGAGTATAAAACAACCTTTCCTTTAAAAATAAAGGAAAGGCATGAAAATTAGTAATGCATATTTGATAAATATACTGATTGGGAGCTTTTATGAAAATAAGTGTCCAGCTTCTGGACCTTCAGCCTTAACAGGCATCTATTCATTGCAACACGACTTTGACTCATTTACTTTCTATGACTTCAGTACTGTCAGTGCATATTCCCTATTTATGTCAGAAATGTCCCTCTGATATCTATACAATATCTCAACTCTGATACTTGACTCTCCCTACCATATATCCATGGATCTCTCACTGATACTAACAGAAGATACACATGCTCCCGGAAGTTGACAATAATGGCTGTTCCATGCATGTAATGAGAACGACATTGCAGAGTTGAACACTACTATGTGGAGTAGAAAAAAGAATTTTACTCTTAATTGAAAGGTACAGTAGGATAATACCCCTGCCAGTCATCCGTTAAGAATAAGTGCAAGTTAGATGCATGTAGGAAGTCCTAATAATGCATGTAGGAAGTCCTAAGTAAGTCCATGCTTAAATGTTAAATTCAAAATGTTAAAGGTTAAAAATAGATTACATTTGTAGGGTGCTTTGCATCCCAAAGGGTCGTAAAGTACTTCACAAATTGTACATACAAACATTCGAAAGTAGTCACCTCTGGCATGGCATGGGGCAATCATTGACCACACAGCAAACAAAGGAGGAGAAATTATGGCCAATTTTTTTTAAAGGTATCTCAGACCTTTAACACTTTCTCAGAGTGGACAGAATCTCTGCTTTTAACAACTCCTTTGCTACATCATATACCGTAGACTGCATGCTACTTACCTGGGAAGAATGAAAGGCTGAGTTGACTCTGCTAGGTTGTGATTTATATGAAAGTAAAATGCATGCATAGGAAATTGTATATAAATTTTAGGAAGCAGTATATCTCTTTCATGCATGTGGCCATAAACTGAGATACCTTTGGCATAGCAAGGAATAATTACCTGATGTCTGAGAAGGAAAAGTGAAATTTAAAGAGGGATTATAGAAGTGTCTCTGTAAGAAAGCAGTCAGAAAGCTGATATTTAAAATGGATTAGTAAAAAAATAATAAGCAATTATAATTGGCTACTACCTATTTAATTTTGGTGGGCTGTGGCAGGGGATCAAGAGGAAGGTTAGCCATGCTGCCTGATATTCGACTATTTTAGTCCTGGGAAGGAATAAAGCTTTGCAAGAGTTGCTGTTAATATAATGTTGGCATATTTTAAAATATGAGATTACATAAAAGCAAGCAGAGGTGTGGGATACTCGTATGATTAACAAGTTGTGTTTTGTTCAGCACAGAGTGGTGCTTTTATAAAAGGAGAGAAGAAATAGGTGTGTGTGTGTGTGTGTGTGTGTGTGTGTGTGTGTGTGTGTGTGTGTGTGTTTAGGGTAGCTAGGAGTAGAGCTAAGCAAATAGTACAAAAATTATACAAAAATATTTGTTCAAACTTTTAGATTAATTTCCTTCAGCAGTGTTTGTTCTCCTTTTTGTGTAGTTGCTTTGAATACTCTAGCAAATGAGTTTACTGGCAGGTTCATGAAAATGGCTAATTTTAAGTATCACAAAATATTCACAGAAAGCACATTTCAACTTTGCAATATCAAGTTCTTGCATAAAGAACCTGCTTCAAAGAGTTGTGCTCATCCAATCAGGGCATAGAAAAATACCATGCCCACCTATTGTGTTTGCAACCACTACAACTCAAGATCTGATTTGTGAATATCAAATACTTGAAGCAGTACTCCCAGTGAACATTTTGTGAACAATCAATAGCCTTAAAATATGTTCACATTAAGCACACATTGAATAAATACTTTCATGGAAGTAGCTTTGATCTGTTCATTTGCCGTTCTAAAAGCAGAAAAATATAGCTGAATTCATCAAATCATTTGCTGTGATGACTAGAGCTCTTAGGTACTATAGTAATACAAATTAATAGTAAATGCATTGTCCCACACTAACGGCACAGTTCACCACCGAAGTAGTAGTTCTTCAGAGTGCTGTATTGCTTTAGTCTAAGTGCTTATTACATAGTAAGTTTCTGGGGATCAGAAGATCGAGTAATTTCTGAGTAAGAGTGGGATTAAGTCCCTGATAGGATCTGATGTAAGGATTGTCACTTACCCTCTAGAAAAGAATCACAAATGGTAGCGGCAGCTCAGAAAAATGTTCTGCTACTCTCAAAGCTGGATGGACTGATTCTACTTCAAAATGGAGGCAGCTGCAGAAGTGAGTCTGATGTGCCTTGTGCCTTGTGCAGACTGAATTAGACAGCTTATGACTTGTCCATCTATAAAATGAGGATAATAATACTTAGCTAGCTTTCAGAGATATAGGAAACCTTTTATTACGGCTAGAGCAGCAGGCTTATGCCTGATCCTTATGTGGGTAGATGGTCCTGGGAAGTGTTGGAAAGAAACCTTCCTTTTGCTTTCTTCACAAAGGCTAGGCACCTGTACAACATAAGGACTTGCTCCCTTTGCATTGTGGTTATCAGCTGGCTTCTCTGCCTCCTGCTCCTCCCCCACCCCATCTCTCTCCTTGATGGCTGTTAACTATGAAAGCCAACATTACAGCAACTCCCCTGATTCCTTTGAGAATCATCTGCATTAAAGACTAGATTTTTTTTCAAAGGGGTCTCAGTCTAACCTCTAACTGCATGCTGAACATTGTACTTGCGGTTTTTGTCATTTTCTGTTTGAGTCCTTAAGATTGTGTATACAGAAGCCACAGGACCTGATTATTGTGGCATAACTAACTCCACTGGCCTTAAACATTTCCGCTGATTAACCTGCAACAGAATACACCTGTGTTCACACCCTACACACTAATGTCATGTTTGTCCAAGGCAGGTCTTGTAAGGTATCATTTGGAAACTCATAATTTGCTGGTCAACATCATCTTGATAAAATGTGTGGCAACATGGAAGTTAAGATTTCTCTGTATGATGTTTTTAACACATGTTCCAAACCCCACCGCCCTGCACAATCAGAAGTTGGCAACCAGGTCTGTCCTAGACAAAGGAGTGTGCTTACCTTAATTTGCATTTAAGAGTCATCAAGCGGGGGGGGGGGGGGGGGAAAGAAAGCTCAAACAGGTGAGAAAAAGCCAGCAGGGAACATCCTTCCACATAGACATTTGGTCTTCTAGTGCCCAGCTGGAAATATTTTTCAAGAGGGAGACTGAAACTATAACTAGAGGAGGGGTCCAGATCTGGAGCATGTGGTGAGAAACTGTGCTTCGCTCTAATATGGTTTAAGTTAGGCATTATTAAGCATCTTATCTTTATTTTTCTTGTAACTATTTCTGACTTTTATGCCTCATAACTTGTACTCAAAATCTTTGTAGCTAATAAACTTGTTTTACTGTTTTATCTAATCCAGTGTGGTTAAATTGAAGTGTCTGAATAACTATTTGAGATAATAAGCTGACATATTATTTCCTTAAAGGACTAACAAGAGGGCTCCCCACAAGAGGGCTGGGCAGTACAGGCATACGTTTATGGGGGGAAATCTAAGACTGTGGGGTATATAGGATCACCCTGCAGTATAACCAAGGCTGGTGAGCGCCAGAGTGTAACCCAAATGTGGCTGACTGGCTGGCACATACTCGGTGTGGCTTGCTGGAAGGTTGTTTGTAAGTAGCCCAGGTGGGAACTACTTCAGCAAGGCATTGCAAGCCACACAAGGTTGTAGGACAGGAGTGACACAGCCCCCACTGGTCTGGACTGTACCCTGGTATGTTACATAACCCTGGCATGAGATCAGAATCAGACCTAAGAACACATGTGTTCATAAACTAAGGGCTTAACTGCCTTATCTGATTGCGTCAGTATGGCTTGTGCACTATGTAAGATGGTGGGCAATCTCACCAACCCAGGAAGGATCAAAGCCACACCCACATCTGTTTCAGGCCCTTGACTTGGGGCATTATTTTGGTATTTTGCCTAAATTTTCCATTTAACCAATAAATTAAGTATTTCCTTTGCCCAGCATGGGCTATAGCTCCCAGAGGCTTTTCCCTAATTTCTTACAACCCTTCTGAGTCCTGGTCATAAACTCAAGGCTCCTATAGTAGCTCTCTGTTCCCTAAAATCCTCACATCCCAAGCCACCCACCTGGGAGATGACTAGAAATTTTGATTCTTTCCATGGATTCCTACACCCTCTCTCCTCCCAAAACTCAGCTGACCTCTTGCTGGCCTTTATAAGGATCAGGTTCTTTTCAGACCATCACCTGCCTTGCCTCACCCCCCAGCATCAGATGGGCGGGGGGGGGGAGAGAGCAGCTGATTAGTCAGAGGAGGGACTGGGCCCATCTTACTTCAAAGGGGCCAGTTGCGCTATGACACACCCACTCCAAGATTTTCCATACAAAAACTTAGGCACCTAGAAAGTTAGCAGTGTAACTTCAGGTGCTCAAATTTGGAGGATGTCACATCTGAATACTTGTCTCTAGAGGTCTTAGAATAATAGATCTCTCACTTGATCTGCCACAGAATAAAAGCTCGGTTCCTGTCAGGTCAGACTTTTTGTAAGATATGAATGCTTTGGTTATAAAAGACTAATAAGTTTCTGGAATGGATTCCAGCCAGTGACCTTTGATTCCAACCAGTCAACTTTGGTGATACTCTAGAAGATCAACTAAGCTTGAAAATGTCATCAATGTCCGTTACATTTGTTCAATGTATCATATGACACTCACTCTACAGCAGTGGTTCTCAAACTTTTGTACTGGTGACCCCTTTCACATAGCAAGCCTCTGAGTGCAACCCCTCCCCCCCATAAATTAAAAATACTTTTTTATATATTTAACACTATTATAAATGCTGGAGGCAAAGCAGGGTTTGGAGTGGAGGCTGACAGCTCGTGATTCCCCCCTCCCCATGTAATAACCTTGTAACACCCTGAGGGGTCCCAACTCCCAGTTTGAGAACCCCTTCTCTACAGTACATGAGGCACCAAGAATATAGCCAGTTTAATATGGATTATTATTTGTTGACAAAGAGCAAATGTATTTGATAACTAACATTTTTACCGTGGTTTCGCTCAACCTCTCATGCTTATCATGAGAGAATTCTCCACTCTGTTTGATCTACAGGTGGCATGGCGTCCATCCACTCTGACTGCTGCTACTTTACTAATGGGACACAAACTGGGGAACAAAGAATCAGGCAGGTTAATCAACTCACCTATTCAAAAACAACCTTTCTTGTGTTTTTCATTTAAAAATGCTACAGCATCTTACAGTACTCTCCCCCAAAACTATTGTTAAGTTTAAATCCAAATTCTTAGCTTCTGTAAGTGCATGGAAATTTATTGAAGTCAATGGAATTACACACAACAGTGGTGAACTTTGCCTATAGCAGTTGAGGCAAGTACTATAAATGATTGTTGCATTTTTTTTCTTTATAGAAAACATGCTTCACTATTGTTAGTCTAGTAGCATTGCCGATTCTTAAGGTTGCCCAACATTTACCATTATAAGACCCTGTTCTCAATTTCTTATAAATGCCAAACTTTAACCATTTGGGCTGAAATTTTCTATGCTAGGTTTCTACCTCATGCTGCATTATTTTTAATATGTTTCAGCTAAAATGGTTGAACAATTTTCAGGGAAATTTGGCCACTGCATAGATTTGGGCCACTAGGTTGTGCTGCCTTGAGCAGAAGGACAGCCTTACTGATTCTGGCCTTTGGGCCATACTGCCGTGAGCGGCAGGGCCGCCACCTAGATCCAGGCCATTTGGTCCACCACATAGACATTTTGATGACCCCCACAATCTGACACCCTGTAATGGGGTGTACCAACTGCATGACAGTGTTTCACAGTAATTGGGCCATATAGACCCTGCTGGTCCATACTAAAGGTTCTCTAGTGCACTTTAATGTAGTGTACAGTACTAGTAAAGTTAATATGCTTTAGAAATCACAACACCATAGTGCACTTTACCCCACCATAGAGACAAGCCCTTAGACTGTATTAATGTCCACAGCATACTACGCAGTTGCCGGTCACTGAGGATGACCCAGTCCCTGCCCCAAATAGTGCAGGGGTGTTGGGTGGGTGAAATTCACACTTCTTAGGATTTGGCCAAATAAATCCAATCTTACTAGGTGCTGCATGCCTTCAGCTACTAAAAGATGTAACCTTAATCAGGTATGGTAGCACTGAATTTTGAAAGAGAGCAATATAGATATATACCTCTATCTCGATATAACGCTGTCCTCGGGAGCCAAAAAATCTTACCGCATTATAGGTGAAACCACGTTATAGTGAACTTGCTTGATCCACCGGAGTGCACAGCCCCACCCCCCTGGAGCACTGCTTTACTGAGTTATATCCGAATTCGTGTTACATCGGGTCGCGTTATATCGGGGTAGCGGTGTATATACAAAATAGCCAATAAGTGGGGATGACAACCAATTGTCATAGTCTCCTTCTTCTAATACAGAGAGACTATAATCACCTAAAGCAAAGATTTTAAAAAATGGGAGCATGGACATAAATGAATGAATTTTCAAACTATAAGGCAGTGCTTTAACTATACAGGCCTAGATTCACAAGGAGACTAAATGCCTCATTAGGCACCCAAGTTAAACATTTATGTGCCACTGACTTTCACAAAGCTGCTGCTCAGCTGCCACCTAACCTTGTAAGCTGTCTAAGTTTCTGCCAGTTTGGTACCCTTCTCACCTTAGTTTCCACTGGTAGACAGGTGCAAAATTGCCTAAGCCCTGATGCTGCCAAGCTGCTCAGCACCTAGATCATGAATAGGAGATTCTCAGTTCAGACATTCCACTGCCTATCTTTCCTGGAGGGTCTGATCTGGTAGGCATACTTAGCGCATGCCGAACCCCCACAAAAAACAGCTGGGGTGAGAATTTTGGGGTTGGCTGATGCATGCACAGAATCATAGAAATGTAGGACTGGAAGGGACCTCAACAGGTCAACTAGTGAAGTCCCCGGCACTGAGGCAGAACTAAGTATTGCCTAATATCATCCTCAAGTGGCATTTGTCTAATCTGGTTTTAAAAACCTCCAGTGATGGAGATTCCACAACCTCCCTAGGTAATTTGTTCCAATGTTTAACTACCCTTACAGTTAGAAAGTTTTTCCTAATGTCTAACCTAAGTCTCTCTTGCTGTAATTTAAGCCCGTTACTTCTTGTCCTGGCCCTCAGTGGATGAAGAGAAAAATTTATCAACATTTTACGTATTTGAAGACTTCTGATGTCCTGCCTTCCCCCTTAGTCATATCTTCTCCAGACTGAACAAACCTATTTTTTTTTCAATCTTTCCTCTTGTTTCATGTTTTTTAGACATTTCTTCATTTTTGTTGCTTTCCTGTGGACTTTCTCCAATTTGTCCACATCTTACTCGAAGTGTGGTGCCCAGAACAGGACACACTACTCCAGTTAGGGCCTTACCAGGGCTGAGTAGAAGAATTACTTCTCCTGACTTGCTTACAACACTCCTGCTAATATATCCCAGAATGATGTTTGCTTTTTTTGCAACAGTATTACATTGTTGACTCATTTAGTTTGTGATCCACTATAACCCCCAGATCCTTTTCTGCAGTACTCCTTCCTAGACTGACATTTCCCATTTTTCCTTTGTGCAATTGGCTATTCATTCCTAAGAGTAGTACTTTGCATTTGTCCTTATTGAATTTCATCCTATTTATTTCATACCATTTCTCCAGTTTCGCAAGATCATTTTGAATTCTAATACTGTGCTCGAACACACTTGCAACCCCTTCCAGTTTGGTATCATTTATAAGTGTACTCTCTATGCCATTATCTAAATTATTTATGAATAGAACTGGACCCAGGACAGATCCCTGTGGGAACCCACTTAATATGCCCTTCCACCTCAATTGTGAACCACTGATAACTACTCTGAGTATGGTTTTCCAACCAGTTGTGCATCCACCTGATAGTAGTTTCATCTAGGCTATATTTATCTAGTTTGTTTATGAGAGGGTCATGTAAGACAGTATCAAAAGCCTTTAAAAAGTCAAGATTTATGACATCTATTGCTTCTCCCTATCCACAAGGCTTGTTACCCTGTCAAAGAAAGATATTAGGTTGGCTTGACATGATTTGTTCTTGACAAATCCATGTTGATTGTTACTTATCACATTATTTTCTTCTAGGTGATTATAAATCGATTGTTTATTTGCTCCATTATCTTTCTGAGTACCAAAGTTAAGCTGATGGTCTATAATTCCCTGGGTTGGCCTTATTCTCCTTCTTATAGATAGATACAATATTTGCCTTTTTCCAGACCTCTGGGATCTCTCCCATCCTCCACAAGCTTTCAAAGATAATCGCTAGTGACTCAAAGATCTCTTCAGTCAGTTCCTTAAGTATACTAGGATGGCTTTCATAAGCAGACTTGTGACCTTGACTTGAAGATGCCTAACTAGTTTAAGCAATTCTTAACTTGTTTCTTTCCTATTTTAGCCTCAGATCCTACCCCATTTACACTGATGTGCACTATATTAGTCATCTAATCACTGCTAACTCTTCTGGTTAAAGCTGAAAAAATAAAAGGCATTTAACATTTGGGCTATTGCTGCATTTTCTGTTCTTATCTTTCCCTCCTCATTGAATAATGGGCCTATTCTGTCCTTGGTTTTTCTCTTGTTTCTAATGTATTTGTAAAATGTTTTCTTGTTACTCTTTGTGTCCCTAGCTAGTTTAATCTCATTTTGTGTCTTGGCCTGTCTAATTTTGTCTCTTCATGCTGGCAGTGTCTTTCTATATTCATTCTTCAAAATTTGACCTAGTTTCATTTTTTGTATGACTCTCTTGAGTTTCAAGTCATTGAAGATCTCCTGGTTAAGCCCGGGTGGTCTCCTATCATACTTACTTACATACTTACCATACTTCCTATGCATACTTTTCTATGCATTAGGATAGTTTGCTCTTGTGCCCTTAATAATGTCTCTTTAAAACCCTGCCAATTCCCCTGAACTCTTTTTCCCTTAGTCTTGCGTCCCAAAGGATCTTACCTACCAGTTCTCTGAATTTGCTATAGCTTGCCTTCTTGAAATCCATTGTCTTTAGTTTGCTGTTTTTCCTCCTAACTGTCCTACCTGCATGTCCTGTTGTACTCACAAGCCCAGTGGTTAGGCCCCTCATGAGATATGGAAGACCCAGGTTTGAATCCCCACTATGCCTTATTTGAAGCAGGGGCTTTAACCCAGATAAGTGCCCTAATAATGAGGCTGTTGGCTATTCTGGGGAGTACCCCTCTCAGTTTCTCCTGCTGAAGATGTTTAACTTTGTATAAATAATTCAATATTAATTGGAGCAGGGACTTGAACTGATTCTCCCACATCCCAGGCTGAGTCCACTAAGCACAGGGCCTTGTTTTTGTCATGGTCTTGTTTTTACTATTTACAGAAAGTGAAAATGCTTCCACAGGGGAGATTGAGAGAGACACACAGTAGGAGTTAGGCATTGAAACACAAGTTCCTTTTGTGAATCCCACAGATCTTATGGATACTAATGGGAGTCAGGCAACTAAATTCCTGTGTGCCACTCTTAAATTGTACCCCACAACCTCTATCTACTAGATACCCCCACCCTGAAAATAAAACAAGTGTTTGCTCTTTGGATCTCTGCCCCACATAGGGTGACCACATAGCAAATGCAAAAAATCAGGACGGGGATAGGGCATAATAGGATCCTATATAAGACAAAGCCCTGAATATTGGAATTGTCCCTATAAAATCGGAACATCTGGTTACCCCTAGCCCCACATCATATCAGTGTATTTAAATGTTTTGGGTCAAACATGCCCAATCACAAACACAGCTATAGGTACTGACCTTTTACCTCTGCTGTAAATTGATCCTGTGCACACCTGTCTGACACACGGCCTGCACACATTCATCTTTAAGCCCAGCTGAAAAGCAAGACATACTGTTACTGTTCCAGTAGATAAGGGAATAACAAGGTGATTCATAAATGTTTGATTCTGAAAACTATCCTACAGTATTTCCCTCTTTTTCATTGACCAGAGCAGTCTGCTATTCAACAAATCCTAATCAGAAAAGGAAAGCAAGAGATGATTCTCCAGATTCACTACTAGCAAGTTTCAGAGTGGTAGCCGTGTTAGTCAGTATCAGCAAAAAGAACAGGAGTACTTGTGGCACCTTAGCGACTAACAAATTTATTTGAGCATAAGCTTTTGTGGGCTAAAACCCACTTCAAGCAAACCCACGCTATGGCCCCAACTCTAAATAAAGTCTGCAAGGGATTGGGAAGGCTGCTCACAATCCCCTCTCTGTTGGCTGGGTGGACTGAAGAGGATGTGGTCAGCTGGAAAAGGGTTAGACCTGGGTGTCACATTCTGGGGTGCAGTTCAGACCAGTGAGGGGTTGTCACTGCATGCCTTGTAACACTCAGTGCCTCAAAGTGCTCTGCAGCTATGGTTCTCTTGTCTGGATGCCTCCACCCAGCATACAACCCTGCAGTGAGTGTCTTTAAGCAGCTCTGACTCAGCAATTCTGATTCCAGCAGCCTGCTTGTCATGTGGCCTCCACCAGCCTTGGTTACACCTGGCAGGATGACACCAAAACTCCTAGTCCCGGATTTCTCCCAAATTATGTGCTCGGCAATGCCCTGCCCTCTCCTGCACTATTCAGAAAGATGTTAAGATTTGTTTGTTCCTTTAAAGATAAATACTCAGCAGCTGGCTCCATTACCCGGAGTTAACATTCACTTCAAATCAAACTTAGATTAAAAGTAAAACGAGTTTATTAACAAAAGGAGAGAGGATTTTAAGTGAGTTCATGGAGTAGACCTGCATTCCTCCTCTGCCTGATGTAGAGCAGGGATTTGCATTTGAGCCTCTGACCTCTCAGATGAATACCCTAACCAGCAGGCTACAGAGTCATTCTTTCTCCCCCTTGTGACTATCCAAGTATTTATACAAAGTGGAACAGTTTCAACAGGAGAGGTTGAGACATACTTGTTCCCGGTACCTCATTGACAAGTGGTTAGGGCACTCTTGTAGGAGATGGGAGATCCACATCAAGCAGAGGAGGGAACTGAACCTAGGCCTCCCATAGCCTGGGTGGAGGGGTGTGCTAACCACTGAGCTAAACTTTGTGAGGGTGGAAGCCCCTCCTGCTGTCTCCTGACTCTAACCCTTTAAAAATGCTCAAAAAATGTTTAATTTGACCTGAAACACTTTGTCAATTTGCCAACATTTTTGGCATTTTTTGGCATTTCTTCAGGTCGAACCAATTGTTTGTTTTTCAGAACTGCCAGTGAACCAAAAAAATCAGTTATTCACCATAGCCCATTTTCTGTCCAACTTGTATCTACTAGGTACAGTATCTTGTACCACACTTACATCACCACAGAATTTGACCAAGTATGTGCTAATATTCCATTGATTTAAATGGAAAGCTGATCGAGCACAGCAGCACAGGCAGTGGAGTGGAATTCTAATCTGGTATCATGCCTGCAAGAGACTGAAGACACACAGTATATTAAAAGGCCATGGAAGAAAATCAATGCCACGGTCAGTAATTATATAGTATAGATTAATTGAGGCTAGAGGCTGGGGATTAAGCACAGCACAATCCTATATACAGTTTAGAGATTCTGATTGCAAGAACGGCTGGAAGCAAACTCCTCCTGGACTACAAGGGATTGAAGGTCATACCATATGTCATTGGCAAGGCTGGCTTCTCTAGAATTTCAGTAAGGTGTCAGATTTCACTTATAATCACTGTATATGTAAGTGATTATGAACATGTGAATGGTCACCTTGAACACCTTGCAGGCTGTTAAGAGTTGAACTGAATGCCATATGGCATTTCATACGTAACTTTTTATAGATTTTTTTTTCAACGAAGTCTCCGATTTTTTTCATGACATTAAGGTCATGATAATGTGGGCATCCCAATATACTTTTTCCTCATGGGTAGGTATATAATAGGGGGTATATAATATCCAGGACTATTTGTCTACAAGGCTTCCTCTATCTGATATTTGGATGAATAGTTTTATTGAATAATAGAGAAAGTGATAAAGGCATTGATTTGGTTCTGCCTTCGACTGGAATCAAACATGAGCTCTTACTTTTCCTTTACACTTGTAATATCCTATTCTTGTTTCAACAATCTAACAGGGCAAAACTCCTGAACTGGTACTGACCAATGGTCTTCTTGTCAGAACCTGGTAATACCTTTACATTTAAAATGAGCATCCTTTAAATTGTAATAAAATGCTTTTGATAGAAACGTTTCCATAAACAAAATAGTATTAGAACTCTCTCTTCCCACTTTTATGCCATAACTAGGCTTCTGAAACTGAGATTTGGGGAGCTGGAGGGAGAGATACAGTAGTCACCATTTTAAAGAGAAACGGTGCAAGGCATATCAGAAATCAGGGCCAATGAATGAAAAGTCTTCTAGAAGCAGGCAAAATAGAAAAATCCAAAACTGCAAACCATATAGCAGAACCTTCAGTTACTGACCAAATCACTTTAATTAAAAGGAAAACACCAAGTGTTTTCCTGATTGTTATGGCAAATGAAAGTGCATAAAGTCACATCATCAGAACAGCTTTTACTCTTTCCCTGGTGTTATATGTACATAATATCTTAACAATCAAAACTCAAATAATACCCCACAAGCCACATGCAGCTTAGAGTTTGACATGAGGCTAGGGATAGGGTGGAACTACTTGCTTCACCCAAAGCTTTCTGTAATCTGGGAGCCAAGATTTCCTGATTATTTCTAATTATTTATTTTTTTCAAAACCAGCTCGGCCACCAAGCTACTCTTTTAAACTTGAGCAAGTCATTTAGTGCTGGATTCTCCATCTCTTGGGCCCAGATCCAAAAAGACATTTAGGTGCCTAAGTCTCTGTTTTAGGCTCCACTGCGATCCACAAAACTCCAGCACAACTGCTGCCTACCCCTGTGGGTGCGGTAGTGCCCGTTTCTGAGCATGCCTACCATTCAAAATCTGGCAGCAGCAGCACTCCAGTGATTAGAGAATCCCCCTGAGAGGTGTGGGAGACTCCTGTTCAAATCCTCTTTGCCCTCTCAGACAGAGGGCAGAATTGAAGGTGGGTCTCCCAGATCCCAGAGGAGAGCTCTAACCACTGGGCTAAAAGCCATAGGGAGGACACCACCTCCTTTCTCTTTCCTTCCCTCCTTCCCTGCATTTTTTTTTTTTGATGGAGTGAGGCATGTGCCTTATTCAGTCACACAGAAGACAGCCTAAGCCACCTGGCTTCAGGAGAGAGGTTCTCAGTTATGGATCACTAGCAGAGATAAGCATCTAAATACAGGCTGCAAGGAGATACTTCTCTGTGCAAGGAGAAGGGCTTAGGGCACACCTCTGTCCTCGGCATCTCCCATTGGTTAGCTTACACGCCCAATCTGGTGGCTTTTTTGGATCACATTCTGTAGCCATGTAGTAATTCTGAGACAAAGGGATAAGGAATTGTCTGTAGAAATGCAACAGACCGATAGGCCTAGACCTATAAAAATAGCTTGAGCAGTTAGCATAAGAGTAATGCATAATCTGAGTAGAGTAGTTGCTTAATAAATTAGCATAAATAAGTGAACCAATAGTGGCCTTAAGTTACAAGTTGGCACATGACTTTATTTTTTAATGTTCACAAGTGCTGGAAATACTGACAGGTAACTGCAAGAAGGCAGTTGTACCGATTTAGAGAATTTTTGGAGGGGAACATCTTTTAATGACCTTAACCTAATTAATAGACTAACCTATATGATAAGGACACCCCAGCATTATGAGGGTGAAGAAGTTAAGATATGGTGATGGAGGAAGGAGCTATTCATGCATATACATGTAGAACATCAAGGCCTATAAAACATCTGATCTTAGGTAAATCTGTTGGGGTTCTTAATTGGGATGCCAAAGTCAGAGTAGGATCTACCTCGACCCATAGAACTCTCCCCAAGATCAGAGTGATTATATAGATGTAATAGTACAGGTCATTCTTACAGTGTTTTATTATTTCATATTATTTTCACATAGGGGTATGAAATTTTTAGACAAATCTATTTGCTAAAATTCATGGTGATTTTTAGTATTCACAAGCATTTTGTAAATCCAGAAACAAGATGAATACTTACAAATAAATAAATACTCCATGCATTATTACAAACAGAATTTGCTCTTTCATTTAAAAAAATTCACAAAGCAGTGCTTTGGAGTGGTGGTGTGTTTTATTATTCAACCAGCTGTTGTGCTAGGTATCACTAACACACACTTCTGGTGTGATGGTGGCGTAGGTTCAGAGCCCCCTGTTGGAGGCCTCAAGGTCCTACCATATCTGACCCAGGAAAAGAGCAGAAGAGAAGTCCTCCAAGCAGCCTAGAGTGGTTGCAGGGAAGTACCCAATGAGAGAGGCTGCAGGGAGCAGCCAATCAGGGCCCTGCAGGCTCACATAAAAGGAGTGGCAGGGCCAGAGTCAATCAGTTGCTGGCTGGAGCAGGAGGAGAGAGAACTGTGTTCCTGCCTGGTTGAAAGAGCAGCAGGACCACGGACAGCTCAGTGCTGGCAGGGACCGGGGGAGCAAGAGAGAGATTCTGGCTGTCTGTTGGAACTGAGCTCAGGGAGGGCTGCAGGAAGACAGTGTCTCCCTGGAGGAAGCCCAGGGGATATGGCCCCATAAAAGGGCCAGGACAAGTTAGACTGTATATCCTGGAAGGGGTTTCTTCTGTTTCACATACAGACAGTGTGTGTGACTTGGCCAGAAGACTGAATCACTGAAAACCTGCAGACATACCTGACCAGCACGGGGCATTTGTGAGAGATGGGTGCCATGCTGTTATACCTGGTATTAGAGCAAAAATGGGAATACTAAACAACTGGATGAGTGGCGTGTGAACCATATCCTACCCAGCAGGTAGTATAAAAGCTGAAATGGCGAACTTTTCAGGAGAAGGGAATGTAGGTAAAACTCTCTCCCTCAAAGAGGAGGAGAATGCATCAAATGAACCCAGAGAGAGACAAAATAATCACACTCCAATGTCTCTTCATGAAGGTGAGTTCAATTTGCTAGAATTGTGTTGGTATATAATTAATTGGGATACATGGCTTTCTCTATTTAAAATGAAGTAGCTCTCTAGCTCTTCAAGGCTGAATTCCCCATTCCAGTCTCAAAAATACTTATTACCTAGTGCGAGCAACTGTGTCTCAGTTTACCAGAACTTTTGCTCATTCTAGATTAAGCAGAATTCAGAGCGCTCCATGTTATCATCTCTTGATTTTGTATCCTCCCCCGAGCTGCTGTGAACTTTTCTGACACTTTGTCAATTTTATCACACAGTGACTGCATGAAGTTACCTCTCAGCTCCCTTACCCTATCTAGCCTTAAGCTATTGGGAAGGCTCTGCACTTCAGAATCATGACCAGATAGAGCTAGCCTGAACAACTACTCCATGCTCCTTTTAAAAAGTTATTTTATCCATCCTGCAGTATTTTTCATCTTAGACTAGGAAAACCCGATATGTTGCAATATTATTGACTCCTTGGGACTGGAGCGTGAGTGTTAGGTCTCATTTGCCTATGAATGCACCTACATTTACATTTTGTATCACTGGTAACTAGACAACTTTCATATCTCTTCTAGTTGTATGTATCTTTATTTGTATTAGTGGAGTGCCTTGGAGTACCAGTCACAATATAATTAAAGATATTTAGAGACATTGAAATGCTACCTCTACCTCATTGTAATGCTTAGAATGCAGAGGACTTTTTATTAACAGAATGAGGCAGGTGTAGCATTCCATAATAGACTTGCTCATTCCAGCATGATAATCACCTCCCAGGAAGCCTTCGAGATTTCATATCAAATATGTGAGTTACACATCACCCCTGTATGTGGGCTCATTTAATTGAAGTAACACAACATGAACGAAAAGGATGACTATTGGTCTTAATTTATACCTCTAAATTTAAACAAATAATCAATGGGTGATTTTTTTTCTACCTTTACATTTTCAGCCAGTGCAAAGATAGTAGAGAACTATACACTGTATTACTGCTGTGTTATATAGATACTGGGGAGGAAAAGGAACTATACTGACTTCAGATGATTGCCCCCCCTCCTCCCCGTATTTCCATTTAAAAATAAAGTGGACTATCTATGTGATGTCTGCATACATTGTTTTAATCTAATTTTCTTTGAAGTTAAGGATCTGAGTCCAGGTGTGTGGAAAAAGGTGATGCAGCAGCCCTGCAAGGTTTAATGATCCCTGCCTGTCCCATGGCTCCTCTTTTCCCACAAACTGTAGTTGCTCCCCTTCTCTCACAAATTGTCATAAGTGGTGAACTCCTGGAAAATGCTGAGCGTTTCCCTTACCTTGATAGCCACCTCTCCCAGACAGCCAATCTTGATGTGGAGATTGAACGTAGGCTCTGTTGTGCCTTCAGAAAGTTGCAGTGGTCCTCCCCACTCTTCTATATGGGTGCGAGACATGAGTGACATACTGAAGCCATCTTAGGTGTCTGGAGTGGTACCAACAGCGCTGTGTTAGGAAGATTCTCCATATCAGATGGGAAGATCGTCACACTTATGCCAGCATTCTCTCTGCAGTTAATATCACCAGAGTTGAGGTGAAGATTATGAAACATCAACTCTGCTGGGCTGGCCATTGTGTGCAGATGGCAGATACTCACCTTCTGAAACAAGTCCTCTTTTCTCAAATTAGTCATGGTAAGAGAACTCGTGGGGGACAGAGGAAACGGTGCAAGGACCTCTGAAAGTATATCTTATGAAGGGAGGCATTGACCCTATGAATTGGGAGGAGCTGGCTGGCAATAGACTGCAATGGTATTGCATCACACATCAAGCCTCAGCCTATTTTGAAGAGAATTGTCTTCCTCAAGAGACTAAGAAACAGCAGAGCAGGAAGGGAAGTGTACAGCATGCTGGCTGACAGTTGTGTTCTCTCCAAGCAACCACATATAATATATGTGGAAAAACCTGCAGAGCATAGATTAGAATCCTCCGCCATCTTAAGTCTCATCAATGATTCTTCCCTCGGCAGACATCATCCTTGTATCGCGGGATAGCCAATGATCACCTGGCTCAGTGGGATATATAAGGAAGAGGAAACTGGGCCTACAGGCTGTTTTCTTCTTTTCCAGGTTGATGGAGGCAAGGGAAAAGCTTCTGGGGATTGTAGCCAACATTTGTCAGTTGAGTTGTTTTATTTTGGTATTATGTCTTTTTTTTTTTTAAGTGCCCAAAGATGAGGACCTTTAAAGGAACAGGGCATGGTGTTTGCTTCCATTCCTGGGCTAGTGAAATAGCCCACCAGGTTATACAGTGTTCAGAGGCAAAAGACTGGCTAACTAATATACAAATTCTTAGCAGATCAATTGCTTTTATGAAGGTTACTCTGAAAACTCGTGGTTTTTTTTCTAACTAGCTTTGAATTGGGAAATATCTGCACGAATTCAAAGTTTAAATATATGTTCAAAAGGCAAATGAATAACTCCAAAAATAGGGTTGCCAATCCAAAGTTGTATCTTTTATAACATACCATTGTTCTTACTGGTGAAAAGACATCCAGGAGTTCGCTCCCTAGTATTGATGTGAACCATCTTTATGCAGACACAACTCCTGGATCCATTTGAAAGATTTAAATTAACTTTGTGTCAAGTTAAAATGGCTTGCAGATGTGAAATAGGACCTCTTCCCCCGCCGCCACCCTCCCCCCCTATGAACTAAGCTGAAATCTGAGTGTAAATAAATGCAAACACTTTTGTGATAGAGAATACAAAAGCACAAATACCTGAATTGTAAATGGATTTACTTTAACACCCTATGTTTGACATTCTGGTCTGACAATGAAAAGGTTACATTCATTTCCTGCCATGGTTGGCTTGCACTGCTGTCCATATGTATGGTGTTACCGCTCAGGAGGCATGGTACAGTATAGACCTTTTTTTCTCAAAACTCCCTCTTATTATAAGGAAGAGATAACATTTAATTCCTTTCTTAAAATACTCTATTTTTATAGAAAATAAAATTGCCTGGGAGTTCCACCACAAGTAAAAATAGTTAGAAGCCTGCACAAGTATTTTTATTTTACATGTCATTGGGTTTCAAAATAGGGAAGAATACATCTGAATTCTTAGGAGTTAGGCTGTTAGACATTTGACAACAGAATAACATAGAACTTTGCTAAAATAAATGTAAACTGTCTCTGCTCTAAAGCTGTATATATTGACTATAACTTAACTTCTGATCAGTAACAAAGATATACAGCTGTATAGTTTAATTATTTCAGCAGGAATATAATATATACATTATAAAGTTATCCAGAGCATCTCCACAGCTAAATACTATAGAAATGTAATCTACCTGGACATGAAAGATTAAATTCTGAGGAAATTACAACCCATACAGAATTACCATAAACACATCAGATTTTGCTTGCACTCATTATAGCGTGTCCCCACAGAATATATATGTATATTTGTTATTTGGTGCTGTGCTGTACACAGATAAAGATGTGCTCGTGGCTCGAAGGAGTTTAAAAATCTAAGAGTTTATCCTGCAAGGTGCTGAGTACCTTCTGCTCCCATTGTCAATGGGAGTGGACAGAATGCAGCATCTTTCAAAAGATCCTTAGCACCTTTCAGGGATCAGATTCTAACATGGACAAAAATATGTCAGTCCATACAATTTCATATATACATTAAGCTCCTGCCTACATTGGTTGAGGATCAAATCTGCATGCAAACTGTGGTTTGTTTGTTTGATAAAAGGCATGAGTGTGGCAAGGCAGATAATGGATTATCACCAATAGTCTTTGAGAAGGAATTTGGATGTGGGGAGACCACTTTAAAGTCAACTTTAAAATTTTTGGATCAGATCAATGAGTATTTTTTTTTATTCGTCACTAAGACAACTGTTCCTCCAGATAAAACCAACAGGGACCAGAAACCAGCATAGAGCTATTCAGGCATGCTAACAGCAACCAGTAAAATTGCCACTGGAGTGACAGGCAGCCTGTCTGAAGTAAAATAATTAACTCTGGACAGGCCATGTGCCTCACTTTACTAGCTTTCAGATCACAACAAAAGATAGAGGAGAAATTAATAAGACTGGGGCTTTTCAGCTTGGAAAAGAGATGACTAAAGGGGGACATGATAGAGGTCTATAAAAGCATGAGTGATGTGGAGAAAGTAAATAAGGAAGTGTTGTTGTTTACTTCTCATAACACCAGAACTAGGGGTCAACAAATGAAATTAATAGGCAGCAGGTTTAAACCAAACAAAAGGAAGTATTTCTTTGCACAACACACAGTCAACCTGTGGAACTCTTTGCCAAAGGATGTTGTGAAGGCCAAAATTATAATAGGATTCAAAAAAGAACTAGATAAATTCATGGAGGATAGGTCCATCAATGGCTATTAGCCAGGATGGGCAGGGATGGTGTCCCCAGCTGCTGTTTGCCAGAAGCTGAGAATGTGTGATGAGATGGATCACTTGATGATTACCTGCTCTATTCATTTCCTCTGAAGCACCTGGCATTAGCCACTGTTGGAATACAGGATACTGGGCTAGATGGACCTTTGATCTGACCCAGTATGGTCGTTCTTATATATCATTGATTCCATTTAACAGATGCAGGGACTTTCCTGAACCCATAGAGACAGTCAATGTCAGAGTATACATTAAAATTAGGAATTCCTACATCCCACTCTTATGCTCAGAACACTAGATCACAGTCCTCTCAGTTCAGAAGCTAATCTGGGCCAAAGAACAAATAATTGTGTGTGTAGCAATGGATGTCAGAAAAATAGTACAATTACAAGTATATTATCAATTTTAAATCATTGCTTTCTCACATGCCACTCAGTGCTCTAGATTCCTTACATCTGCTTCCATTGATGTTGAAAAGATTTAAAGATCACTCAGCACTTTGGTGGCTCAAGCTCTGTAAGCAGAGAAATACAAAAACAAAAAAAAAACCCAAAGTACCAATATCGTTTCTTATGTATCCAGATTTTTTCTACTCTATTGTGCATTTGTCACTTACCTATGATGGTATGGAGGATGTTATAATGATTGTGTTGGCACTCATTTGAGATCTTGGATAACTCAATTGTGGCTTCACACCTTGTGAATAATTGGACTATCTCCATTTCATATTGATAAAAGCTTTAGAGTGCACCACACAACCATGTATACTCTCTATATAATCAAGTCATCCACCACATACATACAGCCATCTGTGTATGGACTATGACTGCACACAATAGCGCTACACAGAATTTACACTTTCCACAATAGTTTGAGATTGTAGAAGGACACTATGTATGAATGGAACTGCAATGGGAATTTAGAAGTGGAATTTGATCAGGACAATAAATAGCTCTGGTTATCCCAAAAAAATGTGAATTATCATATCTCTGATAACTTCATTAGTTGCTTTGATGTAATAGTCCAGATCCTGCCTTCCTTACCCACCCAAAATTCCCAGAGATGTGAATTTTGGGAAGGCACAAATGCAGGATGAACCCCAAGATATTATATAAAGTATTCCTGCTAGTCCTCATCTGGAGTAAATCAGCATAGATTAATTGAAGTCAATGGAACTATATGAATTTATACCAGCTATGGACTTGGACTTATTAATTGAATCACAAGATGTAATAAACCACTTTAACTGGTAAATTGGATTGTAACATTTGCCCCCTTCACATAAATATAATCAACTTTTGTTTACCTTTTCATTGCTCAGCAGACAATTGTGTGTCTTGCTAGCCTGAGACTAAAGGCCTGGCAGATACACATTTAGCTGAGTTTTCTAGCTGAATGCACTTTGATCCATAATTGATGGACCTGTGTTCAAATCTCCTGGTTGCTAAAGTAGTAATACCATCTGATCCATACAATTATTTTTCAAATGCTGGCCCTTGAAACCCATCAACCTCCTCTGTCCTACCTTTTCTGTCTGCCAAGGGCCTGTTTGGTATTTAATTTTTGACTGATTTTTTTTTCTACTGTAGGAGCTCATTGACAATGGCTAGAACACACTGCTTGCTTTCCCAAACTTTGTGTTTATTTCCCCTAAGATCTTGCCATCTGCTGTGCTCAGCTGCCCAAATAAGTAAAATTTCCAATCTCTTACAGCTTCTCTGATGCAAGCATTATCTGCTCCCTCAATCTTTCCAGCCTTCATCAAGTTCTCTGTGACCAATTCATCTTTTAAATAATATGGATCACAACATGCCGTGTTACTACAAGCAAACGTATTGACACTGGCATGGAGCTGAGGATGTATAGACACAACATTAATTATATAGAATTTCAGATACTATTTAGAGGACAACCAGTCTGGACAACAGACTAATACATAATGTTCTGTGCATGTAGGATGACCAGATGTCCCGATTTTATAGGGACTGTCCCGATTTTTGAGTCTTTTTCCTATATAGGCTCCTATTACCCCCACCCAGTTCCAATCTTTCACACTTGCTGTCTGGTCACCCTATGTGCCTGTGTGTTCCTTATTGGTCTGTCTTACCTATCACATACACCTGCCTTATTGAAGGGAAGCTCAGTGTTGCAACCCCAAGTGTTTAGGCCCCCGCAAAATCATGCAATTGGCTTCAAACTAATGAGATTTTAAACAATATAAAATGTGGGGGTTCTTCTGGGTTTTTTTTAGTCAAGGGTTTGCATATTCAAGCTTTCCCCTGCAGACTTAATTTTTTAAATAGTAAATGAAAGCTGATATTTTCACAAAATAACATGACCCCATGAGCTAAAAAAAAATCAAACATCAGGTGACTCACAATAAATCATTAGAGTTGGCAACTCTGGTAGCTACATTGGGGTAGATTCTTCTCTCACATACGTTAGTGTAACTCCACTGACTTCCACAGAGTTATTCCTGATTTACACTAGTGTAAGTCAGAGAAGAATGCCCTATGTTTTCATACAGTATACATAATTTATAATGGGAGTAGGTACCTATTAAGTATACCAAATTGTTCAACTCTTGGAATGCACTTGTTTGGTGTTACTGTGCCAAACTCATAATTTTTTAAAGAGGAGGAAAAAGAGAGGGATTATGGGCAGTGGTAATAGAGAACTGAATATGTAGACAGTAAAACAGGTGTTGCTGACTAATCTTGCAGGCCTGCTTAACTCTTTTTAGGCATATCCTCCCTGCAAAATTGCAAGATCATCCTGAGGTTGTTTTTGGGTGGCTTTGACCGGTAATCCTCTTTGAAAGAGAATGAATCATCTAATGGCAGCTCTAGCTTGATTGTGTGAGATTGCTTTTTCTCTTTGATTCGAAACATATTACAAAATAGAAATGTGGCCTAGAAAAAGATATAAAAGCTTGTGTTCCATGCAATCAGATGCTTATAAAAACAGAACAGGGACATTGTGTAGAATCCTGGCAAATACTAATTCCAAAATTATATGCACAAGGTCGGGTTATCCATTGGCAGACCTTGCTCCACAAAGTCAGTTTCCCAGGAGGCATTTCCCCCATTCTTCATTTATTTCTCTCCCCGTGTTGATTTACAGTGGAGGGGAAGGCTGAGAGAAGCTGGCAGCAGAATGAAGACATGAGTATTGCTTACATGTAGATTCCCAAGGGCTCCCATCAAACCTAAAAAAGAAACAGTGGAAGAGGATGTGGCTGACTTCTCACATGTTGTGCAAACTATATCCTCCCTGTGGCTAGGCCAAATCTTTCACATGTTTTTAAAGCCTTTAAAAAAAATTAAATACAGGGTGGTAAAGTATGAAACTTTCTATATTCTCACCCCGACCCTGCCACCATGGGACATAAATAAAAAATGCTTAGATGATATAATACCCCTTCTCCACTATATATATATATATACACACACACTCTACACACTTGAGCCACTAAGTACCTCTTCTTTTAAATCTAGCATTCTTTAGTGGGACTACTGCTGTCAGCGCAATGTTAGAAGAAGAAAATCTCGCTGTATGTCAAGTCGTTTTTTGCTTCCCCAATGTGATCTGGCTGTTTGTCCCACAAAGCACAGGTTTTTTTTCTGTTGCTGTATTAAACTTTTCTGAAATGTCTTCATATCACATTATGTGGTGTAACAAAGTGTGAAATAACCTCTTGACACTTGCTTTAGTTTTGTCAAGTTCTGTTTACAAATTCAAAAGGACCTGACATAAATAGCTGTCAACACTTACTTATTACTGCTGCGACTCACTCCACCTCGAGAGTCTTGGTACACAGCAAGTAGAAAAACATCAGTATTAAAATCTTATCTCAAAACCTGGAGTAATTGTTCAGCTCCTTTTCAATTAGCTTGCACAGTAAATCTAATCATGTCACGTAAAACACCAATGCTTGGTTGCCAGAACAGCTGTGGAACGATACCACCCCATTAGCTTGTGGCCCTGCACCAACAGCCATGATTCAGAGAGGACTGACACATGACACTGTTGTAAAAAGGCTTTTCTTTTCCTTTAAATTACTGTACCACTACAGATAGGTAACACTTTCCTTACCTGGGAGAAGGCAGCAAAAAGGAAAGAACATCAGTGAAAATAAAGAGCTGGCTTGTTTCATCCCTGTGTTCCTGTCCTACATGTGTAAATCTCTACTGTGTCATGAAATTTCCTGAAAGTCAACAGAAAAACACTTTTTTTTGGATAATGTAACAGGGTGTCTATCCCATTTAAAGGGTAGTAAGGACTAGCGTCATCCAACCCCTGATCCATGATACACCCCCTTTAAGGTTACAGCAATTCTGGAGCAGACAGAGGGCTTAGGGAGGGCAGAGGCAGATGGTGGGGCAGAGAGAGTGATCCCGAGATAACAGTTAGTGGCTGGGTGGAAAAACCCAAGCTACTGTTCCTTTAAGGGCCTCAGACCAGGACCCTCATAGGGTAGGGTGGGACAAAGCTCCCCTCTCTCTCTCAGCAACCGGGACCAATTCTGGTTAGGAGGACAGTACATAGTGTGCCTCTTCCCTTGTAATGGGAGAGATACTAGTAGGAGAAGAACAGGAGTACTTGTGGCACCTTAGTAGGAGAAGGACTCATCCAACCCAGGAGGAAAGCAGTGAGATGGTGTGACATGGCCTTCAGGTGGCGAGGATGATTGGAAGAATGCACCTTAGCGGAGATGCTGGGCAGGCAGGCCGAGGGTAGGAGGAAGGACTTTGTTATGAAGGTGTTTTAAATTCTGTTTGAAAGGCTGGTGGCAGTCTGGGTGGACCTGGGGGGCAGTAATTTAAAGGGGCCAGCTGGAAGAAGCTGGCTTAAGGCTGAATCTTAGTACACCCCCAAGGAGGACTGTGGGGGGCCCTGAACCAGGGGGAGGAAGTGTGTGAGTCCAAGGACCAAAGGAGGCTCTGTGGAGCAGGGCTGGATACTGGTGAGCTGGGGGAGCCTGCCTGAACTACAATACAGTCACAATAAGGAGGGTTGTGGAATTCCTTAACCAAAGGAGGGGGAGTTTAGACCAGGACAAGAAGAGAACCCAGAGGAAAGACTCTCCAGAGAGGCCAGGGCTACAGTGGGACTGGCAGAGCTCCCTGGCCCAGAAGGAACTGGAGAACTTGAAGTCCTGGAGTAAGAGATGAGTTGGACAACCCAAGAGGGATGGGGTTGGGCCTGAAGCCCAATGGAGACTATATTTTGTAAAAATGTAATAAATTAGACCCTAAGAAGAGGAACGTTGTATTAAATATGCTGGACCGTTGTTAAGAGATCCAGGAGGAAACTGAGAGTGGGCTGTCTGCAGGGTCATGCTGTGCCATAAGAGGGTGTGATCTGGGAGGGCACTGTGCTTCATAATTTTAAATCCCTGTATGTTGGTTTTGAGGCCAGAGGGGTGCCGATTCTAATGAAGTCCATGTCCAGTTTCAGTAGGGGAGTGTCTGACTACACATACTTAACAATTGGCATTAATATGGAACATTGATATACCAATGTACAGATAACATCCTTCATCCAAAGAACCCAACAATTATTACAACTGGATTCAAATTATGATCTAGATGCTGGCTGCCCTGGCATGGGAAAGAAAAAGAAAAAGCCTCCTCTTGTGTACTGATGTGGTGGATAACTAGGATACTGGTATTTGTACTCCTTCCAAAGAGGAAGACTAGACCAGAGACCTCCCCCCCACCCCACTAAGGCTGACTATCAAAGGCATAGCAACAATGAACAGGAATGTCTTACTCATTTGAAACAACAGGGAGCTTCATGCAGGCAGAATGTGATTTCCCAGTTGAATTAAGGCAGGAAAGTAGGACTAACGCCTATTTGCATGAAAAGTGCATGGGATTTTTCATGACCACAAGGGGGATCTCAATTTTATATCTCATCTAAAAGGCAGCAACCTGGTTCCTCTAGCATTACTTCAGTGCTGACTTGGAAAGAAGAGTGACAGCTTCTGAATTGCCAAGGTCACTGACTGCAGTGACAGTATTCTACAAAGGGTTTAAAAAGTACACAAGATTAATTCAGCCCTGTTGTAAGCATGTGCAACTACTGAAATGTATGGTTTAAATTAAGGTATGGAGTGAACCAATGGCTTCAGAACTTTATACCAAGGCTGAATGGGGCCCAGGCTCTTTGATAAAGCATATGATAAAATGTTTTAGAACTATGATTATGGCCAGGTTCCCTATGGCAAGAATAGTCAATTGATTAATGGCCTACATTCACCCATCAGTTAAACAGATAACTGGCAAGAACATAGCCTAGCAGCGATAGACCATGAGAAGTGACCTGGACTCACTTCACAAGGAGCTGTCCTACTGTTGCAGGGCCATAAGACAGAGAGGTCCATTGTTTTACTGTAAGCTATTTGTCAGCCAGCTTCTCAGAAACACAATTCTGTATTTTTTCCACGGCATGCACATTTCTCTTCCTTATACCTACTGAGCACGGAGCTGGGAAAAGGATTCACATGGTCAGCTTGAGGTGATGACAAGTTTGCTCCTGCATCAAATGAAATTTTTTGTTGGAGGAGGCAGTGACAAATGTGATCTTCAGCTATCAGGTGTATGACTGGTGTGGATGAGAAGCTGACATGTTGTCAACCTCCTTTCTGAAGACCAGGTTGCGCCTAGTAGGCATATGCCTATGACTGAGCTGAACCACTCTAGCACGAACCCTAGAAAGTGGTGGGTCATGGCTCCCTGCCCATTTTGGGGTGGCTTGCGTTCCAGGGAGAAATTACATCAGTTAAATCTATAGTAGGTATATCTCTGACAGGACACTTGGAGGGAGCTCCAGAAGGGAATTGTTGCAGACTTTCCTTCCCTCTAACATTGTCCTAAGGGTTTTATGGTGGAGGGGGCAGTCTGTCCCACAGTGTTGAAACAATGAAGTTCACTATGACTCATTAAGAAACACTGATGCCTCAGGAAAAAAATACAGGCTTCAGTGTTTCTGGAGCATTAGCACCTCCACCTTGTTCAACTACAAAAATAAAGCACTCTGTCTTTGGTTTTACATCTGCCCCTTTACTTTACAACTGTAGGCAGCAGCAGAAGTGTATTCAGTGGAGTCCGAAGAGTTCATAGTCACTTCCAGGTTAAATCAACCCATTGGAGATGAATGCTGCTAAAATAAATCTGAAAATATTTGTTCCCATTTTACATGACTTTGATTTGGCTGTGCTTGCACCACTTTAGGGTTCCTGCTTGCAAATATTCGTGTGTATAGTCCAGCTTTACAAGTGTGAGTACATACAAAAAGCTAATTTGAAGTTTGAATGCTTGGATATTCCACAAAAGTACATTCAAAATTGCATAACTAATCGGTGAATGCAAATTTCAAATTGCCAGTTTTATACTTGAATGTACACTTCCTAACTTTTTAAGGTCTGGAGAGACCCTTAAGATGATCGAGTTCTCCACAAAATAAGCCAGTTATTCTTGCACTGAGCCCAATAACTTTTGGATGAAGTAAACAATATTTTTGATAGATATCCAGACTTGCTTTAAATCTCCAAGTGATGGAGGACTTACTATATTACCTGGCAAGCTGTTCCTCACTGTTAAAAATGCATCTTATCTCCAATTTGAACTTTGCTGGCTTCAACTTCTAGCCATTGCATCTAATAATTTGAAATCTGCAATGCCTACTTTTAAATTACATAACTCATTTAATCAGGGAAACAAAACTATTCCTTATGATGTGGGAGTGGAGAAGACTGATGTGGCAATGTTTTGCTCTCCCTCTGCCCAGGTGACTACTCAAGATACAAGGCAGAGAAGAATCAGACTGAAAGTCTCTCGTCAAACACAACACTGCCTCCAAAAAACCTGAAAAAGACATACCAGAAAGTCACAGGACTAATAGAAAAGGGCTGTCCTAAAGTAAATCTTTATTTTTAACAGTATGAAATAAAATAAATGAAAGAAAAGAGAAGCATGTGCTGTGTTTGACTTTTTTCCAACAATTTACATACACTAAAGATCCATACCTGTTTTTCCCCTTAGATTTGTGATTCAAAACTTGAAAAAGCAAATCTACTTAATTCCTTGGCAATTATCTTTCCTTCTGTCTCTTCTTCCATTTCAGTGTGAATTAAGGACCATACAAACTTTTTTACTGTATGTCTAACTATTGCACTAACGTACATAAGCTGAAACTGTATATAGTGGAATTTAGATACCCATAACTTCCAATATTGCCTCAACTAAATTTCCACTGATGACCTAAGACAGGATTTAAACCCAAGATTTGAGAGTTAAAAGGTTAGAGCCTCAGTATTCTAATATTTACCATATGGTTCTACCCAATTAAATTTGTCCTCTATTGCTACTATTTCTTCCCATTGATCTTACAATTATTGCCAAACCTCAGCAGTTTCTGGAGTGATATTGTACAGCTTGTCTGGGAAGTCTCAATGCTGATGGAAGCTGGCTGCTGTGTGTGTTGCTGTTGGCACGAATTATAGATTTAGAACTGCAATCAAAAATTGAGTTTTTATTTAGGAAAATAAGGGTTTTTTTAAAAACCTCAAACCTCTTTATTTGAGAGCAGCATAATCAGATTCTACTTGGACATATATTTGGGTGGATGCTTCAAACTCAATTTTGAGTTGCCAGAGTTAAAGGCAACTCAAAATATACTTCTACTAGGAAAATTGTACTCCACTTGAGAGAAGGCAGTTTAGAATTAAGAGACTCTGGAATGTATTGGAAAGTGCTTCTGGATACTCCGAGCATATGTGCAGGGAATGTCCTAAAATGGCAGAGTTGTGGGAAAGAATCTTTGGAAAATGTGTTCACATGGCCCTCCCTATTTCTGCCAGTTTCTGCCTGCTGTGAGTTATCACTGAACTGAGAAAGGGATTGAAAAAATAAAGGATAAAAAAAAGTAAAACATGGCTCAGCACATGTTTAATGACAGCCAAAGTACCACTGTACTAAACAGGTACTAGAAATCTGAGATTGTTCCGCTAGAAAAGACAATATACAGAGTTACAGGAGACAATCCTACATATCAAGAGGAGACTAAGTGACCTACTGTAACAGGACTTTTCTGTAATATTCTTCTCTATGCTTCAGCGATGGGAGAAGAGCCAAAACAATCAGATCCCAGGGGGAGAGGGGAACAGTGCCTGCTCAGCTTGCTTTCCTCCCATCTCTAGCTCCTATCCAGAGCTCTGTAGTGTTAAGTTTTGAGGGTGCAGGAGTGGGAGAGCATAGACCAGGACAGGCACAGGCATTCTCCATTGTGTATTCCATGGGCTAGGTTGTGGCTATCAGAGTGACTATATGATCAAGTGTTAATTCAGACACACATTCTCTTGCATAGCTCCTACAGCACAACTGTACGGGGAGTCAGACAATGGCAGCATGACGATGCTACCCAGGGTAATGGACCGTGCAAGGTGACTGTGCAGATAAACTCCCATTCTGCAGGGATGAAGTAGAAATGAGTTTCAAATCATAGTTTCCTCGTCTTCTATGGGATGCAATATTTCCGAGATTCTATGATGCAGAGCCTCCGCTGATATAAACGGTCACAGTTCCAGTGACTTCAATGGACCTATGACAATTTACACCCAGTGGGGTTTCTGCCTCGTATCTTTAACAGAAGCATCCTGTTATGCATAATCATAACCAATTACAAATTAACCATTTTGGACACCATTTGGGGACCTTTTCTAGATTATATTAGTGGTTCTTTGTTTTTACCTTTTTTGTTATAAAGTTCTTCTTCCCTCCCTTTGTTTCTTCTTATCCACTTTCTCCTGTTTTCAATCCCCTGGTTAAAATTGATAACATTTTAAATTTTATTTAATGATACATGTAAAGCAGAGTTCTTTCTTTTCCTTTATTGACATCATAAGCAATTTTGAAAATTTCTTTTCATATTTTTCTAGGCTGGGGATACTTGTGTTTACGTGAAAGTCAATAAAAATGTTATAAAAGAATATACGTTTTAACAAAACTTTATATTAAGGAATATTTTAAGTGATTTCTTATTGTTTTAAAATCATACAAGATGGTACAGCAGGCATTGTAGATTCTTAAATCCATCTTTTAAACACAGTCTCTAAAACCAATATTTTACAACAGGTTTTGTTACAGCATACTGTGAAATATGGATTCAGCTTTTATTACTAATAGGTTTTAACATGCTTCTGTCATTGCAGAAATCATCTGCTTATAGTACTAATGAATATTTTTTTATTTTTGACATCAAGTCTTGCTACTTAATTCAAAACCTGCCTCCTTGTACAGATATTCTACGACAAGAATTAAATTCACCCCTGTGCAGAAGGTCAGCATGAGGCCAAAGCACCATTTAAATCCTATTTAGCCCTTATTCCAAAGACTTAAATGGGACTTATTTGGTATATGGCCTTGTGTTCACCCTCTGCACAAGGGTGAAATTCACCTTAGCTGAACTGTAGAGGGGCTCACAACATCCTTTTGGAAGACAACCAGCAAGAAATTATTACACTTTGGGATACTTGTGAACTCAAGGGAGGGATAGAGAAATATTTCCGTCTTAGTCAGAAAGCAGTGTGATTACAAAGCACCTCCTAACTAGCATTATGTATTAGCAATTGTAAGATAGTGAGAATGGCTGGTTGAAATATACTGTGTACGGATGGTTAGTGCAGTGCAGGAGAATGAGGCAATTTATAGGCTGAATGTGCAGTCCACCAATAAAATGTTTTATTTTGTAAATAAAATGTACCCACTGAATGCTTTTCAACTGTGCTGGTGCTGTATTATGAACAGTTCTAATCCGACTCGATTGTATGAACCACTGGGTAAATTTTTTAACAACTCAGTCTAGGCGAAAAGATTTATGTATGTGTTGATGTGCTGAATGTCTCTGAGTAAGCAGAGGGGAGGAAAATAGTCTGCAGTTCATGGGATTCTTATATTAAATATAAGAAGTTGAAAATCATTTAAAAAAGCAATTTGATTGAAGGACAAGTTCTCTGGCATGCCTGGGGATTTAGATTTTTAAATGACATCTACTTTTTTTTTTTTTTTGAGATATTGACATCCTTATCCTGAAGCTGTTCTGCATGGGAAGACCTCTACTCCTGCACAGAGTCCCATTGAAGTCACTGGAGGTTTCCCAGGAGGTTCCAGGGTTTGCAAAGAGCAGTTTACAGGTTTGGAGCCTAAATTTGCATTAGTTGTTTAGAGTTTGTGGTCACTTAGCTGTGTGATTCTCATTTACACTAAGGCATTTTACCTCATTGGGAGTGTAACTTACACCTTTTTAAAGGCCCCTTTGGGTGTAAATGAGAATCAGGACCTGAAATACATAAATTACAAACTACCAGTATTACCAAAACTGATGATTTTTTTAAATGTCCCCACTAAGCCAACATGTGTAAGTTACAGAGCAATTCTATTCATTAAAGCTCCTTAGATTTTATGGTAAGCTTCAGTGCTTTGCTTTGTAAATATGAGTATTTTATGGCTGCAATCAGAGATCAGGTTGTTCTGTCCTTTCTTCCATTACAAAGTTCTTTGGAAAAGGCATAGCATGGGAGATCACTTAGCAGAATGCACATTCTATTCTGTTGCTCCTTTTTGTACTCACTCTGATTCTCTAAATAATAAATCATAGGACACATTTTGTGCTTGGTTAGAGGTGTGTTGTGTTATTTTGCAACTAAATTGAACTTCTGAATGTTTGTTCCTTAAGTAGTAACTTATTTTGATTAATCATCTCACTTCTGACCCCCATTATGGTCTGCTGTTACTACTGAGGCTGAGGTTGGCGGTGAGGACATCTGAATAAATCATTTCCTCCAGGATATGTTCCACAGACGTTACCCTGAAATTAGGGGGATTTCATCTATATTTCTTTCTGGCTTTAAAGCCAGCAAACATAAATAATTTATTGCATGTTAATAAAACCAACTAAATCTCCCTTCCTTGGGAAAAAAAAACACATCCAAACTTTTCAGTTTGTTGTAGGCTCTTAGACCACAGCATTGTTGATTGCTGGGGGGTAGGAGGGGGGAACAGAAAAGCATTTTGGGTAATGTCCACCTTAAGCATCCCACTTTATTTCAGAATTCTTTCAGCTGTTGCCACACCAAGCAGTTTTTAACACTGCAGCAAGATTAAGTCCATACCATGTATTGGAAAGTTTATAATACAAATTTATGTCCCCAAACTTATTTCCTTATTTCCTTCTTGCGAGTATTGTCTGTTTCTCTCTCAACACATATCTGCTAGCCATGATGGTTGCTCCTTTCTATAAAAATAATCCCATTTCTTTTTTTACTTACTGATTCCTGGAAGGCTTTATTATTCATTTAGATAATACTTTAAAACCCCTTCAGAAATTCTGTGGACCTTACACATGCTAAAATCCCACTGAAATCAATGCCTGATTAAGGATTGCAGGATTTGATCCCTGGGGAATGCTAACTACTCTTGACAAGATTGTGGCTTTAAGCCACTGTTTGCATTGGGGAAAGACTGTAGTGGCAGCCACTCCTGGAGGTTTTCTCCCTAATGCTTTTGGAAGCACAGCCCTTGCTGTTTAATAGCCTTTTTACTCCTCTGCAGACCAGTAAAGGGAGGCAGGATGTTGCCTTTCCTTCTTTGGGGGATCTTAGTGCTGCTGACTGCACCAAACTTTCCCATTCTTGGCACAGCAAAGCCTGGTGTACCCATACTTTCCCACTGGTTTAACTAAAGATGTGATTTATTTTTTAAACCCATTTAGTTAAATAGGTGCATCTTTCTGTGTGAACACTTAAACTGATTTAAAACTGGCTTATATGTGTTTAGCTTGCATTCGTAAACTTACAGGGGCAAATCAAATGGCTATAACCAGTTTTAAACTGATATGTGTTCACACAGGGCTTTGCAGTGGTTTGTTTAAACCAGTGCATATATGTGTGCCCTGAGAGTTCAAGAATGGAGATTTTGCCTGACTTCTGTGCAGTGAGAATGTTCCTTTCACATTTCCCATCAACTTTACACACCTGTCTAGGCTAGAGACCCAACTTAGGGATCTGTTTTACACTAGAGATTTATTCAAGCTGCAGCTATTCATTCACTTCCCGTGACTAGAATCAGAGCTTCTTTTGGTCAAGAATTGGTTTTATCAAGTCCAACTTTCACAAAGGGGCATAGTGGGGTTATTTTAAAAACTGTCACTCTTGGAATTTTTTTCTTTCACATCTTCCTTTCTGTGATTATTCTTTGGTTTCTTTAAAATGTTGTCTATCCCGTTCTGTATTGTCACATACAATGAGTACATATTGCCCATGGCACTCCTACGACTATTATTACTCTTTTTGCACTGTTTCAGCAATACAGTTCCAAGTTAGCCTACATTCCTTCCATGGCTTTCCCTTCTGATGCTGTTGCTTTCATTCTGTCCTCAAAATTGACACAGTTCCATTATTATACCCTTAGGCCCTCCGTATGCTATCTGGTTCTTTATTTAAACTATTGCCTGCATTTGTGTGAAATTCACCCTTATGCACAGGGCCTCACAATGCCATAAGCAGCACTTAAACTCCACTAGAAGATTTAGGGCCAAATTCAGGGCCTAGATAAGTAGCTGAGCCAGATGCCAGACGGGTGCAAGCAAGGGATAAATCCTCCCACAGGTCCTGGAGCACTATGAGCTGCCAAGACTACTTCAGTACAATGGTTGAAGTAGCCACAACAGGTGCTTATGAAGGTTCCACTAGGGGAATGGGAAAGATGTGAGGACATGCATACTGGAATTTGCCATGTGGCCATAGGGCAGAGTGATTATCCAGGCCCACATACTTCCTACATGCCCTTCATCCAGCTCTCCTTTGTGCAGTGGAGCAGTACTGGTTTGCTTGACAAGGCATCCCCCCCATATTTGTGGAAGACAATTGGTTTGGCTTGTTAATGAGGGACTCAAGGAGTGCATGGGACTTTGTGCAGGCCCATTGCTCTGAAATAAATGTTACCCTATAGGCCTTAAACAAAATAGAAGGTAGAACCTCACAAACTTTGCCTGAAATATATAGACAATGGATTCTCAACCTAATTGTCATGATCCTCCCCCTTCCTCCCATATTGTTAAAGGGGAGTGAGGCATCATAGTTCAGGGCAGCTGCACCTGTATTTCTCTTTAGTGGCCCAGCAAGGGAACCCATTGTCAGGCTTCCAGTTCCCCAGCTGTTGCCTTTCTGGGTGAAGACTGCATTTCACTGCCTTCTGCCTGGGGTATGTCCATGCTGCTCAGTTCCCTCCCTTCACTGTGCATTTCCCAGCACAGACAGGTTGCCCAAGGACACCTGCTTGCTTTCTCTTAAGAGATGCTTAATAGGTGTACTTGCTACAATTATAAGGTACCACACCGTTCTTTGTATGCCAGCCTACTTTATTAAAAGAACCTACATGTACTGTATGTAATAAACTTACCACTTGTAACCCTGACCTAACATGGATTCTGGCAGTAGCAGTCCATTAACTCTCCCACCTCAGAACAAGGACTCAGTCTGTCTAACCTGATCCTAAGGCTTGGGGCCCTCCGTGCACCAGGGGTCCTGTCCATTTGCTAAACCAGGAAGAAGGCCCTGCACTAGTTTAAAACCAGACTATTTATCCAAAAATCCTTTCTTTGTCTATTGGTCCCTGGAGAATCCAGTTTGAATTGGCATATGCATCTCTCTCCAGGCGGATGCCTTCAAAGTGTTGATAATGGAGGAAGTACATTAGCATCCCCCCGCCCTGCTAGACAAGGTACATACAATGCTACAACACCAAATACACAATTGCATTTTTAATACAATGTACCCCAAGGGTATTAAGACTAATTCAGTAATTTTTAACTTAATTCAGTAATGTTTACCTTAATTCCATAACGTTGTTAAGGATAGTAGGGGATATTGTCAGTCTGTCATATGGGGATCTGGTCACATGAGAGGGATCCTTGTTCTGGTCTGGAAAAGGTGTCCCAGTATGGAAAAGTTTGAGGACCACTTATGTAGACAGAAAACAGCATGTCCCTGTGAGCAATAATCAATAGCTATTATGCAACTCTTACTGCCAAAATAACAATAAATCCTACCAAAAGCCAGTAGAAAGTTCTCTATTTAAAATCCATGTATGAAGCAGAGAGGAGAGTCTTACGTCTCCCTCCTTTTCATAGCATGGCTTTGAAGCTATGGGGAGCACTTGCAACTGAACTGAAGTAATGTCCAAATAGAACCAAGTTACAAGGTAAAGGCCTCACTGCACCCTTGATAGAGCAGTCGTGCATTTTAGCCCTGCCATGCTTGTATCACATTGTGTAGCAAGATGATAGATCTGATAAATGGGGTTTTTACTCACTTTTGTGCTATGAAATATGGATATCGTGACTTTTAAAAAAATACCTGAAAAATGAAATTGTCCATTGGAAGGGAAGACCAAGCTTATGCAGCAGCAGCATAAACAAACACCCCTACTGAGTGGATGAAAATAAAAAAATAATAAGGTCAAAAACATAGAAATAAAATAACAGAAGATTAAAAAAAAAAGTTAGCAGTTTCTAGAAGTACTATAGGCATATAGGGTACTATTTGACCCTGAATTGCATCACACAGCATTAGTGGCAATCATGTATCTTTGTTATGAAATAAGACCTAATTTTAGTCCCATGAGCAAAGCCTGGTAATGGGATTTGCCTGTGGATAGTATAGGTTGGGAGGGCTGAATCCTACCTCCCAGTGAGGCCTTCCAAGTAGAACCCAGGATATATACATATAGAGCTGGGAATGACAACTGTGGATATGGGCAGCATGACTTGACTGACTTATATCTTTCTGTTCCTAGAGGAATATAGGGCCTTCACCACTGCTTTCCATCTTTGATGGTCTCTTGCTGCAGTCTTAGCTTCTTCCCATGTCATTTTGATAGCTTTCAATCCACAATAATGATGCTCCCCACTTCATGAAGTTGTTGCCCAGGAGATCTGTGCTGTGCATGAACCCACTGGCCACACCACATTCCTAACATACTTCTCCCTCCCTCCCTGTTCCAGAACAGAATGCTGCCAGAGTCCTACTCTGCAGCACAGAGGTAGCTGTGGAATCTACTGCATTGGTAGCCTTATACATCCTGTATGTAGCTTGAGGATTTGCCCAATCAAAGAGTAACAGAAGGAACATAGTTGTATTTGAACATTTTGTACTGATTGGGCACTGACTTCATTTTATTAAATCACAATAGTAGCTACTCCCACTACTGTTGCTATCCCAACAAGCTAAAAATCCATGCTGTAGTTTGCATTTGTCACTGTGGCACTCTGTACCTCAAAGCAATACCCTGGAACCCCCACATTCAGCACTGTCATATAATTATGATTCGTTTTCTACTAAGTATGCCTTGTGAGGTATCATTTTGAAAGTCTTGATCTGTTGAACATTAGTATCCTGTTGGATTGTATGAGCTATCATATGATAAGTCATGAAGTTTTGCTATGTGTATGTTACAGAAATAATGTTGTGAGGTTGGGAATACCCACAACTAGCCTTTCAGGTGCAACAGTGGAGTAGCCAGATGTGCTGATGTCCACACTCCCAGTGACCATCCCAGAAGACTTCTCAGAGAAAGCACGTAGACAATGGAGAAAGTTTGACCGATGGGGGTGGACCCTCATGTCACAGGCATACATCTTTCCAGCAACCTGGAAGAAACTATAAAAAAAGGGAAGTGACATTATGACTTGGCCTCACTTCCCTCACAACTCAACACCTGGAAACACATCTGGAGGACAAAGATTTTTAACTGGGGAGGCTGGCCCTGGGTGGAGGAGAGTTCCGGCCTATGTATTCAAGGTCTGTGACTTATTTGTACTATCTATCAGGGTGAGACACTGCTTGATTCAAATATTGTGTAGTTTATAGAACTCAAATTTTATTTCTTAGGTAACCAACTTTGATCTCTATGCTTACTACTTATAATCACTTAAAATCTACCTTTCTGTAGTTAATAAATCTGTTTTACATTTTACCTAAAACAGTGTGTTTTGTTTTAAGTGCTTGGAAAATCTCAGCTCAGATTACAAAGGCTAGTGCAGGAGTTCTCAAACTGGGGGTCAGGACCCCTCAGGGGGTCACGAGGCTATTACAGGGGGGGTCGCGAGCTGTCAGCCTCTGCCCCTAACCCCGCTTTGCCACCAGCATTTATAATGTTAAATATATTAAAAAGTGTTTTTAATTTATAAGGGGGGTTGCACTCAGGGGCTTGCTATATGTAGGGTTACCAGATAGCAACTGTGAAAAAACGGGACGGGGGTGGAGGGTAATAGGCACCTATAGAAGAAAAAATCCCCCAAAATGGGACTGCCCCTTTAAAAACTGGACATCTGGTCACCCTAGCTATGTGAAAGGGGTCACCAATACAAAAGTCTGAAAACCACTGGGCTAGTGTATGTCCTCTCCACAGGGGTAGACTGGGTAATAAACTTACACTGGTCATGCTT
The DNA here is from genome assembly GCF_013100865.1 of Trachemys scripta elegans. NCBI lineage: Eukaryota > Metazoa > Chordata > Testudines > Emydidae > Trachemys > Trachemys scripta. Next base: position 27,465,909 of record NC_048302.1, on the reverse strand, counting down.
CTAACTAGGGCAAGACAGTATATTCCAGGAATGTAAGGCTGAGGAGCTGGGGGGAATTGGCTGGAGCCTCTCTATTGTTGGTTCATGAGTGGCTAGGACAAGCATTCATGTAACTCAGTTGGATGTGTCCCTGGCTGCGGATGTCTGAGTAAGTGCAGTACCTGCCAGAGGTTTATAGCTTGTCACAGCATCGCAGTGTGAGAGGGATACCCCAGGATGGTGGGACAGAAGGCTCAGCAGTCCCTCAGTTCAGGCTGCACCCTGGAAACCCCATCACAGTCACCCTTTTTGTATTGTCTTTCTTTAGTGAAGTGAATGTATATCTCACATTCTCACAGCTATGGGCTAATAGCAAGCAACAAAGTGTAGCTTCAAAAACAACAAACAACTCAAAGAATGGTAATTCACACGCATGAAGTTGGCCACAGCACACATATGGCTTCCTCTTGCACAGGCTGTACAGGTTCTTTTGCTTTGTCAGCCAAGGCATTCCTCTGCTACAAGTGGTACTCTGTCCCTGTCACTACAGCATCCTTAAAAAACAGCAACCAAGAAAGAAGATTTAAAAAACAAGCAAACAACCCACCAAAATCACAGTATAGGACAGTGCAAAAGAGGAGCAGGCATCTGTCAATAAGGGATTGTCTACACATGGAGTTATTCAGGAACAGTTACTCTTATATAACTTCATGGGTAACTAATCATATTCAGGAATAAGACTGCCTTGTTTCTGTTTAGCTTAACCCACTGCATTAAACTAAACTGTCCAAAAAGGGAGCAAACCCCTGCACCTCTGAGAACAGATGGGGTATGTGGGGGCCCTTTAGTTGCTCAAGGTCTCAGTCAGAGAGAGGTGTAGAATGGTGTCCTTTCCCTTTGAGGTGTGTTACCTAGGGCTCTGACTAGGTGCATTCAAGGAAGAAGTCTAAAGATCAAGACAACATGAGTAGTTGGAGCAAGGGTGCAGGTAGTAGACAGTCCTAGAGCTGGCTTCCACATGGAAGAATTACACACTAGAATACTATTAATAGAAGCACTGGATATGTACTTCCCCTTCTGTGTGAATTAGGCCTGAGCTGTTGTACTGGCATCAGTAAATAAATAACTTGCAGCAGGTGCTACCAGCTAGGCTGCCCCATTTCATTCCAGTCAAGCAAATAGTCAGCCAGTTGTGGGGATGTTAAAGTGTTAGGAGAGAATAGTGGCTCTGGTTCAAGCACCAAGTCTATTAAGGAAGGAGATTACTACTACAATTATAGTACCAGTGGACGTGAATAACTCTTTCTATGGAACAACGATGAAGGTTTCCTCACCAGTCAAAGAAATTTGGCTGGCAATAAACAAAGTTCAATGGACAGCTGCACAATATGTGCAGCATTGCTGATCCATTTACAGACCTTTCTACATGCCTACTGATCGACATATAGTAGGATGCAATCAGTCCACAACACGTTTAAGCATGATTATTCCTGTTTTCCCTTTTTTCTCTTACTGTATTTTTTATCTATATCTCTGAAGGTTCTTAATACTGAGAAGTAAAGGGGGATATAGGCATTTCTAGATTATTCTAGTGACACATTTTGGGTAGGAACTCTAGCAACATCAAGTTACCTGATTATTGGTAGTTGTTTTTTCTATTATTTTTTGTTCCAAAGCCAGTGAGATATTCTGACATTAAATCATTCTTTAACACAGGCCCTCCTACAATTAAAAGCTGTCTTCTGTGCTTGTTATATGTGAAGGCCAGAAAACTCAATTCTTTTCACTCAGCAGAAAGAGGAAGGCCTTGATGCTGCAATGGGCTCTGTGGAGGTGGATGGAGGATCAACTGGAATGGTGCTATGTATGGGTCCAGTGGGTTACAATGGTCCACCCATGTAAAACTCACTCCAGGGTGAGATTTTCAAAAGAGCTCAGCATCCACTAATTCCCATTAAGGACAATGGAAATTGCTAGGTGCTGAGTGTTTCAATTTCAGGGTAACTGCACCTCTGTTCCCTCCTTCGTAGTCCACTCCAGGAATGTCTAGCCGGGTCTCAGGGCTCCACCCGTTACCTTGTCTCACTTCCTTCTGAGGGGCATTTGAAGGCTGCATAGCTCCCTGCCTTACATTGTGATATCCCCCGCAAACCAGTTTGGACCCTAATGGCTAGTGCCTGTGCATTGCTTTCTCTCCGACTATGAACTGCATATTGCCAACAATTACAAGTTACAGAGAAAACATAAAAAAATACAAAAGTTCCTATACTTATGCTAAAATATTAACAGAGGTCACCTATCAGCCTTATGGGGGCCCTAGTAGGCCAAAGTCTTTCCATTCCTTCTGCAACGGATGAGACAGAAGGTCCTGTCTGTTTGCTGGTTCAGAAAGAAGGGCCCCAGCCAGTGTAGTCCCAGCCTTTCTATACCAAAAGACCTTTCTCTGTCTGTTGGTCTCTGGAAAACCCAGTTTGAACCATTTATTGCAAGCCTCCCCAGGGGAGTGGTACCTCTCTGGTAGTGTTTACCACCTTAATCACCCTCCCTCCCCCACTGTTTTATAGTTCCTGGAGGCACTGTGGCAACCTCCCCCTCCCCCAAATTGCATATGATCCCTGACCAAGAGTGATACATCAGCTATTCATAAACTTAATACAGTATGTTCCCCCAAAGATATTGCATGCAGTTGCAATATCTGTCATACTGAGCTCTTTTCAAAATCTGTGCATGTGTGAGATCTCAAAAAGATTGTGTTTGTTTGTGTATGTTTGTGTATGTGCACACACACTTTAAAGATTTTTTAAGATTTGCATAACTTTTTATTTTTAATCAAGGCAGATTCAGAAATATATGTAATGGTATTTCTTGAATTGCAATGCCATCATCAATAATCAGAAAACAGAAACAAAAATATTGAGTCTGAAGATGATTTCTCTCTAGAAACTAAAACTATATAATAACATTTTGCATTCACAGTGGCTTCCATCTGAGGATCTCAAAATACTTTATAGCATTAATGAATTAAGCATCCAGCATCCCTGGGAAATGTGCATTATTAGCCCCTTTACATACCATGTCCTGAAACTGAGGCACAGAGACAGAGCCAGTGCTACCCCATTGAAGGCCCTAAGCAGGAATATTTTTGCTCACCCAATACTAAAACAGGCAAGTTCTTATAATAAAAAGCAAACGTCCCCTCTCCCCCTTTAGCTGCTTGGGGCCCTAAGCAATTGCTTAGTCTGCATCTGCCTAGCGCCAGCTCTGTACAGAGATATTAAGTGACTTGCCCAGGATCACCTAACAAGTCTGGGGCAGTGTCCATGGAACTTCTAGACCTATGCCTTACAATACCATCCTTTCCCACACCCATTATTATTTATTGAAATACTGTGGTTTTTGCTGTACAAAGCAGAGGAAAGGTAAAAGGACATACAATATAATAATCTAATATTCGGGATCTGCAATAGCCTTTGCAGCTAGCTCAGCACCTCGGCATTTCCTGATTGTAAGGTTCTTCCCCCCTCCCCCAAACGCTACAGTGACTTTACTCTAATCAATTATACATTGGTTGGTTAAATGGTAGCCGCTAGTGAAAATCCATCCATCAACCCTCCAACTGGAAAGCTCCCATCCCAACCAGCCAAGGCTCCTCCTCCTTCTTTCGCAGAGCAGCACTACAAGCAAGAAGGAAAAACAGGGAAAAGCTATTGTCGGGAGCTTGGTTGATAAAGGCACCGGAGCAAGAGGAAACCTAACTGACGGCTGCCCCTAACCCCAAAGGGAAAGGGGCTGCAGCGGTGCATGGACAAGCCTGTCGTGTCGTGTCTGTGCCTTACTGCAAGGGATACACACGCAGGCGCGATCACCCTGGAGCTTTTCCTGTTGTGTAGCAGTAGCTACAGTGAGTGACAGGCGGAGGCCGCCCCCGCCAGCTAATGACACACGCGCGCTATCTCCCTGCTGCTGCTGTTGTGGCCTTGGGTTTTTTTTTAAAAAAGGGGAAGACACCCCCCAACACCGCTTCTCTCCCGGTAACTCATCGCCAGCCGCGGTGCAATAGCAGGGTACAGCTTAGAGCTTCCCTCCAGCCCACCTCCCCGTCCCCGAGCCCCAAGGCAAATCACACAAGGCGCTTTACTACTCCCCTTGCTGCTCAACCAAGCCTTTAGAACGCTCCGGGGAGAATTCCACCCCCAGCTGCTGCTGCTGTGCTCCCCCTCCCCGCCTGCCCCCAACCCGGCTAATGGTGAGAACCGTCAGAACACCTGGGAGGAGAGGCGGGCGGCAGTTACCTGACAGTGATTGGCAGCCCGGCCTGAGCCAATGGCTGCGAGAGAGAGAGATGGGGGCGGGGGAGAGGGAGCTGGGAGGGAGATGCGGGTGTAAGGCTAGGCGGTGAGGGTAGGTTGCGCCTTGGACCGTGTGCAGCTTAGTGGCTGTGCCTATGTGAGTGAAAGGAGAGAGGAGGGGGAAGAGACGTATCCAGATCCAGTGCAGCAGCCGGAGGAGCTGGAGCAGCAGCCGTTCTGCTGCTGTGGGGGAAGGAAGCCCGGGGCTGCTGCATTTGCACCCTGATTGTTTTTTAAAATTTAATTTTTCTGGCTGCTTTTGCCCGTTATTTATGCAAAAAATATAAATAAGGAAGCGAGTGGCGTGATTGAGATAAATAATTAACTAGAGGAGGAGGCGGAGGAGGAAGAAGGAGGAGGAGGAGAAGAAGGAAAGCAAAGCAAGCAGCAGGCAAGGGGGCAGTAACTTTAACCAGAGCCAAGGACCCAGAGACACTGACTGGCCGTTTGCTGCTGCAGTAGCCGTCTCAGCCTTGTGTCTGCGCTGTGTGAGGGAGAGAGCCCTTCCCTCCTGCCCCCGGCTGCTGGAAATGTCTGAGCATAAGGCAATTGATCCGAAGTTATCAACGACGGACAGGGTGGTGAAAGGTAAGTGCTGTGCCGTGCACAGACGGACACACACAGACAGCTGTCTGCTTCCACTGCCCCTCCTCCATTTTTTTTAATTTGGCTACCACCGTCCTCCAAGATACTGTACGTCTCTCCCCAGTCCAAGGAACGGGGTCTGCTTATTTACTGTGGCTGCAGTTGCTAAATGGACGAGACGTGTTTGGAGGGGGGTGGAGGAGGCGGTGATGGGGGAGTGAATAGGGAGTAGCTGCTGTGAGAGATATAGGAAGTGGTGGCTGTTGGTCAGGATTGTGTCTGGGGGTGGTAATTTGATTGGTATCTTGCACTATTGACTCGGGTTTGGGTTTACTCGGGAGATCTCTCTGCCTAGAGCTACATTGCAGCATTTCCCCCCCCCCCCCTGCCTCCCCCTCTCTGCCTTCAAGTGATTGCACAGGGCTCGCGAGAGAGAGAGGGAGCCCCAGCTTCCTTAGTTGCTGGAGTGTCTCAGGCAGAAGGGAGGGGAGGGAGAGAAGCACAAGAGCCTGGATCCCTCCTCTCCTCTGGCTACTTCTTCTGGCATTTCCCCCTCCCCGGCCTGATCCGAACCCCTTTGGGTTGGGTGGCCGGGTTCGCACGCAGGCTCCGCTGTCTGTAGGCAGATCTTGTCACTGCATTTCAGCTCCCCGCATGCATGAATATGCCCGTAAATCCCCCGATCCTGACAGCCTGGGCTCCCCTTCTCCCCCCTCCTTCCTCGCGTCGCTGACATCTCTCCTCTCCCTTCCCTCTCTCAAACGTGCGGCTTGATGTGGGTGACACCTGGAGCCAGCGGTTGATTCACAGAGATCTCTGTTCGGGCGAGGGCTCTTGCTTGCGGTCCTTTATGGTCTATTTCTCCATCCTAGCGAAGGAGGATCCGCCGATCTCTCTGTCTCTGTGTACACAGTACACACCTAGCCTATCCACCCAGCCACCAGTGCTGGTATGGGGAGGAAGAGCCTATGCAGCAGCAGTGGGAAGTTTTTTTCTCTGGGCGATGCCATGTAGTCCAGTAGCCAAATGAATTTCATTTAGGGAGGGGGATGTGACTCTAGAATGTGGAATATTTATCCAGGATCATCCTCTCTAGGAGATGAAAATGCATGTGCAAGCCGCATAATACATGCTGAACATTAAGCACAGTAGAAGGCAATCCAAGCCACTTCCCCCATCATGGTTATTGTTTATGATTTGGCCTGGTTGAATGTGAAGTTATCCAACAGAGACACTGTGTGCCCTTGTATCTTTGCATGTGTGTGCACATATCTGCGTGTGGGTGTTGTTCCCCACAAATGAGTATAATCTTGATGACTTCGCTCCATTGTAAAAACATACATACATGTTCTATGAGCTTGAATGCTCCTGAGCCACTCATTTGTTGAAAAACATCTGAGAGTTTTCATTAGCCACACAAACAAGGTGCACAGCAATAAAAGAATGTTTATTTCTTTATGGAACAAATGTTTATGATTTAATACATGTACAATGTGCGTATTTCTATATACGTACTTAGGTGTAATACAGTGTATCCATCATAGGCTATAAACCTGTATTCATCTCCAGATTTTTTGGTGAAATACAAACTCCAAATGGGCTCTGAATGCTTCCAGAATCCAAGAAACTTAGAAAAAATTGGCTTTGTAGCATGCACAATTGTATATGTTTACTTGAGCATCAACCAAAACCCAATGCAAATCTTATTGAGAGATTCACATCATTTAAATCATTTAATTTTCTGTTTTTTCTAATTGTTTGTTTCATATCTGAGGGTTTGTTTTTTTTAAAGAAACTTGGTTGTATGCACTATAGTAACAGAGTTTTAAAAAAATGGAGTTTGCCTTTATCTTGTGAAATAAGAAATATTTGTTGCATGACTTAAGCAATATTACATTGAATCATGGTCCTGTGACATCACAGTAAAAGAGCAAGGATTTAAAAGTTTGTAATATATGAGTAGACTTTTCTGATACCCTTCAATTAGAGACATTACGTACATTACAAATATTTTGCATAATGTCTGGAGTACACTAGTAATTGGGGGTTGAATGAAGATTTCTTCTTAAATTTTGTGTTTGACTCTGTGTAAAGGTAGGACCAAATTCTATGGACTTTACTCAGGGAAAACTTAAATTCAGTGGATATTCTGCATGAGTAAGAACAGATGCAGGATTTGACTTATTATCTTTTTATTTAAAACAAAATCATCTTTGCTTTTCTGAATGCCGATAAATAAAATTGCTACTCCTGCATTTAATAATAGACTCTTACTTTTGTCTTTAAAGGTACTATAATAAGTCTAGGGTGGTGGGTTTTTTTGTTTTTGTTTTTTTTTACACATTAGTCTGAGGTTTTAGTCTCCTTATGACTCTTAACCTTAAATCACTCTTCACATTGTTACACTTCATTTTGTGTTAATATGTATATAGGCTCCAAACTTCCCAGAAACACTATTTCTAAGATATTTGACAGCACAGATAGTTGGGATTTCTTACATTTTTGTGTGTGTGGATTGTGTGTGTGGATTTTGTGAACATTCAGTCCACCAAACATTTAAGATTTTATTCCTTTTATGAAGTATTCATTAAGAGGAATTGAAGGAAGGAACAGAAATTGACCTAAATCATGCTTAGAAGATTTATTCATTCATTTGGCCTGATAGTTGTTGTTCGTCAACATTTTGTAGTTAATATTTGGATTCATTTAACTGGTTCGTTCTTTTATTAAACACCAAAATCCGGTTAAATGCTTAAATACAGAACCTGGAGTGAGTAATGCACAGTGAACTCTTAATAGGATTACTTTTATACTGTATCATATTCATTTTAAATTGCATTCACTGAACTGCTTTTTTATTGTTTAGAAGCATAAATGAAGAAAGATCATAATGTAGCTTTTTTCACTTGTAATAACAAAACAAATGGGATTCTTAACTTAATTTAGTGCTGTAGAATCCCAGGTCCGGTATTACATTAGTCAGAGCTATAGTATTTCTTTTTCATAGGTCATTATCTATATCTTCTTGAGAGGAAAAGCTGAATAGCCTTGCAATGGTAAAATTAATAAGAAATCCAACATTAAAACGCATATGGAGATAATCAGTGAGCCTTAAATTGTAACAAAGAAAAATGCATAATTATTTGAATCCTCTGGGCCATATTCAGATATAACCAGTGTAAACGGAGAGGTTTTTTAAAAAAGATTCATAAATAAATAAATTGTAAAATAGAACCTTATTTGGGGGAGAAGCATTTTTTGGTCATGTATGTAGGCTTTAGATTTGATTAATTCTTCTGACTGCACAAGAAGCAGTGGCTCTACCAGTCAGGATCTGATAATTTACCTACTGCAAAGTTATAAGTTTAGTTTTGAAAGATCACAATTAGTCAACACGTGACAGGAGATGTCTTGTTTTATCAAGATCTCCAAGCTCTGTGTGAACCTTAGGTAGGTACTACTACATAACAGTTAGTGGTGGGTTTGAGGGGATGAGAATTCTAGCAGCTTTAAACAGATTGATATATTGCTGACACCTGTTGGGTGGTTTTTTGTTTTTTGTTTTTTTCTAAAGATACTGCTAAAGAGAGTGACTCTAAAGATGAGAAATGACTTAAGTGCAAGTAAGTATTTCATACCCTGCCACTCGCATGGAATTTTCTAGACTATCAAATTGATTTAACTCAAAGTAAAATGTCCTCTTTTTGTCACAGTACAGTTAGGTGTTACTGAATGCCTTGTGAGATCTTGGCTTTCTCCTACCTGCATTATGTCATTTGTTCACAATGGCACCTGACAGCTTATTGAATGAAATCTTAATACTCACATGTCTGAAATTACTGTATAGTGAGCAATATGAAGAAGTAATTCAAACCCATGTGTTAAAATGGCAAATTTTCAAAAGCAAATTGACTTTTGTAAGAGTTTACAAAAGTGTATTCTTGGGAATGGTAGGGAAAGAGTATCCTGCATGGCAGTGTAAAGGATACTATTATACTTCGGTCAAGCAATTATTATTCCACTTCTTTCTCCTTAATCATTATGATGCAAAGAGGGTTGAGAACTTCTTGCAACTGTAACCTAGACAAGTCAGCTTTAGACTGTTGGTATTAACATGTGAAAATACTATTTTAAAATGTATTGTTCTGCAAACACACATATTAGTTCAGTGGGATTACTCATATGCCTAAAACTGTGCACGAGCCTGAGTGTTTGCAGGATTGAGGCCCTTAAAACCTCAGTGTTGCTGAAAGGTGCTGGCTTGAAAACCCTGTAGGTTGAAGTCCTTCATGTCCCCATAGAAAGGTATGACACAGATGCTGAGAGGGTAAGCTTCTCCATGTCACTCTGCTTATGAGCTTCTAGCCCTCCCCTTGGGATGAAAAGGTGGCTAATTATCCACACTAGTTTACCAGTTGAAGTCTCTGAAATTTGCCAGTGAGGGTATCAATGTGCTAGGTTTGGCACTGGCTTTTAAGGTGGGCCGAGAGTGCTAACTCATTCCACAAAGGTCACAGAACAGCTGTCTGATGGCAACACCTTTTGATCACTACTGACCTTGGCAAGATTTGAACCAGTGACCTAGAAGGGAAAGGCTCTATATCACATTACCAGTCTCTTCTATGTTACATTACAGTCTCCTGAAATGCTTGTGTGTGTAAAATATATGGATAGATTTATTTGTGTTTTGGTGTGGCACTGACTATAAATATAATCTCTTTGATATTTTATCCCTCAATACCTAACAAATAAAGTAGCTTGTATAGTTACACTAGCATGTGTTCATCAGATCAGTACATTTTGTGGCTAGTCTTCATTTTTAGGTTCATATTCGTGTGTAGTGGTGACTGGTACGTATTGCTATGAGCAAGAGGATAAGGCTCAGTGGAAACTCTAAACCTCAGTACTTAGAAAAATGTATGCCCTTTTTGTAGGGCAGTGCCTCAAACTGGAATCCAGAGCACTCCCAGGTGTATTGCAGAACTGTTCCCCTTTGATGAAGCAAATGTAAGTCTTCAAGCACTGATACTTCTTGCTGTTTGGAGCGGACACCAGGATATTTTTTAGGTTTTGTTTTCAATTTTTTTTTAAACCAACTAAACCTTTTTTAAAAATAAAAATAAGACTTTCCACCCTTTCCACAGCTTCATGTATGTCTTGTTGGATGCTTCTTTGGTGTGAATGGAGTGATGCTCCAAACTGGAGAATTAGCAAATGTACATTAAGAATTAATCTTGTTAAGAGACCTGAATGAAGGGAGATTAGATACTTAAAATGCTTCTTTTCCCTGAAAAGGGTCTTACAAACAGTAGACACACAAACAAGGAGAGTGGAGGGAGTCACTTGGTGGCTGATGTGATATTAATGCTGAATGCTTTTTATGTTTCCTCCTTAATATTGTCATAGTACACTTCCATGTAATAAAGGATTGCACTTTCTGTACGGAAAGTGTGGGGTCAGGTTTGGAGTGAAGAGATGCAGGAGACAATCTGCATTCAGCCGTATGGAAAACTGTACCACTGCTGTCATTTGGGATTGTCTGCTTGTGATCCATTCCTTAAACTTCATATAAGTCATTAAACATGCCCGGTGCCTCTGTTTTGGTAACTTTTTAGTGGGAAATTAAAGATCCCATTGCATTCTTCAAAAGAACAAAGAATCTTGACCCATCTGTCCTCACTCAGTAAAACAGGCCATGTAAACTACAGTTGAGGAAAGAATGACAACTGCATACTTGCATAGTCCCTGCACTACAGTTAGTCAAAGAAAATATCTTGGCTCACTTCTGTTCTTATATGTATTTGGCCTGATTGTGGTCCCACACTTGTCTAAAACAGGATTAACTCAGTGAATTCCATCCGTGGAATACTGGGGTGTGTGTAAAACTGATCCATTATGTGTAGAACTTGCACTGTGTGTACATACTATATGCAACTAGTATTTATTTTTATTATACTAATATTTAGATATCTAAAATATTGAAACAGTAAGCTGAACAAGTTAAATCAAAACAAAATTCTAGCAGGATATGTATTTGTGCAGTAATGTTTCACTTAGCTAGTCATTAATTTGCTTAACCTTTGTTCAGCCATGAATACTATCATTTTTGTAAATAAAATCAATTAATTGAATAAACTTTTCACGTCTACCATATAAGACCTTCTCTTGTGCAAACACAGTGAAGGGAAACACATCTGATCTTAATTAGAACTTTGCTGTCTGGAGAGATCTGTGATGGATGGTGAAGAACTGTCCGGCAGCTTTGTGAATGCCTGGAGGCCAAAGATTTTTTTGGGGAAAGTCTTGGTCAAACTATAGATAGAAAGTTTTCTGCACAATTTATAACTCTATGATGACCCACACTCTCTCCTATTCTGTGCTTGGTTCCAGACATCAGAGGGTGCATGCTTTCGGTGTTAGGAACAGTGAAAGGGGAGTTAATGCTTAGTGTTATCAACATTAATGTAAGCAGCAAATTGTAACTTATGCCACTTTCCATTGGAGAATGTTGCATAGAATAGAGCAGCTACTTCTAACTTTCTTCTCTATTTCTTCTTCTCCACCCCAAATCAGGCCATAATTATTTTTGTTGCATGTTTCTCTCTTGGTGCAAGTAGACACTTTTCCCGTCTTGTTCTCCAATATGTGCCATGCAACAGAAAGAGAGCATAGGAATAGTGAGATTATCCTTCACTGGGTATCTTGGATTCACAGTATTTCGGTCACTCCCACAAGTTTCAGAAGTTTAAGCAGGCCCCTATTGTTCAAAAACCTTTAGAAATACCAGTTGGAAAATTCAGTTCAGCCATTGTTAATAAGTAAGTGGTTGTAGTTTGTACTGAACTGCTTTATTTTTTAGTTCTCCAGTGTGGCTTTAAAATTAAAAAGTGCCCTTTTATAACAAGTTTCTGTGTAGTCACTTTTTCTATTTTTAAAAAATACAAAAGAAGGCCTAAAATCTGGGTTTGGTTCTGCATTTAAATATCAATGCTAGTTCCGTCAAGAATGCTCAGGCAAATTGAAGTAACATCTCATGTTAAGGGTTATATTTCCTTCTGGTACCTGTGAAGAAGTGTGGGAGACACATTTTCTGCATTATTTATTTATAAAAAAATATTTTAGGGGATATTTATACAAATATTATTGAACACTTTTAAAATTTATAAAGGAAGCCACAACTTTCTAAAGAGAAACCCACTTCAAGGAGAGTTCAGATAAAAGAATCTGAGAATGCACACTTTTTATGTGGTTACAGGAGTTGAATTTAAGATGTTACTGTGCATCACATCAGTTCTTAAGTTGAACACTTACAACCATTTCCTCTTCTGATGAGTCAATACCTCCCTTGCTTTTCCCCGTAAAAGATCATTGATGGCCTGTTAGTCAATTATGTAATCATTATATAATGTATGGCCCCACCCCTGCAAATAATTAAGTATGTGAGTAAAATTACTCACATGAATATCTGTCTTGCATTGAATAACCAGCTGTTCAGATTGTGGATCAAACATGTATTAACGGGAAGTACAAAGCTCTGTTTCTTTTACTTTCTTTCTCTTCACTTACTGTGCTGCAGAGGTAGAACATCGTGTGTGGAGAAACGGAGGGAGCAGAAGAACGCTTTGATTGTGAATATTACTTCTAATTGCTAAAAACCTATGCTACTGCTCTTTTTTTTTTTTTTCTCTGCTTACTCCTCCACCAAAAAGTTGATACTGTTGGAATAACACCTCTAGAGTAGTACCTCTTTGACACAGTAATTTGCATGCATTTTGAAATTGACTAGATCTATTTTTATAGGCAAGGTTAGGCATGTTAACGTTGGCATAGCAACACTGCTGTATGAAGAGAACGTGACTCTTATTTATTTAAGATTTAACCAGGGTGCCAACATGAGTTCAGAATAACACAATTTATCTGTGGACCCTGGGGCAAAAATTCCAAAAGACAGACACACAAATCATATTTCTGATAGTTTACGTGAGGGTTTTTTTTTTTCTTTTTTTTTTTTTTTAGGATAAGATGTCAACTCTGCCTTGAGCATACGTGGGTTTTGGGAACTGAAATATTAGATTCCTATACAGTACAAAGCATTTTACCAAAGCTTGAAAAAAATTTGCCTGATGCTTCGTGGCCTAAGGAATACCCCTGCTAGCTAGGGTGAAGGAACTTGTGCAGCAACGCCCTCTGCAATTTAAAAAATAAAGCCATTGTATGCTGTACTTAGTCACAACCTCCTTTGTTTTCAGTTTGCTTCTCACTCTTCTTCCCTCCCCTATTCATTCTTTCTGTCCCTACATTGTGTTCTTTTCCTTTCCACTTCTCTCCTTCTCTGCTAACGCTATAGACATATATGCTCCTCAGTTTTGTAAATACTTCTACATGTGCTTCCCTTTAAGCACAAGTAGTCTCATTGAAGTCAGTGGGGCTACTCCCATGCTTAAAGTTTTATGCCTGTGCACGTTTGCAGGATTGGATGATTAGATTGTAGGTTTCTTGGGGCAGGGCTCAGGCGTCTGGTATGTTTTGTTTCTTCTGTGAAGCGCTTAGCACACTTCTATGTTCTGTAAAGTAATAATTGTCAGTCTCCCCCATCCATGCACACAGTCATATGTGTGGTTTGGAAAATGCCAGATAACTAATAGCCAACGGACTAGACGAAGATCCAAGGATGATGGTCAGGTGAGAAGCTAAGCCCTTTCTTCCCACCCTACCCCCCGGCTGTGAAATGGGGAACACCTGCCGGGTTTTGTCTGTGGACCTTATTCAGGGTTCTGTTCATTTTGTTACCACTGGCTAGTAGGTCTCTAATCTCATTAAAGCCTTCAACCTCAGGTAGCTGCTAGAAGAGACAAGTACACTATTTCTGTGTTCTGTCCAACCCCCACATACAAATCCATCTAATCCCAAAGCCTCCTGACTACTGTGAGGGTACTGCTCGTTTGGGTGTGCATGTCTGCTACCTTTTCCTGCAGCCTCTCTTTTTTTTTTTTTTTTTTTTTGCATCTTCCACTCCTAATGACCATCTCTGGTGCCTACTTCTGCTGGTGTCCATAGTTTTTCCCAGGATCTAATAGAGTAAAGCTGACTTGACTCTTGTGGTTTCATTGTTGCTTGCAAGATGCTCAGTGGCAGCTCTGAAAACGCTCAGCGTGCTTGTCAGTTTTCGCAGCTTGGAAAAGCGCTGAGCAGCAGCCTAGACACTGGAGCTGACTTTCTGCATACTTCAGAAGACCACACTGCCTTGGTTTACACTCGGCTCATGTTGGGAAGTTTACCTGTGCAACAAAAAAGGATATCCTTTAATTGGGAGGGGGAAAGGATGCTTATATTCTGCAGAAATGGATGATATTCACCCAGGAAAGTTTCTTGATCCCCACAGATCAGTGGATTTTTCAAGTCTTGCTTCTTGCACTTCTAAAAGCATCCTTGGTCAAGAACATATTGTATAGTAGCCTGAGAGGGTTGGGCGGAGGAATTATGGTAAAAGGAATATTAATGATTTGTTTTGATGAAGTAGCAGCTCTTTTTCCCAATATCTTTTATATTTTAAGAGGCAGAATAATACAAAAGGGCATATCTAGACTAATAGAACAAAAAATCTGATGCAGTATAGAGTTGTCTAAATGAAAAGTGCAGTATTAATATAAAATATTGGATCATTCAAACCATTATTGGGATAATATGACATGTCAGTCTTAAAAATCTACATTATATCTTATTAATTTCCCCATCCATCATTTAGTGAGATGCAGCTTAGGCAGTTTATAGCAGCTCATTACTTGTATAGATCAAAATACAGGAGTACTTGCCTTGAATTGGCTGAATTGTGAACAAACATGTTGTATTTTGGTTTCTTTCGTGAGTTCTGCTACGCACAAGGTGAGATAAAAATCCAAAATCTACAGATGGTGTGGGCCGTACTCTTCACTGAAGAAATCATTATGACTATTTAATACATAAATTGGTAATGGAACAAGTGATGCATAAATACTTGACTCTGACTCTAAAAACAGTCTATGCAGTATTGCCATGAAATTGAAACATACTTTGAATTTCTGATCAGAATAATGAAAATAGCATGTGCTGACAAAAATAGATTGTGATATTGCAGCTAGACCTTCAGGTTCACACAAAGTATTGTTCAGTTTATTTAGTTATCAGAATCCTGAGCTATCTTGTTAGGAATTCTGCATATGATTTTCATATTTGGCTTTTTTATTTTGAAGCTTTTGAGTTTATTTCCTGTCTTAGGATCATTTATCCAGACTAGAAAGGATTTCCTTCCAAAATAATGGGCATTTCAAAGCATGAACATTCAAGCAGCCAATCACACTGCGGGTGCTTGACAATTGTAGAATCTTCTACCCTCTTTTCCTTTACAGCTTTTTGGTACAGATATAAGGAGTGCTTTTATTTATTTTGAGAGAGTGCATTATGCCCCTGGTTGGAAACCCATGTAATCTCTAAAATGTACGGGAGAGTCTGAGATGTGTTTCCATTCTACATCCAGCTCAAACGCATTGATTATAGAACGTATTGCAAAACTGTTAAGGTATGGGTTCTCATTCATACCGTCTCTTCAGTGCCCCCTCTGATTTTGCAGTCTTCAGTGGCTTTCTTAGCCCTATAAAATATATGTGAATGTAGTTCCCATAAAGATTTCCTGGTTTTGAGTTATAGTTTTTTTTGAGACTCTACTTCTCTTTTTCTTCTCCCAACCTTTCAGTTTGATTGTTGTTACTATGAGTTCTCTCAAAGTGTGCCTATGTGTTGGTGGCTTCTGTCAACTCTCTGCACTGCTGCATGGGTGGCAGAGGTGAGCTGTACTGGGGCATTTTATTCTAGAAACAGCAAGAGCTGATCTTGGGCAGTAAATTCTAGGTTCCAGGGTGAGTCCTTATGGACACCTTTACTTTTCCTTCACAGCTTTCTGTCTAGATGTCAAACAGTGTCTCAGCAGAAGAGAAGGTGGGCCATACTGGATCACTCTCAAACCCTCTGTTTAAACATCTGTATGTGTGGCTCCTGCTGGCATCTGCCCCCTTCAATATTCTCTCCCCCGCCCCTCCCCTGTATCTTCTTGAGAAATCTAAGGTATGACACATCTGGTACTATCTAGAGGACATTTATAAAGCTTGGGTGTGGTTGAGGAAATGCTCTTGCTGTCTTCAAATGAAAAGCTGCTTCGTCAGCCACCTTAGTTTGTGATGTTGCGATATCACTGTCAGATGCTTTTCAATAACAAACTTGGACTGTCTTGGCTGTTCTTATTTCAACGTGGCAATTGTAATATCCCATCCTAATGACCAAATGCCTGCAACATTTCAGTTACCATCACTTTTTAGGGGATGAGGGTAACAAAAAGAACTCGAATCTGAAACTATCCTCTAAAAACAGCTTGATTCATTTCACACCATTTTTCTATAATTTTTGCCAAGTTTGTCTGATGTATGCAGTGTTGTTGTCTCCATGTTGATCCCAGGGTGGTATTAGAGCGATCAGGTGGATGAGGTAATATATTTTATTGGACCAACATCTGTTGGTGGGAGACTCAAGCCTTTGAGCATACACAGCGCTCTTCTTCAGGTCAAGGAAATGTACTCGGAGTGTCACAGCAAATTTAACAACTTTGCTAGATACTAAAAATCATGGTCTGAATAGAGACGCTGGACTTATGACTTATTACAACAATCTATAACCCACTTAAACCCTCCTTCCAGCTTTTTTTCCCCTCCTCCCCCCCCATCACTGGAGAGCTGTTTACAAGCCACTTCACATTGAATGGTCCCTGGAAATACATGATAACTACTTATGCTAAACAGTCTGTTCCTCCTTGTATTTAGCTGTGACACTAAGTACATTTCCCAGACCTGTGTAAGCTTGAAAGCTTGTTGCTGCCACCAACAGAAATTGCTCAATACAAGATGTTACTTCACCCACCTCGTCTCTCTCTAAGTTTCAGTCTGATGTAAATTACAATGGTCGTACTGTATTAGAACACCTGAAATACCGCAGCTGGCCATTAACTACAGTGACATGTGCAGCCATAGTTAATGATAGCAAATGGGAACAATGTTATGCTATATAGTAACTTTCATCCTTAGTGTTTCTTCCCTGCTCTCTTAAATTCAGGGCACTGATACACGAATAGCCTTGCATTTTGTTAGACTCTTTGGAGACTTTCTAGGGCACAGGTGGCAATTTGTCTATTGAAAGTCAAAGGGACTTATGTGCCAAAGGACTTAGGCATTAAATTGCCAGTGAAGGTCAAAGGTGCCTAAGTCCCTTTGGATTTCACTGGCAGTTAGGTGCCATTTGGCACTTTTCTTTGAAAATTTTCCTCTTTAAGAGCCTGATCCAAAGTTCATTGAAGTCAAAAGAAGTCTTTCCATTGACTTGAGTAAACTTTGAATCAGGCCCGAATTGCATAATTTTATGATTGCCATCTTTGTTCTTCTTCCTTACTGTCTATCATTTGTTCCCCACTTGTGTATCTTGCTTTAAATTAGATTGTAAATATCTTGTGTTTATATAGAGTAATGCATACACCTTCTGGGTGTGGTGTTCTGCCCCATCGAGTGGCACAGAGATCACTCAGGGCATGTCTACACTTACCTCCAGAGTGATTGAGCCAGCGGAAATTGATTTATGGCATCTAGTGAAGATGCGATAAATTGACTGCCGAGCGCTCTCCCCTCGACTTGGTACTCCACCGGAGTGAGAAGCGTAGGCGGAGTCAACGGGGGAGCATCAGCAGTCGATCTACCGCAGTGAAGACACCGCGATAAATAGATCTAAGTATGTTGACTTCAGCTACGTTATTCACATAGCTGAAGTTGCATAACTTAGATTGATTTCCCATCCCCAGTGTAGACAAGGCCTTAGAGAGAGTTAAAAAGAGTCTTCTCTACAGCCTTAGCAAAGAGACAGTTGGCTTTTGGCTCAGGTGGTAGAGGCTCATGCACTGAGGTCCCAGGTTCGATCCTGCCTGCTGATGACTGGGGTCTGTCGGTGTTACAATAGCACATCCGGTGTATTTCTGATGCTGATTGGGGCTTTGGATGCTCCTTAAATACAAATAAGACTTGCCTCTGTGTGTGTGTGAAATATTTCCCCTTCTTGTAGAAAATGGAGCACGTTCTTCTCTCAACATTTCTGAGAAATGTAATCTAAACCAATTTTTTAACTTGAGGAAACTTGCTCTTTTAGTTTGATTTGATTTAGCTGTTATTTTTGTATGTAGTTCTTCTATGTACTGTCCATTTTAGAACTGAGAATTTATAATTATTAACTGCAGTCAGGTTGCCTTAAACGTGTAAACTCTCCTCATACGTGTAACTCCCAGCTGTTATCTGATACATTGGATTTCATACACGAAGAAAATTTTAATGTTAAAAACCACATCTGTAGCCCCATAAACTTATATAGCACATCGAGCAAGGCATATTACCTGCCCCCAAAGATCTTGCAATTTAAGACAGAAAAGGCACAGTATAACAGTTGGAGAGCATTAGTGATGAGGAGAGCACTGTAGAAATGATTAATGGAAGAAGGGGGCTTTAAGAAAGAAAGAGGGAGGGCTTCTTGGACAAGTACCAAGGGAAAGTTACAAGCATATGGATCAGTTTAAAGTAAGGTGTGAAGCCAATACTGAGAGAATGACTATGGGAGAGACAATGTGGAAAAGCATGGGGAAAAGGGACAGTGTTCAAGGGTGGGGAGCTTGAATCTGATTGATTGTATGAAGAAAAGCTCACAAAGGAAATCGATGGGGGCTGCTGGATACATAGGCCCCTTCTAGCTACCTTAAATTGTATTCCGATTATCTATAAATGTTATCCTCAGCTTATCTTCAGGCACTTAAACAATACAATCTTTAAAGATCTCTGCTCACCACAGTACATCTTAATGAATTAATTTTTCATAAAGGAGAAAAAATGCCTGCTAACCTGACCAAGCAAGGATTCCTTTGGGTCCATGTTGAAATACATTTATGCATTCCTGGAGGTGGCGCAAACCTGCCTTCATTTTAGAGGTTAGGTTAAAGTGAGAGAATTTTAACTCTGGCCGATGGTAGCTAAGTTCCTTCTATGGTTCTTTTGAACATGGAGAAGTCTCAGCAGCACAAGTTATTGAACAAGAATAATCCAGCCCAGCGTCTACAGAAAGTTTGTAAGTTTAAAGCTCTCAGCAGGGGAATTTTCTACTATTACATTTAAAGATAACTTGGGCTATGTCTACACTGCAGACCTTATAGTGGCACAGCTCTGCTGCTATATCTCCTGTGTAGCCGCTCTATGTTGGCAGGGGAGAGCTCTCCTGCCTGCATAATTAAACCACCCCCTACGAGCAGCGGTAGCTATGTTGGCGGGAGAGCGTCTCCCATTGGCATAGCATTGTCCACACTGATGCTTTTGTTAGTGAAACTTGTTTCTCTCAGGGGTGTGGTCAAAAGTTTTGCCGACAAAAAGGCTTTGTGTACACTAGCACATAAAAACCAAAAACGAAGGGCCCTGGGTACAAAACATTTAATACCTACTTCACTAGTTCACAGCTAACCCAGGTTGGTAGCGACTAGCATTTATTTCAATTGCTTGGTGAATAGAGTTGAGTCTTGGGGCCCTTGTCTAACTGGAGTTTTCGTGCACAGCAAGCTGGGGTGTAAATGTACAGTGTACTAGCCTGCTGTGGACTACATAGCTGTGTTCACCCTGCTGCCACGCACTAAAAGTACTACATGTAGTGTGCAGTAGCAGGGTGCACATGGTGACATAGTCTGGCAGGCTAATGAACTGTACATTTACATCCTGCCTTGCTGCACACGAAGTCTCCCTGTAGACAAGCCCTTAGTCAAATTCCCAGTGGGCAGGTGTCTCAACATACTCAAAATGCTGTCAGTTGGCAGACTCAACAAAGGGTTGAAGGGGAAAAGACTGACCTACCCTCTTATGACTAGACCTAGTCTTTCCAGTACAGGGTTAAGAATGTTGGTAGACTGAGTATGTGCACATAATCTTATACCACATTTTCATCTGTAGATCTCAAAGGGCCGTAGAAATTATCCCCCTTTAACATGGGGAAAGTGAGACATGGAAGTCACAAAACAGGCCAGTGGCAGATCTGGGAAGTAGAACACAGATCTCTTGACTCCCAGTCTGTCTTGGGTCACTGGAGGACACTGGCTGACTCCGTGGCCTACCTGCACTGGGGGTGGCTGGAAGGTTTCAGTCTCTTGTCACAGACATCAAGCATTTTTGAATGCCAAACATGCTTTAAATTATATTGAAATTTAAGAATAAAAACCCCATAATGTTGATGTCTTGACTTATTAAAAAATGTTGCATATCACCTCTGCAGGAACAGAATGTTTCAAGAGCTCTGACAAGTATAGTAGCAGCATAAGGTCATTTGGCACTTGTTTTGTTTAAGTGTCAAAGCAGGTAAAGAACTTTTATTTGAAATCTAAAGGAACAAGAAGAGTTAATCCATGACTTATAAAGAACAGTACATTAGGGAACACCAAATCCCAGTTCTTTTTAACTTAGTATTGTTATTTCCCTAAGGCCATGAACCTCAGGTGGCAGCTATCTGGCAAGTAAACAGTATTTGCTGTTTACTACATAGAAATTAGGGATATCGCTCTCGTTAAACTCTATCAATGTGTTTAATTTCTCTGTGGTATTAGCATCACTCAGCTTGTATTCACAGACACTGGATTGCTGCAGTACGTTATTAGTTTAGGCTAATCTTAGAAATAGTGTCCACTGCATCAAGTAAAACCGCAGTAGATGGCTACTCTGGGTATTTTCCAGTTACTATGGATTTTTTTTTTTTTTTGATGCCATGAAACTTTACAGGCTTGTCTAACAGGAGCATTTGGTTCTATAGTGGTTGCAGTAGCAATAGTCTACACACTTCCTTCCATAATTTTTAAAAATATATTCCTCAGTATGTGTATTACTTAACTGTTGGAGACGCTGATAATTTAAATACAATGATCAAATCTATATTTCACACTCAAAGGCCAGTGGACTTTTTTTTTTAAGCATGTCTGCTAACCAGAGCCAGTCAATGACATTCATAGCAAGGATGCATTGATAGATTATGGTGGTCTGCCATGAATATGCCCATTTGAAATAGTTCCAAGAGTTCTTATAGCTGAAAATGATTTTTAATAAAAGTGACGGCTCAGAGAGAGTATCTTTGTGGTGCTCTTTACAGTGCTCTTTAACCCAAGTTGCTCTTAAATCCAATCCCTGATAGGTCTCCAAGGAAAAATATCTATCTTGATGCTATTCTGAAAGACCTGCTCAACAGGTGTTAACTTCTTTAGAGGAGATGCTATTTTTATCTTCTCTGTATTAGCACATGGCTTTCTGTGAGCATTATGGTGAAGATATTAAGCATGGGATTTTTTCCCTAAGATTGATTTGTAGACTTCCATCCCCCTCCGCCCCCGGTGATGCAGAGAAGTTATCCTATCCTGGTGCCCTCTGATACCCTGAGCTCTGTAACTGAAAGCAGCTGTCAATTTGTGCCAAGGGTTAGCATCTGAAACTGCCACGTAAGCTGCCTCAAATGAACAGTTGTCTGCAGATGTATAAAATATATCAGGTTTTCAGCCAGTGTCTAGAATTGCACTTGTAGGTTTCAATGTGTGATGAGTTGAACCCTGTTTGTGTATAGGATAAATTGGGTAAGTGGACTAATTATTATTCAACTTGCCTTAACAAGCCCCTGTCCATGATCATAAACATAGTAATTATGCACATGAATGAGTGAGCATGTGCAAAACTAGGCTCTGATCCCACTATGACTTCCAAGAAGGTAGACCCAAGTGGGGATCTATGTGAGCATATGAGTCTGTTTGTGTGGATCTCTTTGCAGGATTGGGGCCTTAGAGACCACCTTAATGAAATAACAAAAGACTCTTGGCTTCAAACGCAGTAGCTCTACCATTTTTGCTAAAGGAAAATCATTGGTATTAGAAGCACTGATTTTTTTTTTTTTTTTTTTTTTTCCCTTCAAGCCTTCAACCACAGCAAGGCTAGTTAACTTGTATAGTAGTTGAGATTAGGTGCTCTGTCTAGACAGATGAATCTGTGAAAATATTTTTAGTGTTGTTTCCGCTACAGAATGAATCACTTTATTTTGGGCTTGGGTTGAAAAGTGTGGTGCATACCTCTTTGTATTACTTCCTCTAAAATGGAAATGTTCTTTACGGGGATCATATTTTTGGCTCACAAGTTCCACGTTTTCTGAAAAATCTCCCTATTTTTTAAATGCAGAACTCTCTCCTTATTTTTCCCTGTGAAAGGAATTTATAAATAGGTGAATAAAATCCATTGGTCAAGTAATGTAGTAGCCATTTTCTTCTAAATATAAGATAGTTATTCAGCAATTATAATACTAAAAACCAATTTTCATGCAGTCCCTTAAAGCAACTTTTGTTTACTAAATGGGGCATTCTGAAGATAATTCATGAGTAGAAGTAATCTTGCTTTTTCACCTAGCTCTTAGTCACTGGAGTCCTCACTTAAAATAAATGTGGCTTTGCATGTTCTGGGTGTGCCAAATACCCTGCATAGTGAGCACAAGTTTGTATTATTAGCCAATTCTTCAGAATTACACTAGAGCTTCTGTACTATACTGACTTAAAACACACTTTTAGGGCGTTCAGAAAAAATACACTGGATTGATTAATTAATTGCATCTGTCCTGTATCGGACAGTGTTCTGTAAATGTATTAAGTCAGAACTAGGAAAAATACACAGATGGCTTATGAATGACCTACTCCTTAAACTTGACACTGATGTGAAGTGAATTGGGGTTTTCTTTCCTTAGGTTGTTTTGTGGGCTTGGTAGTGATATCATATTGATTCCGCCACCAGTCTGGCAAGGTCCTATTCCTGCAGCATTGCTGACACACTGCTCCCTTTTTAATAGAAGTCCCTGTCACACCACTTTTTTGTTCAGAATCCCAATATATCTATCTAGCAGGACCTTTACCAGTAAAAGTGGTTGACAATGGAAATCTCTTGAGTGTGCTGGATCAAATGCAACATAGTTTGAGATTAAACTTGGCTAGTGAAATTTGACTGTGAGGCTGAATTTTTTTCTAAATTAGTGTTGCTCTGGTTCTTCTTATAATTTAGCATGTTCTGCAAAGGTAGAAAGTACAATAGAGGACAGCCAGGAAGATAGAGGGGCTGAAGACATTTAGTTCAAAAAGTTTTGGGGATAAACTTG
This sequence comes from Trachemys scripta elegans, assembly GCF_013100865.1. Lineage (NCBI taxonomy): Eukaryota > Metazoa > Chordata > Testudines > Emydidae > Trachemys > Trachemys scripta. Next base: position 27,442,744 of record NC_048302.1, on the reverse strand, counting down.
TAACCTTTGCCAGTAGGGTTGTAACATCAAACATTTTAAGGATGTGTTGCCATGTTAAAGTGGCCTGTTAATAGGAAAGCCACAATGCATGCTTCATTTTAAAACTAATCTTTAAAAGAAAATCATCAGCTGTACTGCTTCAACAGTAAATTCAAATACTTGAAAGATCACAAACTGTACACTGACATGGGGGCGGGGGAGAGAGGGGGATTTAAATTGCATGGTGAAGTGATCAGGTTTGAAAAGATGCTTTTGTTTGTTATGCAGTAATTACAGCAATACCTATCCTAATGGAAGTATTGACTTTTGTATTTGTTTACGTTTCTCCAATATTAAGGAATTTGTGATTGTTTAATACAAAGAAAATATCTTTTTGGTTTCTACAGCATGCACTTCTGTATATCTAGAGACAAGCTGGCAAGGAAAGGGTTTCTGGAAGAGATAAATGTAGTCGTTTTATTAAATGGGGCCTTAATTCTAATATCTGATATTTTATTACTACAGGTTACCTAATTTTTAATAAAACAAAGTGAATATCTAGCTACTGTAGAGTTCCATAGATTGTGGGAGAAGATTTAAATCCGTCTTCATTCATGTGGATATCTTTTTGCTGTGGTCAGGGCCGGCTCCAGGGTTTTGGCCGCCCCAAGCAGCCAAAACCAAAAAAAAAAAAAAAAAAAAAAAGCCGTGATCTAAAAAAAGCCGCGATCGCGATCTGCGGCGGCAATTTGGCGGGAGGTCCTTCACTCCCAGGCGGAGTGAGGGACCGTCCGCCGAATTGCCGCCGAATACCTGGAACTGCCGCCCCTGTTCGGAATGGCCGCCCCAAGCACCTGCTTGAGAAGCTGGTGCCTGGAGCCGGCCCTGGCTGTGGTCTCAGCTTAGTGGCAAGCTACTCTTACAGGGTAATGGTAAGAGAGCAGAGATTCATGTGGCTGATGTGCTGGTGGGTGTTCCTTATTTTGGCAACTTTTTTGGTCGTACATTGGCTTCCTAGTGCAGAATTTTTGTTGTCATTAATGGGGTGAATACATGCATCAAACTTTGGTTTATGATAGCTTGAAAATTTGAACCAGGCAGAATTTGGCTGTGGTGCTGCTGCACTTTCATAAAGGCAGACATGTTGCTGTTGCTAACTCAGGTGAAGTATCTTCAATATGTTGTATATCTTTCCTCCCCACCCCCATTTTATTGGAATTCCACCGAGATACAACAGGGTGTAATTTGCCAATTGAACTGCATGTTTGGGGGAAGATTATTTCTTGTTAGTCTTCCACTCCTAATCCCATTAAATAGTTCCTTCTCTGAACTGGAAATCCACCTGTGTCTTAGGATAGAGCCTTGATGGTCATGTGCTCGCTGTGTTGCCAGGTGAATCTCTCGTATGCAGATGGCGGCAGAAACATTTAACACTCAGATAATGGAGGGCTAGATAGTCGAAATTTCAAAAGCACTTGCGTCACATTTTCAAAAGTGATTTAGGCTTCTTGGTCTCACTGACAGAAAATGAGATACTGTTCCTAAGGGCCTAAATAAGTCACATGATACTCGGGTGCTTCTGAAAAGTGTACCTGATAGTCTACTCTGCTTGATGTTCTTGCCCCCGTACTTGCTTGGACTCTTCAAGTAGTGAAGAGCTCTTCTTTCATTGCTGCTGCAACTCCTAAACCATACACAAATCATCTGTTACAAGCAGCCAGGCATCCCCAAAGAAAACTGAAAAATGGAAAGCATGCCACCAAAACTTTTTTTTTCTTTAAAATAAACATGAGTTGAAATATCTCCAGTAACACTGTTGCCCAAGGAAATGTTAACACCTTTTTTGCAGATATCAGACTTTTACTTGCGTTTCTTGTCTTTTAGAGTAGGAGATGAAATTTCACCAGTTTTCCCTGTAGTTTCATAACATGTTACAGTAACTTGTAACAATGAATAGATGGGGTACGAAAAGGAAATGCATTGAATTATTTCTAATAAAAAGGGCTTCTAACACCACCCAAAGACCACTCTTGGGCTCAGTTATTCCATTGAATCCAGCCATCATTACAAACTGGGTCTCCACATTATGTAATATTCTCCAGGTAGCTTGGAAAAGTTTGCATACCTTGTCAAGCTGGTAAAGATATAAAATAAAATTTCAGTATTTCAGTTTATCTCTCACTCCTGGATAGTCTGATCATATACTTCAGAAAATTGGGCCTCTAAATTTTTGGGATTTGGCCTAGTCTCATGATCTGGCTTACCAGAAGTTATCTTTCTGTTCATAAATTCTGTCCATCCTTTTGAGATGTGTGCCTTCTTATGGAGCCAGTAGCCAAGCTATCAGCCAAGATATATGTCGGCATAGCAGTGGCAAAAGGAGGATTGCTGATCTCAGAGGACTTCACCATTCCTGCTCATTCAGACTAAACCTCTACTTCTCTCCTAATTTAAGGCTGCATTGAAATTTGCACTTCATCGTGCACCTTAGTCCTGTTTTAAATCTTGTTGCACGACTCTGCAATTTATTGCCTCTACCTGTGTGGGCTGTTACAAATGAATGTGTGTGCATAATATACATACAGAAATTGTAAACAATTTATTTATTTTGTATTCATTAACAGTGATTTAAGCCAACTGTGTTTCCTCCCCCCTCTCACTTAAAGCATTCTTCTCAAGATGAGAATTATGGGGGAGAGAAGGGAGGTGAGAGGAACTAGGGATATTTTGACCCCCCTTGATTTTTCTCTCCTGCCAGGCCTCAAGTTCCACCAAGAATGGTGATAACTGACATGCTTTTCTGGTCATGGTCACTGCCACAGCCTGGATACACTCTCTCATTCTGCTTTCAGAGCAAGGCAGTCAGCAGGGAGAAGTGGATCAGGAAGTACTGTTGGCTGCTAACAAAGCTGATTTTGTTTTTAGTGGAAACAGTGTAAATTACTGGGGTTGATTGCACTATTCCTTATAAAGTGATAATGGAAACTAGAGAAAATCCACATCGATTTCACTGGCATTTGTGTTTGCAACACTAACAAATTTTGTATCCTGGTAGAGAGATGAGAAAGCATAACTTAACTCTGTGCCCAGGAATGCTAAGTCATTGGCCCAAGGTCACCTGGGAGGTTGACATAGTTAGGAAAAAACTAGGGATCCTAACTTCAAGTCCACTTCCCTATTCTTTACATCAAGCTGCCTCTCAAAACAGAAGGAGTTGTCTTCCAAGTCATTCTGATGATATTGCTTGTGTGGGGAAAGTCAGTTGCGTCAAGCATACCTAATTACCTGCCAAACATCCCAGTGTGCAAGGTGCTTGGAGCATGTATTTGATTGTCTGGCTATGGTGGTGGTCATCTCTAAGACTGATTTGCTTATGTAGAGGTTAGGATGTACTATTTAAATGGTGGGTTGCCTTATGTGTATGAACGTTAATTTCAATAGAGTTTGGCTGGGTTTCAGGTGTATTTATTTGGCCTTCCAGATTTGGCACTAGGGTGGTAAGTCTTCTTTAATTTGTACTTCACATAGGTGGGCGCTGCTTCCCTTTTATGACGGGGAGTATTTACCACCTTTAACAAAGCTGAACTAGAGTTGTTCTGTCTTTAGAAAGTGGGCTGGCCAGCCATAGTGCAGTATTAAAGTTTGTTGTGCACATTGGAGGCTGCGAGTTAGGGCTCTGTTTTGTTCTTATCTGCAACTTGTGTTTCCCTGATTTCTGTCTCTATGATAATTTTTATTCCAACTTTGGTGAAAACCCAAAATATCTCTAGCATCAGGAAATAAACATGAAAGGCTGAAATGTCCCATTTGAACAACCACTTCGGGGCAGGGCCATCTATTCCCCAAAGATCTCCAAAACCTTTTGTAGACCTTGCTATATCTTAAAACAGACAGGGTGTGCGTCACTCTGGAATATCCCCAGGCTTTGAGTGTGGTGATAGTTGCACAGCCAAACAGAGTAACACAGTCCTTGAATAATGACAGGTTTCAGAGTAGCAGCCGTGTTAGTCTGTATCCGCAAAAAGAACAGGAGTACTTGTGGCACCTTAGAGACTAACAAATTTATTTGAGCATAAGCTTTCATGGGCTACATCCCACTTCTTTGGATGCATAGAATGGAACATGTATTGAGGAGATATATATACACACACACACATACAGGGAGCATGAACAGGTGGGAGTTGTCTTACCAATTCTGAGAGGCCAATTAAATATTTTTTTTTCCTCTTACTTAATTGGCCTCTCAGAGTTGGTAAGACAACTCCCACCTGTTCATGCTCGCGCTCTCCCCCTCTCTCTCTCTGTGTGTTTGTGTGTGTGTGTGTGTGTGTGTGTGTGTGTCCTCAATACATGTTCCATTCTGTGCATCCGAAGAAGTGGGCAGTAGCCCACGAAAGCTTATGCTCAAATAAATTTGTTAGTCTCTAAGGTGCCACAAGTACTCCTGTTCTTTTTACAGTCCTTGAAGACTGGCTATATCCCAGTATGGTACAGACTGTTGTATTTTACTGTAGCTGTACAATGGTTCTCTGTGTATATATACAAGTGGGACACGTTAATGGTGATTTATAAATTGTTACACAAAAAATATAGTTACATGCTCTAAAAACATTTTGTTTTAAAGGCAGCTTTTTAATATTTTTGTTTTCGTTTGATAAGAGTATACAATGCACAGATGCATTACCCTGTGAAGTCACATATTGAGACACCTGCTTGAAAACAAATCTACATTGAATTCTTTGAAAAGTTCAGCCTTGAAAATAGATGTTCTTCTGTGTCCCAAATTGAGGAAATTGAGTGCATTTCATTAAAACAAGAGAATCATTACAGCATCAGGAAGGGGGATTTATAAACTCCCATGTGTAACTCATTGGAGTAGAAGCAAGAATTTAAAAGAGCAGCCTTCCTTTTAAAGACTCATGGAAATGCTTGAGAAACCCTGTGCAAATTAACTTTTCATAACATTATACAAGTTGCTGTTTTAGCAAAAATAGGGACCGTGAGAGGATTTTGTTTGTTCATACAACAGGAGAGGACAGGAGAAAGAGCCTTTATGGGGGAAAAGTTTAATTCAGAAATGAAACCCATTCCTATTTTTTTCCTTTCATCTTGTCTTTTACATAAATTTACTGAACCATGTTGATTCTTGATGTGGTTGGCAGGACAATGAGAACAAGTTGTGCTGACAGGTGAACATGCTCTGAGTTCTAGCACCCCTGGCTTGTAGTTCCAGAGCTGTTTTGAAAAATACCAAGTTGTAACTTGTACAAGAAGTCGGAGCAAGTTTTATCCATAAAGCATGTCCTTCATTCTCTGAAGTAGTAATGAATGCCTTTCTTATAAATGGATGCTAGGGTTGGGGTTGTGTGTGTGAGATAGCATTTTTAAATATGAAAATCTGAATTTACAAAAACATCTTGTTTACCTTTTAAAAAAAATTTTGTACAGCTAATACAGAAGAGAAGAAAAGTGCAGATGAGTTACAGAAAAATGAAATTGTCTAGCTGCAGAACATGAACATGCTTCGATGCTGTTACAGAGAACCTTCTTCCTAGAGGTTGGAGGGTTGAACTGTCAACGATCAAACCTATTCAATCCTGAGGCTTTCTGCTGAAACTGCTCACTTGGGTGACAATTATAATTTTTTTTTTAAAAATACCTTCAGATTTTTAGTTTGTAATGGATAAAGAACAGCAATTTCTTTTTCACATGTGTCACCAACTAACTGTCACTATGTTAAAAAATATTTATTGCCAATCTGATGTAGAGGTGAAAAGGATGGTGAGCACCAAATAATTTTATCCCCCAAATTACTAAACATTTCATATTCTATGGAAACAGTCGGGTAAATCTTCTCTCTCTGCCAATTCAGAGATGTGGCCCCACTATTTTAGTTTAGAATACTTTATAAAACAAATCAATTTCTGTACGAATATTTCTAGAATTCTCTGTGTGGGTTTAAATTGAAGATTTTTTTTTTAATGAAGAGAGAAATGGGAGAGAGAGTGTAACAAGAGGTTCCTTGCTCCCCTTTTTGTGGACTATGCATCATTTGTGTTTGAAATCTTAGAATATCTTCCCATCCCTTAACAAGTTGTCCTGCTCTTTGAGAAGGCACTTCTGTTGGCTAATTGTGACAGTCTACATTAGCTTCACCCACAGTTCAGTTATACTCCTACCAAACATTCTATTCAAGGCAAAACCCACCATGATTAATACTTAGATATCTCTCTCTAGTGAAATATAAAACTATATTAAAACAAAAAAAAAAAGCTATAAAGCTGCATCCCAGAGTCTGTGCAATCACACATGGAGGAGATCAGTACTAATTTATAACCAAGGAGAAGAGATTTTCCTTGAAGCTTTTTGTGCCTATCATTTACTAGAAGAAAGCAGAGTTTTCTATTAGTTTTTAAATTACCTTGAACATTTCACTAATCCCCCCTCCCCAAAATAAAATAAAATTAAAAATGTAAGCACATGAGCTATAATTCTCTAAGCATCATGTGTATGAAATTGTAATAATCTTCTGAATTTTAGGAAAAGTGAAGACAATACATAAATTGTTAGTTAAAAATTGTTCTATTATGGTTGCAAAGATAACTTTCCAAATGTGAATCCAAACCTAAACCAAAGGGAAGTGTGTTTTCTCCTTAAATTGGTAGACAGACAGCTTGCAGCGCCTCTACCACTTGCTGATAGGGCAGCAAAATGAAATTAACAAGACTGGTCATTTTCATTGCTGCTGCTACTCTAAACCCTATGGCATCAGTACCACTCTCAATAATCATGTTAATTTCATCCAGTAAGAAATCCCAGCACCCTTTCCCATCTGAGTTGTTGGTAGCTGGGTTTCTTACCAGAGTGTTGCCTGTTGGACTTCTGTGGTGGTTTGCTTCTTCCTCACCCAGCCTTTCATGTTATTCAGGGCCAAAAGGCCTAGTTCTTTGGATCATAGTAGGTGTCTGAAAATTAAACCCTTTAATTCTAAATTGGGGCGCACAGAATTTTACCAGTCTTGCCTCAGCCTAGTCTCCCTTTTTCTTGCCCACAATTTTGCAAGGGGATGAATTTTTTTTATGCAAATGTTTAAGCATCCAATTTTCCGGTGCAACCAGGTAGACATCTAAGTTACATATGTGGTCCCTGGAGTTATACTTTTCCTGCAGATTGTGGTTGCAAAAAGGAGTAGTGTTTACAAAATCTGGCTCCAATAGTCTTTGTCCCCACTAATAATTTCCCAAGTCAAGCAGTCTCTCTAGTCAAATTCCTAAACAGTTCCTGAATAGCTAAATAAGTGAATGGTTGATCCTTTCCAGTACAATTCTTAATTCCTTTGCAACAAAGAGATTTTAGGATCCATTTCTCCCTCTGCATCATTTTGATCTATTTTGAGGGACTTTCACTTGGAGTCTTGTAAATGGAGAAGCAGACAACTTTCTATCTCTGTTTAAGAAAGAGATAACTCTTTCAGCAAGGTTTATTTTTAATGCCCGTTAAAGTAATTGCACTGGTGTAATGTGAACTCAGTCTTGGCTGTACTGGTTCTAGAGGGCCAACAGGACTAAAATAAATATTGTAATATAAAAATATGACTCCGAATTGACTCACGGGGCAGATTTCAGTAAGACTTTTTTACACAGTCACTTTTCAGAGTAGAACTGCACTTGACGTTGAAAACTAATCTTAATCTTTTGTCATTTTGTGACCTGATTTGTTTGTTTTTCTCAACAATAAAGTTGCATTAACCCTAATTTCTTCTGTCTTGTTGGGTGTATGGGTTTCTAGGTTGTTGGGGTTTTTTTGGTATGGAATGTATAGGTAATTTGTATTGGTGTCATAACTCTACTGCATTATTCATGAGTGGTAGAATCAGAAGTGAGAGGTATTCCCAAACCAAATGATCAAAGATGCTATAGCACTCCATTCCATCATCCGTCTGGGTAATTTAATGTATTCACCATATGTTTAGTCTCTGCATTTCTTTCCTTTAGAAAGATATTTACTGGAAAAACAAATCAGTGATGCCCACAAATGCAGTACAAAGTTCTTATGTAATGGTTTTACATGTATGTCTGGGAATTATGAAATTTAGGGATTTGTGAGGGTTTACATAGTAATATACCATAAAGCTATTTTTAAAGCCATTGCTACAGATAGAATAGGATCAGAATAAGCAAGAAGCTAATCTCCTAGTTAACAGAACACTCACTTTATTTTCTACTGGTCTATGTATCTAGTTCTCCACATACTGTATCAGAGTGTGATAACGCTCAACTGTGGTGTAATAACACTAACATATTTACATCCTGTCAAGCTCGTTAGGGAATGGACACACTTTTTGTTTTGTTTGTACAGCACATAGCACAATGGGGTCCTGGTCCATGACTAAGGCTTGTAGATGCTCTGGTAATACAAATAATAATAATAATTAACACTATTTCTACCTTCCACGTAGAATTAGCACGTGAAACGCCACTGGTGTTCATTCAGCTCACCTCTGTTAGTGTGCTGGCAAGACTGACTGGTTAAAGAGCTTGCTCAGAGATGCCTCTATGCCATTCTGAACCTGAGCTATATTTTAAGTCCCTTGTAGTTATTGCAGCCTGAATTAAAGCAGATCTTGGAACGCTCCGATACAGGGCAGACAGAACACAGAGCAGCACCAGTATTGTGGTATGCAAATGTGACCTTCATTACTTACGATACATATATTTTTTTCTCTATTAGTTTTTCATCAGTAGATTTCCAAGCCCTATTCAGAGACACTGCTGTGCTCTGTTTTTTTGCAGAGGGGGAAAAATGAGGCCTAAGAACGGCCATACTGGGTCAGACCAGTGGTCCATCTAGCACAGTATCCTGTTTCCTAACAGTAGCCAATGCCAATTGCTTCAGAGGGAATGAACAGAACAGGCAATCATCGAGTGATCCATCCCCTGTTGTCCACTCCCAGCTTCTGGTAGCCAGAGGCTAGGGACACTTAGAGCATAGTGTTGCATCCCTGATCATCCTGGCTAATAGCCATTGATGGACCTATCCTCCATGAGGCACAGAGAGGTGAAATGACTTCTCCAAGGTCATTGAGTGAATCAAGAATAGAACCTGTCTCATGATACACAGTCCATATTTTCTCTGTTGGACCACACTTTGTTTCTACGTTTGTCCATTATCTCTAGTAAATGGGGAATAAAGGAGCTGGGAAACATTAGTGCCCATATTCAGAGTCACATAGAAAAAAATGTGACTGTTAGGTTGGTGTAAGGTGTATGCTGCCTCCAGAATTGTTGGAATATTGCATACAGTTACAAAACAAAAATTTCTTCTGAACAGTATAAGCTCTCTGGAAAACGCAGTAAAAGGCAAATCCCATTGTCTCTTTTGGGGATATTTTTGGACTAATTTATATGCTGAGAAATGAATGTGAGGGTTGGTTGGATTTTCTGTGTTTCAGATCCCCTGTTTATCCATATTTAAAAACAAAACATTTTATTTTTCAGTTTTAGATCTCGAAAATCCTTCTGTGGATAAACATTATTCTCTTCATGCTGATAGAACCACAGCTTGGCAGTGACCGTCTCTGGGAGCCTTTGCATGAAGTCCTTAATAAATGAAAATGGACATGAGCCAAAAGATGGGGCCATCAAATCTTTGGGGGTGCATTCGCATTCTATGCTCCACATAAACATTAGCGTCTGGCCTTCAGTGACTGAGTTCAACAAGCAGAATGACCGGTACAGTTTTAACTTGTGACTGAGGTCTAGTCTACCCTGGGGGTGGGAGAGGGGATCGATCTAAGTTACACAACTTCAGCTACGTGAATAACGTAGCTGAAGTCAATGTACTTAGATCGACTTACCATGGTGTCTTCACCGCAGTGAGTCGACTGCTATTGCTCCCCCAGCAATTCCGCCTGTGCCTCTCATGGTGGTGGAGTACAGGAGTTGATGAGAGAGCGCTCGGGGGTTGATTTATCGCATCTAGACTAGAAGCGATAAATCGCCTTCCGCTGGATCGATCGCTGCCCGCCGATCTGGCAGGTAGTGTAGACATACCCTGAGAGGTGAAAGCAGCAATACAGTTGCAATCTTACTTTAATGTGCTACATTTGCTTGTTTAGAGATGCATGTTAAAAACATGCAGATTTGCAATATTATATACTTAGAGCTTAATTTCTCCACGAGTGGACAGCCAAACCCTACTAAACAGAAGTACAGAAGATAAGAAATAGAAACTCTTGAAAAGGAAGACAGCATGCATGTGTTTCCTGTTTGATCATTATTTAGTGTTTAACTTAATTTGACAATGTCAAGCTCTAAATGACCTAAAACATCCTTTTGTAACTAATTTGGTAACTTGCTTGACTATGCTTATTGGTTCTATATTTTTCAGAAATCCTAAGTGTGTTTATTAAATAGAGAAGTTGTGATAAGGAAATACAAAACTTCAGTAAATATTGACATTGTTTTGCATACATTGGTAATATAATAAAGTAGCCACTCCTTTCAACTCCTTAGTATTCTGTGCTTGTAATTTGTCTTTTTAAACTTGAAATAAACAAGTGTGTTGAAACTAAGCACAAGAAAGCTGGTTCTTGTGTTTTGGTATGAGCAACCATACCAGTTTTTTAGATTATTTAAAAAAACAAAAACAAATCACTAATGTGCAGGATTTCATTTACAAATCACTCTTACTATACATAATAACAGACTTAGAAATATCAGTAATTTGGTTTTTTTTTTCTTTCCCCCTTTTTTCTTTCCTCCCCCCACTTCCATTTATATAGCATGGACAAATTTTGAAAATTTGTAATCTGCGTCTTAAAACTGTAAAATAAGAGAACTATTGAGAACTTTACCAAGTTATAATTTGACTAAGTCTCTCTTTCAAAAGAGACTTTGGCTCTAGGGACCAGGTTTTCAAAGATCTTTAGGTGCCTAAAGATGCAGATCTGCATCTAGTGGGATAGCTTCTAAATCACAAATGCTTTTTGAAATTTTATCCTCTGTCTCTTTGGAACTCTCAGCAGAGCTTGGGGTTTCCATCCTGTGAGAAACTCCAGAATTTGAACACTTGGTTTTTGTCCCAACTTTGAGATGAAAAGTAAGAAGTTGGAAATTTTTCATGGGACAAAATATTTGGAAAAATTTTGATTTGGAAATGTCAGCAGGTTTCGTTTTGGCATTTTCAGTAGAAAAGAAACACTTTGCCATTGCAGAAATTGAAATATTTCATTTCAGTTGGTTGAACTGACCTGGAGCTCTTAGTTTGGAATCAGTCTAACATTAAACTGCATTCCTCTATTGTGGCATAATATTTACTTATTCAGATCCCTTCTGGCATCCCCAAGCCACCAAATCATTAGCATTTATAATAGTGCTTTTTATTTGGATTGGTATGACATTTATGACTGTTTTGTACACAAAGATAATTATGCTCACTTTCTCTCCCCTGCACTTAACATAGTTGACTATATACTTCTATCTTACTGGGTTTCAGTCTTTTTTTTCTTTTTAAAGTGATCTAGAGAAAAATGTGGTTTAGAAATTCTATATCTCTGCTTCTTTATGGCTATATGGGCTGTTCACCTCAAGACTTAAAAAAAAAAAAAAAAAAAAAAAAAAAAAAATCCCATAACTCTGGCTCTGGTATAGCACAGCACTATTTTTCAGTGAAGTTCTGTTGGGAGTAGTGGTTTTTATAACTTACTTCTGAAAAGTACAGCATGTACTTCTTTTTCCTTGTGTTTGTAATGAGATCATTGCTTACTCGCTGTGATATATTTTGTGTGTGTGTGTGGATGGTTGAGTGGTGAATAAAAGTGAACTTCAAAGCTTTATAAAAAGTAATATCTGAGGACTAAATAGTGGATTGGAAACAATCGTTAAGTAAGGAGAAGCATGAACTTGTGCTTGCTCTGCGAGTAGGCCATGGACCGGATCTGGATCCTGAACCTGTCTAGTTCCTGCTTACTTCGCCCGCCTCCAGGAGAGGGAAGCAATCTTTGCCAGTCACGTACACAGCATGGATTATTTCCCTCTTTAAGCCAGTTTATTTGTGGTGGTTGGGGTGTTTGGAGCATGGGGTTGGTTGGGGAATCAAGGCTCCTGTCTTTTCCGATCTGTGTCATACTGGCTCTATAGAGGCTGCAGTCCTTGTGCTGTGACTTGTAATGTAATGTGGATTGCTTGCACTGGAGGATAAGGGGAATGGATTTATGCATGTTGCTCCCCTGCACAGATGCTACAATGGGCCACAGTATAGCCCCAAAGGAATGAAAGAATATATGTTAAACATTAAAAACAAACAAACCCTTTTTTATAGAGAACAAAATGCCTGGGTGACATGCTAGATTTGCTTTAAGATTTTAAATTCTTTTGTGTAAATTTTCCAGTCAAGACCTTAGTTCTTGCCTTGCAACACTTGATGTCACAAACTCCTAAAACAGCTGTGGGGAATACCCTTCCTTTTCAGTTTAGATGTGAAGTAGTATAACCCTGCTACCAAGATTAATATAGAATGATTAATTCAAATCTCAGTTGGTGCTGAAATATTTTTTGTTAATAATCTGGGATATTAAACAGTGGTGTATGTCATTTATCATGGGGAGATTTTAGGGTTTAATTTTTCTGTTAGTTAATACAGTAACCCGCAGATTTAAAAACTAAGTAATAGACCATCACATAAAAAGGATAACTGGAAACATTTATGAAAAAGGAATGGAAGGGGAGTTGGACAGGAAGTTGGGAGATCTAATCCAGGCTCTACCTGAGACTTGTTTTATGATCTTGGGCAAGTCATTTAATATCTTTCAATTTAGTTCCCATCTGCAAAATGGAGAGAATACCTACTTCATGGGTGAAGTCCAGCTTAATCTGTTGACATTTTTAAAGTACTGTGCTTTCCTTGAGATAGAAAGAACTATATAAAAGTGAAGTGATTATATTCTTTCTGCTCATCTTTAGTGCATTAAAACTCAAATTGTGACATAGCTTTTTAACTCTGGTTGCATAATCCACACGGGCTGAAATCCTGTCCCTATTAAAGTCAAGGATTTTTTTTTTTTTTGGACAGATTTCTGGCATGAGATACAAAATGTATAATCCATATTTTTATAGGCATTTACCTGTTTCTATCTCCATTGGGCTCTGAATATAGTGATGCACTATATTGTGTGTGCACTCTTTAGTTGATTTAAGGACTGTGTGGTAAATCCATTTTACTGTCAAAAGCACAGTTTGCATCACACCACTCTTCTCATCTAGCACCTGCTCCAATTAAAATCACTGGGGTCAGGATTCAACCCTGAAGCTTTGGCAACTTTATAATGGGCTGTATCTTCTAGTTTGTCAACAGTGATACTGGCTTTAATTAAGCTGGCAAAAATTAACCAGCTGTGTTCGCTTAATCCAATTCATTTCACTCCCTTACTCAGAGGACAACCAAACCTCTGTGAGTATTCCAATCTTCAAGGGGAGGTGGCTTTGTTAATTGGGTGACATCGCCATTAGGTTTTCTTTCAATTCCAGTCAAGTTGCGTGTTCTCTCTCTTGTACATGAAATTTTTCACTCTACTGCATCTCTACTTGAGAAGGTTGTGTATAAATATTTTTTGAAGGAAAAACTAAAATATTTAGATAGCTGTTTCCTCCATTCAGTCCAATACTAAAGAGGATATTTTTACTACCATGACACCAAGCCCTTTAACTAACTCATTTAGCCATCTGCCCTAGTTTTTCCTTTCTCTCTGTGCCAAGAGAATGTGGTTATGGCAAGCCATCCTTCCATCTCTTCCACATGGCTCTCTTTCCATGTGACACGTCAGTATGCATTTTATCGATGACATCACGTGTATGTGGTATTGAAGAGTACTGGAGACGGGAGTTTATTGCCTGTGTGTGTGCGTGTGTGGGGGAAATGCAGTAGTTGTCTCTTTAAATATCGTACATTAACATTTTTTATAAAATATTTTATTGAAAATGCTTCCAAAATCTAGTTTATTTTGGGTAATCTACAAGTTGCCATATTCTATAGACATTCTCCGTTGTTGACTGCTGTGGACTTTCAATTTCATTTGTGCTCCTAAGTCACTCAGATGCTTTTGAAAATCCTACCCAAAATATTCAGAACATTTTTGTTCAAGGAAAGCCTTTTGTTACTCTGTGTCTTAGTTTGATATTGTTAATATTTAATGTGTTGACCATACACACTTTTTTGGTAGGACTAAATCTGCTTAGGGCTTTCAGAATAGATGCATCCTTGCAGGTCCTAAATTCAGACACATTCAACGGACTGTGAACCTGTCATTGAACACTCTGATTGAGAACATGGTGGAATCACTGTCATTCCCATTGTGAACACCATGTGCTTAATAGCAATTTGTTCAAGAAAGCAGTTTGGTAGGAGTCTTTTCTTTACCAGCAGTTCCATGCAGGCTAAATAGTTCTTTGCACCGTGCAGTTCTGAGCCTCCCGAATTAATGCAGCATTTCATATTTTATGAGAGAGACAATGCCATATGTGTGAGAGTCCATAGAACTTTCAAAATATACACCCACAGAACTCCTAATGCTTTATAGGGTTTGGCAAATACGGAGTGCTGTAAAAAAGATGTTTGTTGGTATCAAAACTCTATGGACAAGTAGCTTAAAGCTTTCCATCTTGCAAGTCTGTAAACCATAGAATAATATACCACCCAGTCTGATAAGAACCTGTTTTCATCAGAAATTATTTTACATAGCAGATCAAAAGGACAGAAATACTTTTGTCCAAACACGGCCTGGTATTCTGTCCGTATTCCCTCTGTCTATTTTTGCCTCACCTCAAACATGAGTTGGATAAATGAGGTTCTTCAGATGCAACATATGTCAGATGTCTTCTTCAGACTCTCACCTATAATTAACTTCTTGTTTAAGTCCCTTCAATATAAACTGGTCTAAGTATGAAGCTGAGAGCTGCATTTTTCTCAATTTTTTTTCCTGCAAACTTCTTCTAAACCAGTCTGCTCGCTGATTTGGCCCATTCTCTTTTTATCCTTTTCCCCTTTAGATCGGGGTGTGGCCTAAGGGTTAGATTTTGTTTACCTTTCCTAAGTCTCTTAATCAGAATTCCTTAACTAACCATTATATTCTGGAGGCTTCTTTTCATAGCCAATATTACTGCCACTGGTGAAGTCTTTCAACTGGCAAGACTGGGAGAATTCCTGGAGGTGACAGACTAATCAACAGACTTGTCTCCAGCTGTCATTACAAGGAGGGGAAAACCCTATTGGTACAAGGATGTGAGGGCTTGCAAAATTAGTATTTTATAGGGGAAATACAAGGCATTGTATCCTTATTCCCTGTTACTATTTCTGCAGATGAATGCAGTAAGTATTTCAAAACTACAGGCATAATTCAAACTTTCTCAAACTGCTTTTAAAGATTCCTGAGCTGCATACCTTCCCCCTCTTATTTATTTATTTCTGAGGTCATTTACGGGTTTATAGAAGGCTCCTTTTATGCTTTTTAAATTGGAGCATAAAAGATTCTGGAAGCAACTGGAGAGAACAGCTTTTATTTGTCTTCCAAATAATGTCCCTGCTTTGAAGAGCCCCATCCCTCAGAACAATGGCAGAGTTTGTGTGTGTGTGTGTGTGTGTGTGTGTGATGTATGTATGTATTTATTTATTTATTTATTTGCTCACTTCGACGTTCAGCATACTTGAACTACTACCCCCATCATGTGATCTGAATAAATAAAACAGTCATGAGAAGTAAGAACATTTTGTTCACATGCTCACATGGATGCCTTGAAGTTGACATGTAGTTCACCAGCAGCCTTCCACATCTGAGAATCAAAATGCAATGTGTGATCAGGAGAACTAACGTGTGGTTTTAAGAGGAGAATACTTATTTTTTCCTTAAATAGTGTGCACAATTATACCTTACAAAAGACAGATAACAATAATACTTCCCACATACAGGGCTCTTTCTCTATGGACCTCCAAGTATTTTATAAAATGCATGAACATTATTATCCCATTTTAGATTGGGAAACTGAGGCATGGAACTGAAATGAATTTCCCAGCATCAAACAATAAGCCAAAATAGTGATGTAAATAGAATCCTACTGTTTATCAGGGTGGATAAAAATCAATGACTTTTTAAATAATATATAGAGGTGAGAAATAACAGACCTCAACTCTATTGTCCCTCTGCAAATTTGTGTACACAGAGTCAATCTCTTACCTCTCTCAAAAAGTTCAATGAATAGAAGATTGTTGGGGGCGGAATAGATCTGGACATGGAGAAGAAGTCTGGAGATGATTGTGAGAAGCGAGGGACATATGTTTTTTTGTTTAAAATATTGTATGTTTGCTGTTGAAGAAAAAAATCCAGAATACTAAACATTGTTGTTTTAGTTAAATAAAACAATTTTAAATGTCTATCTGGTGGTGATCTCCTCCTAATACAGCATGGCAAGAAAATCCTCCAAATACTGTATTAATGATTAACCTGTTGAATTGGAGATAGTTCACTTCCCAATGACTTCATAAATATCTGTTTCAATTACCTTTGGTAAATTAAATAACCAAACAATCATTCATTTTCTGATATAGCGGTAAAACTAATCTGAGAAGTTTTCAGAATAAATCACTTTAAAAATGTATAGTGTATACCTTCTAAAAATGAAAGCTATATCTATCTCTGAGTTGTGAAGAATATGTATTAAGATTATAACAACCAACAAGAATTCACTTCTATGTAGAAATCCATGATTAAATCGAGTCTTCCTGACTAGTGATTTAAATCATGATTTAAATTTGGTTAAATCAAATCCACCCTGCTCTTTATGTTTTATAGTTTTGTTTTTTTAAAATTCACCTAAGAAACATAAATGGTGTCATAATGAAATGTATGAACTTATTTCTGACTGTTTTCTGATTATGAGAAATAAAACATGAAAGCTGTTAATGGATCCTATTATCTGCATTGCTTCTGTCAGGGTGAAGATGGGTTAAGTGTGTGTGCATGTGAGAGAGAGAGGGGGGGAAAAATGAATGAGTTATCTGTGGTGAGAGAATGAGTTTTCTTTTGGGATTTGCAAAAAGGAATTCCGGTCAAGAGACTTGAAACAATACACTATTTAAGATTAAAAGTAAACAGAATTAGATCCAGCTATGAGTAATATTCATGATTCCATTTACAGACTTAATATTGGGCTTAGAACATCTTGGTTTTTTAATGCAGGTGTTGTCTATCTTTCATCTAATACTTTTGTAAACCTCAAAGGTGCAATTTTTTTTTAAAAAAGGCATGTCCTGAATAGCTTGATGACCTCCTTTTTGAGAGTCTGTGTGCCTCCTCACCTCCTCCCTTCTGTATCTAAATCCTGAAAAAGTAGTGGGTTTCTCAGCTAAAAAATATACCAGGGACTCCAAAGGCAAAAAGATTAAAGTCTCAGCTGTTGAAAACCTGATACTGAGATACTGCGGATAATATGCACTTCTGTGAGCAGTTTGAACCCTGCCACTGATGACAGCTGACCTACTTACTTGTCGAAGAGAACTAGTCGAAGAGAACTAGTCTTCCTCTCTGTGCCTTCAAGTACTGTGACATGCATGGCTGCCATTGCAATGTTCTGGAGGCTGCTTAAACTGGCTCCTAGCAAAACTGTGCGTTACAATAAATCTGTGTCTTTTAGTGTAATTAGTGTAGTGGCAGTGTTAAAAACAGCACCTTGGCAGTGTGTCAATGCATTGAGTAAGAGGAGTGGGGGGAGGAAGTAGGAGGAGCTGGGTTTGCAAGGACCCTTTGGCTTAAAGTTTTTAAGTCTGTAGCAAGAGAGTGTCTCTAGTGGCTCTCTAAAAAGAGGCTGCAGTCCCTTTTGCTCAGAAGGAAATTTTTATTTTTGTAGTCCTTACCACTTAAGTTTTTCCCACTAACACTGAAGAAATTGCATTGTCAAAATGTTACATACAAAAAATGTGTACACACATCCCCTGCATGACTTCATTTTTTGTTTCAAAAAGTAAAGATTTTTTTGAATTACTTTAAGGCGAAGTGTGTGTGTGTGCGTGCAGACATTTGTATCGCAATTGATTCGTAATATCTAAGTGCTTTATTGAATTATTCATCGCTAACTAATAGTTAGTCCCCTTCCAATGTTAGTGGAGACCTAGTACTTTGGAACCCAGATTTATCTTCTGGAACATAGTGGGGGAAAAGAGATGGCAAATGCAAGCCTATAATAGTTATAACGTACTCCCCACGTTTTGATCAGTGGCTGTTTGTCATTCATCATCTGAAGAGGAAGCCAATTCTGCCTTGTTTGCTTCTAGGAAAAGGAGATTTTTGGAGTGCTTGGGGTCAGAGTGAAAATGATTCCAGAATGAATTTGGGGGCAATTGCTTTCTATGTTTGGCTAGCTGTGGGGTGGGTTTTTTCAGGAGAGAGAAATACATATTTCACCATGTTTTTCTTCTTGTGAAGACAAAATAACAACTCTCTTATTAAGCACCTGCTATTTTAATTGATTCCACTAATCTAAAATTGAAATTATGATCAAAATAGGGATTACCGTCTGAATAAATGAGGAAATTCCAACCTTAGTAGTTAAAATTTTCCTCTCTTCTCTAATATCAAAAAGATTGCTTTCTTTCTTTCTTTTTTTTTCTTTTTTCTTTTCTTTTGTTGTTGTTGAGTATTTCAGGGCACATAAAAATATGGGATGAAACTGTGGACTTACTGAAGTCAATAGCAAAACTCTTGATGGGGTCAGGATTTTGCCCCTCAAGTAGAATCCTGTGTGCGCAGTTGGAGATTATGGTCTGGAAACCAAGAAGTCCCTTAGTTCTAAACACAGCCCTTACAAGGAATCCCACTGTACGTTTGGGAAGGCTGTTATGAAGCTATTTCATGTTTGTAAAACATTCCAGAAGTTTTGAGAAGTGTTTTTTGGGGTACAAATCAATGGCATAATTATAGCACTTAAAACATTTTTCACTGTCTAAACCCATGTGGTAGCAGTCTGAAATCAGACCGTCTGCAAAACTAAGTGAAAGGAAATAAGTTAAAGATAACAGTATGTTACAATCTTTAATTTTTTTCTGTAATCTGTATACAGTAAGAGACATCCTGAAGCCTGTCTTTAGGAATCGTGATCAGACAGCAAGTTCTTATAACGATACATATGTCTTGTTTTTGAGCCACCATCACCATACCAGTTTCAGATTTGCAATGTTTGTTTGCTTTTTAAGAGTAATTTAAAGATAGTGTAAACCAAATTTGGTATGTCCCCATTACCAGAACGGATGCACATGGGACCAGCTGACTCTTATACCACTGCACCTAAAATAAAATATTTTAAATTGCCAGGGAGTGATTTTTCTCCACCCTCCTCCCTTTTTTTTAATGTTCGGGTTTAACAAAGAAATTCTGAAGTTTAAGCTTAGTTGAGAAGAATAGTTCCAAGTTTACAGCACGCAAGACAAATACCTGTTAGGTGAAATGATGAGACCTCTTGCTTTCTCAGATTTTTTTTTGGACTGTTATAATGTAGTGAGCTTTACACCTTTTAGACAACATGTGCACTACATTATTGGCCACTTCAGAAAAAAAGATTTTTTTTCATGAATAAGTCCTATTAAATGTTAATATTTTAGTAATAAAGTTGATCATTATAAGGAATAATGAGGAAATAGATCTGTTAATCAGTACATTGCCTATTCTATAAAACTGGCTAAAGAATTACAAAGAACTATTTTGTATGATCTAGACAAAATACTTAAAATATTGGAATTTCATGGGTGATAACTTTCAAGGAAATGTGCTTTCCTGTAAATATAGATCTTTTTTTTAAGCTCCTATTTTTTAAGGAGCCTGACAAAGTGAAACTGATTTTTTTTTTCTTCCCCCCCCTACTCCTTTTCAAAATCACAGCTTTAGTTTTCAAGTTGAAATTAACATTTTAAGGTAAATACTCTCCCTCACTGCCCCTTTATTCATGATTTGAGATTTAACAAAACCCATCTCTTCCTGTACTGTGGTATCTATGTAGGAGTATCATGCTTTGATGTGATAGACACAGTAAAACATTTAAAGAATCTTTGAATTTTTTCTGGTGGGGACTTGAAAGTGGTACAGTATAGTCTAGCCAGGCATCAAACAACACTTCTTGTTAGAGATAATTGCTCCAACTGTTCCAATTCTCAGACATGATAATTTAAAAAAAAGTTGATTATCTGAGAACTGAAAAAAAAGTAATGGTTTGCTCAGCGTACCTTGTTTTGTTTTCCATGGCCAATCAATATCTACCACAGAAGTCGGGAATTCATAACAATAATTTCTATGACAATAAAATCTTGAGTAAATCCTGAAAAAAATATAGTGCATTCATGGAATTGTAAAATAAGTACAACACTATAAAGTGTTTGTAGTTTTCAAACATAATTTTTCTATGGTAATTCAAATATGTAACAAACATGTTTTCTTAATCAGAAAACTCTAATAAAACCAAATCTAATCCTACAAAGATGCACATGAGCAGCTTTTACTCTGAAGTAAAGCTACTCATATGTGGTTTGACAATTGGCCACTTACACCAGTGAAGTTAAAACATTAAGTATGCTAAGCCAACTAAGCAAAATATAGAAAAAAGTGGGAAATACAAATACTGTACTTAAATTCTGATATGGAAAAGCATCTCTGTTCAAGGAAGGCACTTAAACCCTTTTGAAATCACTGGGACTCAAGTGCCTGCTTGTAGCACAGGTTAACATGCTTTTTTTGAATTGGGACCATCATTTACGCTATGAAAACAAGTGATGTACCTCATATATTGTGGTATTTATATATAAGATCCTCATATATTGTGTGTGTTTTAGAAATCGTGGCTATATGTACTTCGAAGATTTTTAGAGTTTCATCACTGAAGGTTGCCTGAAATGTAGGAGAACCAGTGTTCAACAATTACAACTATAAACACAGTGTGAGCTCCCTCTACTGACTGTGCAGCAGCAATTTACTAACTCCTTGTCTTGCACTGTCAGGCTATCTCATAGATTTGGGTGTCGGGGAATAGAGAGAGAAGTTGTAAATACGCCAGAATGCTTGTACACAAACAGGTACCATTTCTTGAGTAAAACTCCCTTGGACCACAGTGGAAGCTTTGCTTGAGTAAAGACTGCAAGGTTGGCCCGGTACACTATGCATGATAATGTCAGGCAGAAGGGAAATACGTTGGCCAAGCAGAAAAGGATGAAGTCTATTTGGGAGGAATGACAAGTTTGCCAGCAGTAAGGAGTTAAACCTCTTAAAATGTAGTTGGCAGCATTCCGTGGTACATTTATATCATAGTTTTATGTCTGATGGTCTGGGTCTCATGCAGTGTAAAGCAGCCTGTGCCAGTAGGAGTGGGTAGAACTGTCCTTGTTTTTTCTTAAATTGATATGAATTTCACAAGCTATGTTTTTCATAGTGTAGGGGAGGTATCACAATCTGTTTCAGATATCGATATATATAATATACATCTCTCTTAATCAGGTCAGCTGTCCTCTTGTAAGCAGTTGGGCCTAGCCGTTAAAATGTTCTGGGATAAAGATAGTTTCTGAGGCCCAAATGATTGTTCTAGAATTCCTTAATCAAGTGGGGAGCAGGGAAGTGGGGGGTGGGGGAAAGGGCGGAAGAGCAGTGAGTGCAGATTTTACTAATTTAGCTTCTGAACACTTAAAAAAACAAAGTCTCTCAGCCCCTTGAAAGAAAGTGCTTTATAGACACAACTTTGTAGCATACCAGCCCAGCTCTCTGACTCTTTCTTTCCTTTGGATATTTCCAAACACGCCTCCTTTTAAGGGTCAAACCCTTCACTGTTTCATCCAGTGAATCCATGGAGGCCTGTATCGCAAATCCCCTGACCACAGCACTGCCATCACGGAGGGCTCTACAATTTGCAAGGGTAATGAAATCCCCTGTGTGGCCTCTGCACAGCCTGGCTATCCCCCCTCCCCACCCCGCCCGTGCAGCAGGAGGTCCACTAGTAGGACCCTAAAGCCTGGGGCTGGGGAAACACAGGACTTGCTGCTGGGAAACCGTCACAGTGGGTGCTTTTTTGTTTTGTTTTTGTTTTTGTTTTTTGTCACATTTGACATCAGTTACCTCTTATTCTTGATGCAGGAGGCAACTTGTATTCTAGCAGTTGGTACATTTTTTTTTTTTTAAATGGCTTAAGGCAGATAATGTCTATTTAATCCATGACAATGTAACACAATATTAAGTCACTGTTTTATGGCAAATTTAAAAATGTAGGGCTGAGTGAATGGTACTGTTTGTTATTGGGACCCTTGGCTCAGAGTAAAGAGATCCGTGTGTTTTCTAAATAGAAAACAAGGCCTTAATAAGACCAAAGTGCAAATTTGATTCCCCTGCAATGGTTTGCCCAGTGATACTAAAAACTGATGCATCTGAAACCAATATTTGATCCTTTAATTTGATAGCAATTTTGGGTTACATCTTATAAGTGATTGGAACACTTTTGTGAATGACTCCATAGGAAAATCATCCTGTGGTTTCAGTGCAGTCTTTCTGCATCTGACTTCAGCTGAGAGATAAATATGTGGATTCACAAAACATTAGGTTTCATCTGATATGGTCTTACATCTTTCTAATGTGCATTCTTGTTTTTTGTGAGCTAATGCATCAGTCAAGTAGCAGAATATAAAGAGCCAGAGAAGTCAGGTGAGGCTCCTTGAGAGAACACACACACAAAATGTCATAAATACCTTAGCGAAAATTTCTCTTTAATGCCTTTGAGTTTTGTACCTTTTTTTCTTTGATTAAAATACTTAAGTTGCAACCACTTCTTAATCGACTTTATTTTCGATGGCAATTAAAACTTGCTTTTATTTAAAAATTTTAAGTTTCTGTTAAGACTGGTGTTAACAAGACAAATGTATATTTGACTAAGGTAGTAAAAATACAGTACATTTTTGCGACCCGCTAGAAGATGCTAACAGTGTTCTGTGCTAGGGGATGTGCATTCATCATCATGGGTGTTCATGATTTCAGATATGACTTTTTCCCATTTAGCTGAGACACAAACTTAGTGAGAATCTGTCTTAATTTAAGCATTGTGTTATGCCATTTTTGAAGAATTTAGGTACCCAATGCAGCAGTTAAAATGGCTAATTTATTGCTACCTGTGAACAGAACTGTATTTTAATAAATTTTTATTATTGTTACCTTGTAACAGTTTTTGCTGTCACAAATCCTAAACTTTTAAAACAAAGCATAAACTTCTGGACTTGCTTAAGATTTAGAATCTTACCTAGGTACCTCTTAGATAATCATGATTAACTATAATATAAGGATTGTAAATATTGCTTCTTGGTTACTGTTCAAGGAATGAGTGCTCGGAAGTTTTCTAGTCCTGTAAACCTTTGTACTGGTCCATGAAAGTATTCCTAGCTGTGATATTGTAGGTGAAGAGATATTGGACTTTAAAACACATTCTGATTTACTATCTCATTTTCTTTACCCACCCCAGTTAAATGCTGACATAATATTAGTAGCTGATGTGTATCTCTGTCTCTCTCTCTCTGTCTTGGAACTAGATTTTTTTCAAAAGAGCTCAGCTCTTGGTTAGGCATCTACGTTAACTGGCTAGATTTTTGGGATAGGTGCTGAGTGCTCTTGAAGATCCAGCCTCTTCATTTAAGTGCTTAAGTGAGAGACCTGGTGAAGTCTGTATGAAAATCTGACCCTGCTATTAAGGCCGTAAACAAATATTGAGCTCTAGATCCGCACAGGACTTGTGTTATAATGGCCAGCTTGTGGTTCCCAGGCTTCCTATACAATGCCTGGGGAGAGTTTGGTGTCTAAGAACGGGATTCATAAAAGCCAGTACACTGATTGGGGAGCTGCCTAAGGTAGTCCATAAAAAATGCGAAGAAGAGGGGGTGTGGCCTAAGACCTGCCCTTCTCAAGGAGTTAGGAGCCTATCTCTGGGTTGAGGGGAGCTCCAGCTGGGATTCTCCAGCCCTGAGCTCTCTTCTGCAGTTAGGCTCCTACCCTGTTTTTGCAAGAAATGCTGGTGGGGCAGAACTACAATGATTAGGGTTTTCACCCTGGTCATGGGAAACCCAGTTCATTTCCCCCGACCTCCCGCCTGATGTGGAGCAGAGATTTGAACATGGGTTTGCACCTCTCAAGCGCATGCCCTAATGTGATCCATTAGCAAAGGGACCTCTGTTCTTTGCAAGCAACTCACCTCAGATCGGACAATTCACTACAGTAAACTTATGTCTTTTATGGGATTTTTATCCATAAAGAATAACTTTTAAGGTCTTTACAGAAAGCTCGTAACTTGTCAAGGTTCGTTATTGTTCGTTATGCGTGGCTATTTAAGGAATAATATATTTATACTGAAGTATGCTTTATGCATTTGGAGTAAAAGTTAGTCACCAGGGGATGACACCTCTTGGTGATGGCCATTCAAGTGGGAGGGAGTTAGTTCACCCTTGTTAGCTGGTGATCTAATGAAAGGCTCAGTTGTCTCGCCTTGCTTTATCCAAGACTTTCAATGGAAAACTATCAGAGACACATGCAAAGAATGAAGACCATTTGGAGTTAAAAAGGGAACAGTACAACAGACAATCACCTTGCCTATGAATAAAGACAAAAGGATGTTTCGGTATACCACAGAATGGGGAAAGGCATTCTGAATCGTTTTGCTGAGGAGACATCTTGGAAAATGGGCATGTTCTCATGGAAAAATTAGATCTTATTCCTCTGAAGCCAGCCACTCTGTAATAGACTGAGCTTTGGAGGTGGGGAGCTATTTTTTCTAGATAGGAAAGGTAACTATTGGTAAGTGTAACAAGAACAGGAGTACTTGTGGCACCTTAGAGACTAACAAATTTATTAGAGCATAAGCTTTCGTGGACTACAGCCCACTTCTTCGGATGCATACAGAGTGGAATAAATATTGAGGATATATATACACACACACATACAGAGAGCATAAACAGGTGGGAGTTGTCTTACCAACTCTGAGAGGCCAATTAAGTAAGAGGAAAAAACACTTTTGAAGTGATAATCAAGATAGCTCAGTACAGACAGTTTGATAAGAAGCAAGTGTGAGAATACTTACAAGGGGAGATAGATTCAATGTTTGTAATGGTTCAGCTATTCCCAGTCCTTATTCAATCCTGAGTTGATTGTGTCTAGTTTGCATATCAATTCCAGCTCAGCAGTCTCTCGTTGGAGTCTGTAACTCTGAAACCTATTGGTAAGTGTAGATCCAGATTTGTTTTATTATTTTGTTATTTTGTTTTGAATTGTAACCCTTTCTTTCCACCTCTCTTGATTCTAGTTAACTCTCTCCAATATTTCTTAAATAAACCTACTTTTGTTTTGTTTATAACTGCTCTCAAGTGCTGTTCTGATTTTTTTTTTTTTTTTACAGGAACAGTAAACAGGGGTATACTGCTTAGCTGGTGTAGAGGATCTGGGATTTCTGTGAGTAACCAGGGGCTGGATATCTCATGGTAATGATTGAAGGGGACTCAAGGAGTGGGGCACACCTATTGTTAACCTGCAAAGCAAAGACAGGGCTGCCATAGCCCAGAGGAAAGTGCTTAAGTGGCTAACAGCCTGGTGGTGTTAGGGAGCTACCATCCCTATCACCATGGGTAAGCCTATGTCTTCTTTGA
The DNA here is from genome assembly GCF_013100865.1 of Trachemys scripta elegans. Lineage (NCBI taxonomy): Eukaryota > Metazoa > Chordata > Testudines > Emydidae > Trachemys > Trachemys scripta. The sequence goes on along the minus strand of NC_048302.1, from coordinate 27,417,079 downwards.
GGCAGGGGATGACAAGGCAACTCACAGTACAGGGTGCCCTGAGAATTGTCACACCTAACCACTGGACTATAGAGGCATTTTCACTCTACTCCCAGCCCATTGACTATTCAATTATTTATATACAGTAGAACAGTGTCAACAGGAGAGATTGAAAGAAACCAACTCCAGAATATACCATGGTCTATTGGTTAGGGCACTCAACTCAGCAGTATGAAACTCTGATTCAAATTCCTGATGTACATCAGTGCACATCAGGCAGAGGGGGAATTGAACCTGGGTCTCCTACTTCTTGGGTGACTATCTGTGGGAATGCCTAGTTTGAGGATCCCAGTGGGGCTCAAGCATGAGATAGTGGGCTGGATGCCTAGACTGAGGCAGCTGTGTGCATGCTAACGTGCAGACCCTTAGGCACCTAGGTATGCTAGATGGCAGCTGAGCAGTGGTTTTGAGATTCTCAATGGCACCTAAAAGTTGGATGTAGGCACCTAAAATGGCAGTTAGGTGCTGAAATCCCTTTATGGATCTGGGCCTGAGTATGTAACACTTGCTTTGTACCCTTCGAAAGCTCAGATTCTTAGCTTTCCAAATATATACGTAGCATATTATTCATTTATTTGCCTGACCGTTCCCAAAACATAATTCATTGAGTGGTCCCTTTGGATAGCAGTGCTTTTTAAGCACTTGAGGTGTAAATATGTCAAGTTTCAAACTAGTGGACTTCTCATTCCTTGCAGTATTACATTTAGAGTGAAGTGTTGTTTTCTTTTTGCTTTGAAACTTTTAACCACGTATTTGGAGTTTTTTGTTTGTTTTTTACTGCGAGGAATGGTCATGACTTTAATGGCTTTCATTAGATAGTACTAGTGCTTTCTTTGCTCTTTATGATTTCTGTATTTAGTTCCCAGATACCTGACAATTTAAAAACTGAGTCTCTGAATTGAGAAATGTGTTTCAGTTCACAGTATGGGTTAAATTGAAATGTTTGCGTGCTGCTGGTTACTATATGTTGCCAAGACTTCAGCAAGTGTATTTTAACTCTCCTGAATATTGGGATATCCCAGTTTCCAGCACAGTGTGGAAAAAGGGATTAAAAAGAAAGAAATCAGACACCTCAAAAAGCCTTCAACTGCCGAGTGGTATTTTATGTGTGTGGCAGTCTTGTAGTGTGGATGCTCTGACAACTTCTGGAAGCCAGATCACATAAGCTTTGAAACATACAGGGCTGGATTCTCTACTCAGAACCAGACCCTCTGTCAATTGATTAGCAGAGAATGGACTTGTCAGAGGGGAGATCTTGGCTGGCCCCGGTGTGCTGGATCTGGGCTCTGCGTCTGCCAGCCACCTCCACCGTGATATGGGGGTATGGTGAGTAGGTGTGGCAGAGTCATTTTTCCACTGATGCGCAGTCAATAAAGGATCCTGTGTTAGTGGAGCAAGTTTGAGGTGCTTGGAAGTGCTCTAACTTGTGTTGGCTCTGAGAGCGGAGTTCAGGCACAGGAGAGACTTAATCCCATAAAATTAATGGGATTGAGAACTAAAGTTCCTGCCAATGCCTATTGAAATCACTGAGTCTTTCCATTTCCTTTAGCAGAATTCAGATTCAGGGTCTTGCATATATTAGGTGTGCATCATCTCACTGTTCTCTGACCAGGTAGTTAAGAGCACCGCAATGCCTGATTGTCATCACTTTTGTCATGATATTTATCCATAAGGTGGTCTGTCATAAAGCATTTGAAAGCTAACAACTCGCTTATCAGAACTGTAGGTTGTCATGGTAGTCAAAGCACAAATATCAGGTCCACTTAGCCAATTAAAAGTAATGTATTAGGTCTGTGGTTCTGAATCAGACCTGACGGTACAGCTTGTTGGTGTCTGTGCAGAATAATCTTGTTTAAAACATGTGAGACTTCTTTCCTTTCATCTATTTTTTCTTCCCCTTGCTCTCCCTCCCTCCTTCCCCCCCTTGCCACCTTTCTCTCTCTCTTAAGTTCAGCCATGGATTCTCAACACACCTATAGCTTTGCTTTTTAAAAAGATGACTTGTAGACACAAACAATAGTAATAATTCTAAATCAAAATGATTTTGGGCTTGTTATCTAAATCTTAACATAGTAAGGCTCTGACATCCTTCTAGAAATGGATTACTATTATTTTTCCTGTAGATGAGTTAGACCTGTATTAAAAAAACAAAACAAAACAAAAAAACCCCAATACGTTTAAAGCCCTACAGTAGTTCAAAAAGCATTTTCCTCTATTCATTGCTATACTTGCTGTAACTTTGAATACATTCTTTTCACTTCTTGAATACTTATCATTATACAACGGTAGGTAGAAGGGGAAGAACCACTCCCCCCCCTTTTTTTTTTAAGCCAAAATAGACCCTCCCTAACTTGGACTTTTAATTCTTTCACAAAAATCTTTCACAAAAACCTGCTTTCCAAGAGAGGTGTTGCCTCTTTTGCCCACCCAAAATAATTCAGTAATCTGCAAGAAATATTACCCTAAATAATTATAACTCGGCTACCTTTGTCAAGTATGTAAACAAAGTATTACTTTATAATGTATTCTTGCTTTGTTTGGTAACTTGCTGACTTCAGTAACCGGGGATGGATGTCCCAATGATTGTATGTGTGGGGGGAGGGAGAAGGAGGGGATATTGTGTATTATCTGTCTTTTTAATGGATGATACTACTAGAGGGGAATAGTAAACCCATTTCATGTGAGTGCCTGAATGGTATTAATGAGGAATAGATGCATGTAGCTCCTTTGCTGAGTGGAGACAGATTTTTGGGGCCTTGCAGGTCTCTTTCTCCATTGGAGGAGAAAACAATGATGTGGAGTTTGGGTATACCCTTAGTGCATCTTGGTTGCTCAAGGATTGATGTATATAGTGCAAAATACAAATATGAAGGTAAACCCCCTTCTGGAAGCTCAGGCTAAACACCAGTGTCTGTCTCCAAGGGAACAGCTTTTGTCTCAAGAACTGACACTGGTTAGAGAGATGAAGGCAGAGAGCAAACTTCCTTGATACTTGCCACAGCACGCCTCCAAAAATACTGATGGCAACAATGCAGGCTTCCCTCTCCCTTCCCTTCCTCCTCCCCCCCCCTCCCCCGCTGAGCTACTGAGCATTGCTTGCATGTCAAGACAAAGAACTTGAGACTTCTAACAGTGCTACCTAGTGATGCCTCCCAAAACAGCATGCATGATGCTGTGAGTGTGGAAGGAAGGAAGGAAGCACTATGAATGCAGAGCAGTGTAACAAATAAAAGTTGATGGTAGTTATGGGATAAATTTTGAACTAATTACAATGTGCTTTAGGACTGTGCAGATACTACTGTTGTCTCACAGAGGGTAAAATTGTATGGTGAATGCCAACACGTCACGAGTTTAGAATAACCTCAGAATCATCCGCATGTCGTATTTTTGGTCTCTGAGCAAATGGCAAAGAACTTTTTGTCCTACCTTTTCTCTGCATTCTTAGATGGGTTCTTCAACAACTTAGACACAATATTTTTGCAGTTTTCTTTTCCAGCAGTAGGATCAATAGTATTAATACACTATTCCTGTATCACAGCTTGTAGCTGTTATCAGATTATTGCCATTACGGGCCATTTTACATTTAATGTCAGTGATGATCCTTCTGTTCTTCCTCTGATTTTTTTTTTTTTTTTTTTTTTTTTAAGTCTACTTCCAACAGTATGTAGCAGTAGACTTGCAAATCCCAAATGTGTTAGAAGAGGATATCCAGAGTGAAGTGTGCTTTAAGTTTTGGTACACTGTTGGTTATTAATATAAAATAATGTTTTATCATTCTCATCGTTTGTTTCTTACCTTGTGGTTGTCTTTTTATAGTGTAAATACCAATTGTTTGCCACTTTCTGGGTGCTGATGAACAAAGATTGTTCTTGAATAAAGCAGATGTCCAAGATCTGCTGAAATAGAGACTTAAATTATTGCAGTTTGTTTTGATAACCACGAGGGCATCAAAAATATCACACTTGCAGGTTGTCATAAACATATAGTTAAGGGTTAATTCCTCTTTTACCTGTAAAGGGTTAAGAAGCTCACATAACCTAGCTGACACCTGACCAGAAGGACCAATAAGGGGACAAGATACTTTAAAAATCTGGAAGGGGGAAAAAGTCTTTTGTCTGTGCTGTGTGTGTGCTTTTTAACCCTTTACAGGTAAAAGAGGAATTAACCCTTAACTGTATGTTTATGACACAAGTTCATCAAAATTGTTAGTGTTCCGCTCTTCTACTTCTCTAGGTAAAGTTTTCAGTCATTGAATGTCAGACCTTGGGAATCCAGGGAAACTAGTTTTCTGTACTTTTTAAAAATGAGCACAAATCCTTTCTATCTTGCTACTTAACAACTCTTTTTAGGTTTAGATCGGTTGAATAGATACATTCTGCTTAGTAATTACTAACAGCTAATCACCCATCTGCAGTGTTGATCAGCTGTTTTCACATTTATTACATTTACAGAATATGCAACCAAGTAGTAAATCCAACACTGCGAAAACTGAAATAAGCCAAGTTACCCAGTTCTGGGTAGATACACATTATCAGATGCCCTGCCTGCTTTCCAGAAATACGTATGTGCTAGTAAACTATGCTCTCCTAATGGTTCATAACTCCACCATCTCTCCTTAAACATCTGAAGATGATTGATTCAACACTCTGTACATATCTCACTCTCCAGTCTCACAAACGTCTCTATCTATATCCTTTTCCTTTTAAGTTTCTAGGCAAGTTTGTAGCTTTCTGTATTATGTCCTAACAGGCCGAATAATCATAATAAGAAACTTGATGTTCTCATACATTTCCTTTTTAGTTTTTTAAGAATCATTTTCATTCACAGATTGAAATTGGAACCTAATGTTTTTAGTTACCTTAAATAAAAATTAGGGTCCCCTAGTAATTCAGACACACTGAAAAGGTAACACAAAAAATCCCCAAACACAGTATTGAGTTATTATAGGGCTGTGAGGAGGGAAATCTTGTTTAACAATCTTGTTTGTCTCGGATAATTTTTTCCTACTCTCTTCTTCAACCTAGTAGCCCCTGCCAGCCTCTGTATTGCTTTTCAGCCCCCTTCCTCTCCCTCAGTCCCTCTTTTGTAGGTGTATTATTGGTTTTTTATAGCATTGTTCACATAAGAATTGTACTACAGAAGGTTACTGCAGCGTGACCTGTACACTTGTTAACAATCTGATGGTTGTCAGAGCGGCCATGGAGTTCTGAACAGTTGGGGATTTATGCTGTGGTTGTTCTGTTTCAGAGCTAATCTGATATGAGACTCACTGCTGACACATTTCATAACTTGTTTAATCATTTTGAACTTTCCATCTGATCATGCGATTTAGCACAGTCCTCTTCAAGGTCCATCTTGGTTGAAAATTTCAAAATCTATTTCTGAAACAGTTCTAGACTCAAACAACAAAATGTGACGTAAATTAATGGACAGATCGTTACTGTTTTCCAATTTTAGAAACATGACTTAGAGAATTCAGCTGAACCCAGATAATTGTTAATTTAGTAAAGAGTAGAAAATAATGAGGCGGATGAGCATCAGATTGTGCGAGTGAATGTTCGGATACCCTGTTTCCTAAAAAGGAGGCTTCTGCACTATATTATCCAAATTCCACTGTTCTTCAAGGGGGTAAGAAAAGTTATTTTATTTATTTATTTATTTTTCAAATAGCGATGCTCTGCTGGCTGGTTGAGGCTTTTTTTTTAGTCAGAAAATCATGAGTTGTTTTGACAGTTGCAAAGAGTTGGGCAGGTGGTGCCTTTGCAAACAGATAAAGTAGAATATTGCTACTCTCTATAATGTAAATTTTATTTAAACACACTCACACACACTCACACACTAATGGTGTCTTCCCACTTGCCAAGGCTTTGTAGTATTGCTGTTTTATTACTAAGCCGCCACTAACATGATGAAATATAAGATATCCACTAATACATCATCATGAAATAATATCATGAATGATTAAAATGATTATTGTCAAAATAATGTTTTCTGTGTGTGTGTGTTCTTGCTAACTTGTAAACTCCACTCATTTTGCAGTGGTCACCCAGTAATATGTGTAAATTAGACTCTTCAGTAAGGTTATTTAAATTTCTCCATTGAAGACAGCACAACTACACTAAAATGTAATACACTTAAAATTTACTTAATGGTGGAAGAGGTGGGATGTGCGTGTTTCTGTCTTTAGTTCTGCATGCAAACAGCCACACAAAAAAAAATTCTCAAGTATTTTTTCCTAAGCACTTGATAGCATGTCTAATATCTTTTACTTTGCAATATATTTGAGGCTGAAATGGTATGATGTGGAGTGTGAGATAGGTAGCATAAGATTGAGAACAAGAGTATACACTCAATAGAAAGTGAGAGATGACAATGTAATGAATCAATAATGAATATGCAAGCAAAGTGTAGGTGAACATCTCCGTAGCAGAAGTACAGTAGCAGATCTACTAAGGAACACCCTCTGTTTGTATAGCGGTCCCTTTTAATTTTACCTTGAATTTGAGGTATGAAATTCCCCCAGTGCTGTGCTTCCCCCTCCCAAAAAAGCCTTCTCTCCCCATACTTTCTTTTTCTAGTAGTAGATGATAACCTAAGTCTGGGAAATTGGATTTCATCATACAGATGCTCATTTGAGTGGGAATTAGACAGAAGTTAATCTTTGATCTTTGAAGTTTAGCTGCAAAAAGGGGAGTAGGATGGGGAAATGCCAGGATTCAGTACAACATTTTGGTCACTCTGCAGTAGCAGACATGGGATTTCTTAGATATGCGAGATCCCAGTGAAATCTGGACAATTGAAAATGTGCAGCTAAAATTTTAAAACCACTTGTAATACATATTCAAAACTGTGAGTGGGAGGAGCAAAGCTGCAAATAGTATATCAAAGTGCATTGTTGAGAGACTTTTATTGTGGTTATGTTTAGAAAAGTGGCTCCATTAAAAATCGCACTTTTTTCCCCAATAAGTCAGCTCCATGTGTTTTTTTTCATAGTTGAATCTACTTTCTTTTACTGCTAATTCAGTGCTAAAAGGAGTAAAAAAAAATTGAAGAGCTAATAGGGGTCTGGGAAAGTTAGCTGTGTTCTTTTGTGGCTCAGGAATGATGATCAGAATTGTAAATGAAGTTCCAGCTGCAGAATCTTTACTGCTGGTGGTAAGTCAGCCAGAAAGAACACAGCTTGACTTTCAGATTCCAGGTGGAATTTTCAGTAATAGCAGTTAGACAAACCATCCTTTTGGTGATAAACTGAGCAAATTTGTTCTGGAAATTGCAGAGATTCAATTATCATTCCGTTTTCAGAGTAGAACCACTTTGGAAAATTAGGTTAGTTATTGTCCTATATTCTTAAAAGTTTCACTAACTATGAAGCATATTTCAAAACATGAAAGAAAGAACTCTCAATACTGATAGTACTGCTGGATTAACTTTTTAATGATCTAGCCAATTTTACACACACCTACAAACATAAAATTGGTTTGCTGTCTGCTACAGTTAGTGTGAATTATTGCAGAAGGAGGAACAAATGAATGATTGAAAAAGCAATTATAGTGTATGATGTAAAGAAATATTAATAAGTATCATTCCATTACTACGTAGAGGTGATAAAATTGCCAATGATGCAGAAAAGGCAGAGATGTTCAATAGTCTTGTTCTGTGTTTTATATGAAGCTGGATGATGTATTCATATCCTATAATGATGGAAAATATATTTTCCGACCGTAACTAAGGAGGATGTGTTATATTTTCTTTGACAGATGCTATTTATTAAAAGTCGTAGGTCAGAATAACTTGCACCCAAGTGTTCTTAAGTGTTTGCCAAAGGGTTCTCTTGGTCATTTTTCATGATTTTGGGGGGAAATTGGGGAAGCTTCAGAAATGAGCACAACCAATCGTGCATTTGTAGCACTGCCAATGCAAGGTCATACACCCACAAACACCGATGAACTGTCAACATACTGTGACACTGAATAGAATTATGTACATGGTGAGAATGCCCAGACTGTGCAAACTTTAAGTCTAAATGCAAATAACAATTTCTGAAACAACAATGAACCCAAACAAGGCCATTTGATTCTGAACTCTGTTGCACTGAGCAGTTGAATGTATAAAACTTCTTTGTATTAAGACTTAAATCCCAGCAATATCTAGTGTACAGTGTTTGGGTGAGGCTAGTTTCCATATTTGAGCCAAATGCTTTGTTGTTAGATTTAAGTTGAGATTTTTAGAAGTGCTCTGTGCTGGCTGCCCTTTGCTCCCGAGTGATTTTGAACATTCCACTCTTAAACCAATGGATATCCTCTGCTCCCCTAACACTATCTGGGTGCATTTGTTAGATGATCTTTTTACTGCTGTCTGAAAATTGTTGATAGTTTAAAGAGACAAAACGGGGAAGGTAATATTTGTCTTGATGGCAAGGCCTTCATTTATAACCTTGTTTGTTTTTCTCTGCTCAGGCACTGTTTAGTAGATTACTTCCTTGGATACCTACCTTTCTCTTACTGCTATTGGAAAGCATGCCAAAAATTGCATTGGTTTTAGTTGAGTGTATTACTGGCATGAAACTGCTATGTAAAATGTGCAATACCACTTGCTGCAGGAAACTTGAAAGGATATGTCTCTGCATATATTAAAATTCTGAGATCACAAGATTTATGAAGTGCTGAGCCATGGTGGATAACGCAGCTTTTATTAAGCGTATAAGATTTGCTTTTGTGACACTCTCTGCCCTTCTCAAAACATGGGCATGCGCTCGTGGGGAATCCCTATGCTTGAATTATAGGAAAAGGGTTCATTCCCCTTTTTCCCCCTCCCCTCGTCTCCTACTTTTCTGTTTTTGTTCCTTTTTCTGTAGATCTTTCTTTTATTTTTTCTACTAACTTCATTTTATTTTAATCTTTTAAAGATTAAAAGCGTTGCTGCTTTGACTGGTTTAAAGGGGGTTGCTGCTGTTGCTGCTTCTCACTAAGTGATGGGAAGCTGTCCAGTTGCCTGGTGCTGACTCAAAGTGTAGTGGAAGTGACAGTAAAAAAGTGTACAGTGCTCACTTTATATTATTAATTACAAATATTTGAACTGTAAAAAAGATGAACAAAAGAAATAGTATTTTTCAATTCACCTCATATAAGTAAATAAAACAATGTAAAACTCTAGAACCTACAAGTCCACTTAGTCCTACTTCTTGTTCAGCCAATCACCAAGACAAACAAGTTTGTTTTTACATTTATGGGAGAGAATGCTTCCCACTTCTTATTTACAATGTTAGAACAGGCATTCATATGGCACTATTGTAGCCAGCATTGTAAGGTATTTAAGTGCCAGATATGCTAAACGTTTGTATGCCCCTCATGCTTTGACTTGTAGATTGCACTTTTGGTTATATTTTTTACAGAGCAAGTATTTGTAATCAAAATAATAATAATATAAAGTGAGCACTATACACTTTGATTTCAGTTACAATGCAGAATACAATATATTTGAAAATGTAGAAACATTCAAAATATTTATAAATTTAAATTGGTATTCAATTATTGTTTAACAATGCAATTAAAACTGATTAATCATTCATTTTTTTAATATTGTGATTGTGATTGATTAATTTTTTTATTGTTTGACAGTTCTTTAGAAGCAAAGAAAGATGGAAACAGTTGTTTATGTACATAAATCCATCCATCATAATATCATACACATTAGTGTGTGAGAAGTAGCATGTGTGAGAATACCCACTTGGTGTAAACGTTAATTATTTCTATTTCAAATGAAATTAATATTAATGAGCTGTAGGGTTAATTTCTGCTTGAAGATGTAATGGTACTAAAGGGTGATCTTTTTCTCTGTTAACTTACAGTAGCTCCTGAGTGAGCTCCCCACTTTGTTGTTGACAAAGGAAAGATATACATTTATTTCAAGAAATGCTAAAGGATGCACGATGGAGTGTGAATGGTTGCTTTCTTTTGTTGTTTTTATGGACCTTTAAGTCCCTTTTCGAGACATTGTTGCCATGTAACCCCACGACTGTTTATCTTAAAGGGGCAAGCTACAGCAGCTTCCTCAAAACTGGCCTTGTCTTTCCTATTCTTGATATTTTGGGAGTTCATGTGCATGTGGTTATAACAGCAGATATTTTGAGGAAGCTGCTAGCTTAAGTGGGACTTTCCACACTGATTATGGTTGCCAGGTGTCTGGTTTTTGACCGGAACGCCCAGTCAAAAAGGGACCCTGGTGGCTCCGTTCAGAATTGCTGACCGGGCTGTTAAAAGTCTGGTCAGTGGCATGGTGGGGCTAAGGCAGGCTGTCTGTCTGCCGTAGCTCTGCGCAACTCCCGGAAGCAGTGACATGTCTCCCCTCCGGCTCCTAGGCATGGGGGCAGCCATAGGGCCTCCGTGCATTGCCTCTGCCCCAAGTGCCAGCTCCACAGCTCCTATTGGCTGGGAACCGTAGCCAATGGGAGCTGCGGAGGCAGTAGTGCCTGCAGATGGAGCAGCGTGCAGAGCCACCTGGCTGCACCTCTGTGTAGGAGCCAGAGCAGGAACATGCTGCTGCTTCCAGGAGCTGCCTGAGATAAGCGCCGCCCAGAGCCTGCACACCTGACCCCCCTCCCGCGCCCCAATCCCCTGCCCCAGCCCAGATCCTCCTCCTGCCTTCTGAACCCCTCAGTCCCAGCCCAGAGCCTTTTCCTGCACCCCCAGCTGGAAACATCAACCCCCACGTCCCTGCCCCAGCCCTGATCTCCCCCCCGCCCTCTGAACCCCTTGATCCCAGGTGGGAGCCCCCTCCTGAACCCCAAATGCCTCATCCCCAGCCCCACCCCAGAGCCTGCATCTCCAGCTGGAGCCCTCACCCCTGCCCCCGGTGCCCCCAAACCCCTGCCCTAACCTGGAGCCCCCTCTTGCACCCTGAACTCCTCATTTCTGGCCCCACCCTGAAGCCTGCACCCCCAGCCAGAGCCTTAACCCCCTCCCACACCCCAAGCCCCTGAGCCAGCCCTGTGAAAATGAGCAAGTGAGTGAGGGTGGGAGAGCGAGTGATTGGGGCGGGGGAAGAGATTGAGTGAGCAGGGGCGGGACCCACCTGCCCTGTGTCTCTGTTTATCAGTGTGTTCTGTATTGGTGTTGGGGTGGTGGAAATGGAGTTAGTACATCATAGTGAAATCTAAGGAGGAAACTTCAATTACACTGGTCTACAATTTTTGAGAAGTCGCCTACTTCAGAGATAAAATGTGCTATTTATTATGTATTTTGATGTGCTGAATTCAAATATGACAATTAAAACAACTGATTGGCTACTGTTTCTATGTCTATGTATATTGTGTAGATAGAGTTTTAATCATAAATTGTAAACCTAGGTCTTTTCATGTGTTTATGGTTGCTTTACATGATAATATTTCACCTGTCCTGTTTATGTAACACTTTAAAAATCAGCCAAAGGGTTATATAAATAAAATTTGATTATGAAACAAAAGGCAAAAAAGTATTATGTACATAGTTTAGTCCTAGTCAGTGTCTACTCGGCGCTTCTTGGCTTGTTTGTTGTATTCATTAAATAGAGCATCTCTTGTCACTGTCCTGCAATAGTCTGCAAGCATTGATGGACTCCATTTGCCCTAATAGCGTTTCTCCATTGTTGCAACGTCCTGGTGAAATCGCTCGCCGTGCTCGTTGCTCACTGCTCCGCAGTTCGGTGGAAAACAATCTAGATGAGAGTGCAAAAAATGTATCTTTAGTGACATGTTGCAACCAAGGCTTTTGTATGCCTTGAGGAGGTTTTCCACCAACAACCTGTAGTTGTCTGCCTTGTTGTTTCCGAGAAAATGTATTGCCACTAACTGGAAGGCTTTCCATGTCGTTTTTTCCTTGCCACGCAGTGCATGGTCAAATGCATCATCTCGAAGAAGTTCACGAATCTGAGGACCAACAAAGACATCTTCCTTTATCTTAGCTTCACTTAACCTTGGGAATTTTCCATGGAGGTACTTGAAAGCTGCTTGTGTTTTGTCAATGGCCTTGACAAAGTTCTTCATCAGACCCAGCTTGATGTGTAAGGGTGGTAACAAAATCTTTCTTGATTCAACAAATGGTGGATGCTGAACACTTTTTCTCCCAGGCTCCAATGACTGTCGGAGTGGCCAGTCTTTCTTGACGTAGTGGGAATCTCTTGCACGACTATCCCATTCGCAGAGAAAACAGCAGTACTTTGTGTATCCAGTCTGCAGACCAAGCAAGAGAGCAACAACCTTCAAATCGCCACAAAGCTGCCACTGATGTTGATCATAGTTTATGCACCTCAAAAGTTGTTTCATGTTGTCACAGGTTTCCTTCATATGGACTGCATGACCAACTGGAATTGATGGCAAAACATTGCCATTATGCAGTAAAACAGCTTTAAGACTCATCTTCGATGAATCAATGAACAGTCTCCATTCATCTGGATCGTGAACGATGTTGAGGGCTGCCATCACACCATCGATGTTGTTGCCGGCTTCAAGATCACCTTCCATGAAGAAGAATGGGACAAGATCCTTTTGACGGTCACGGAACATGGAAACCTAACATCACCTGCCAGGAGATTCCAGTGCTGTAGTCTGGAGCCCAACAGCTCTGCCTTACTCTTGGGTAGTTCCAAATCCCTGACGAGGTCATTCAGTTCACCTTGTGTTATGAGGTGTGGTTCAGAGGAGGAGGATGGGAGAAAATGTGGGTCCTGTGACATTGATGGTTCAGGACCAGAAGTTTCATCCTCTTCCTCGTCTGACTCAAGTGAGAATGATTCTGGTGCATCAGGAACCGGCAGTCCTTCTCCATGGGGTACTGGGCGTATAGCTGATAGAATGTTTGGATAATGCACATTCCACTTTTTCTTCTTTGACACACCTTTCCCAACTGGAGGCACCATGCAGAAGTAACAATTGCTGGTATGATCTGTTGGCTCTCTCCAAATCATTGGCACTGCAAAAGGCATAGATTTCCTTTTCCTGTTCAACCACTGGTGAAGATTTGTTGCACAAGTGTTGCAGCATATGTGTGGGGCCCACCTCTTGTCCTGATCTCCAATTTTGCAGCCAAAATAAAGGCTGAAAGCGTCTGGCCTTGTGGCTTTCTTAACCATAGTGGTTATACTGCGCTTTTGTGATTGCAAAAGTCACTTCACCACAAACATAGCAGAAGTTATCTGCACTGTTCACACAAGTACAAGGCATCTCTGCTCACTTTGGCTAAACAGAAATGTGTCCCTTTGCAAAATCAAACACTGACAAATAAGAGAGCACGACACTGTATGATTTCTAGAGCTGATATAGGGCAATTTGTTCAACAGAGTGATGTAAGCTTCGTTATGATTGCATCATCCACGACTTCTAGGAATAACATGATGCAATTCATATCATGTATGACGCAATACCAGTTTCAGATTGCATCATTCATTGTTTTGCCTAAAAAGCAAGTACTGTCCAAACCCAGTCATAGATTTATTCATAGATCCAGTCAAAGATGTATTTTAGTCATTTCTGGTTTAAACTGAGATCCCTTCCCTTTTTAACTCACTTATCCTCTGCCATTCCCAGGTCAAGGGTCGTATATACTGATTCCAATAGCATATCTTGAAAACTAGAGCCAATCAACAATTTTAAGCATCATTTTTGTTCTCAGTGACCCAGAATTAGTAAAGTTTGACTACATTTATTTCAGAAGCATTTTGGCTGTAGAGCAGTGTTATCTTTTGAGATTGTTACTCAAATGTAAACAGTATGTTGGTTTCTGGATTACAGGCATTCATCCAACTAGGTGTTGATTGCATTGTTGTGGGTGAGGTCCTTCGATTTGGGTTTAGGACTAAACAGACCACCTCCTTCAGTTTATGTTTTGGAACTTAGAGGGATTCATTATCTGCAGTATTAACTGGGAGATTAAATTATTAATTTCAATATTTCTTCTAACTTGCCTATTTACCTTAATTTTGACCTGAATTTGATAATTGCTTTGATGAGCCCTTAGTTATTTTAATATTTTATGGTTGGGTCCAAATAAATGTTTGCTGACTATACATGACGTGGAAGGCCTAGTTACATAATCACTAGTATGCTCTGAGACTGCTTACAAACTATTTACAGGGGTGATATCGATTCTTATGCACTACAACAATGAATACTTCCCTCTCAATTGACTGTTTTTTAAGATTCCTTGTCCCGGTTTTCAGCTGTTGTACTTATGATTTGGTGCCTCAATTGTTTTTTTTTTCTATTGGAATAAACTAGTATGAATTTACTTAAACACACTGCTAAGTTCACTTAAAACAGACACCTCATCGGTGTGTCCTTTCTGAAAAATGGCCACCTGCTGAAAAGACCTTATCTCTGAAAGAGTCTGGCCTTGTGGCATTCTTAAATTAGATGTTATCCATGATACATTGCTACAAGAAACCTACCCAGAATCCCTTAGCAAAGCAATGTTTTAAATATCTGTTGGTACTTTCTGCTCTTTGGAGTATTGTGGTATCCATATCAACAGCCGTTCTTTCTTATCTTGGGCAGAATCCAACATGACAATTGGCCATGCAGACTTGTCTTTTCTGTGGGGGAAGAAACTTCTCTTTCCAAAGTTGTAGTCACACTTCTAGAAGAGCACATATTGGTACCTCAAATATCTACTGCTATATCTAAGCCAAAATTCCTGGCATGGATCCTCTATATATATCTTTTAGGTAAATGCGTTATTCCCAGCTCACTCAGATTATGGCTGTTGGCACTGGGAGCCCTTTTTCTGACAAAGGAATAGAGTTTAAATGGGGTCTCCATGATTTTTATTTTTCAGAGGAGCTTCTGACAGCCAGTGCCTGAAATTTTTAACATGCTTTGTTTTGCTTTCTGAAATCCAGTGTTTAGTTTAATTTTGCTATCCATCTCTGGTAGGCTCTATGCCAAAAATTAACCAAAAAGCTTACAGATTTCTTAATGTCAGATTAACAACCACATGTTGTATATGTATGAAGATGGGAGAATATGTGTAGGTCTTTTGGTTTGTTTTAGCTTTTTACACAGAGAATAGTTAGTACCCAGTATTCTGTTTCCTAGCTAAGATTTGCTCTTCCCTCTTTTGTTTGCACTAGAGTAACTTGAGTAATCTTGTACCATCTGCTTGCGTTAAAATTTTGTACCCGTCAATGCAGTTACCTTTTAATCTTTGCAAGCTCGAGTATATAGCGTTATCTGTTGGAAGGTCACCTGTAATAGATATCCCCTGTTAAGGGTGAAAATGTATACATTTTTCAGAAATTTTGGATGGTGATTTCCCTTAAAAAATGTAATGGCTAATGATGATATGTTTTGAACATGCTTTCTCTTAATGTGAAGACATATTAATGTTGATAAGATCAAAATTAGACATTACTGCTGTGTTCTGCCGTGTGCATGTGATCAGTTTACTCTGCTGCTATGCTAAGTTCTTGAAAATGGCCGAGATATAGACAGGAAGTTTATGCTCTTGAAAGCACTGTTTAGTATTTAATTTTTGTTTATACCATACAAAAAGTAGTGTAAAGAAACCCTTGTGATACTCTGCTGGTTCAGAAAAGTAGAACAAACAGAACAGAAGAAGGGAGGGATGTGCATGTTCATGGAGAAATGTTTTGGGGATACGTTAGAAGCAGAATTAGGAATTTATGAGAAGAGGGAACATTAACAGTAGACAAATACTTTCACAAAGATCTTGCTTCTGCTTAGGCATTTCTGCTTTCACTGAACTCTGGTGGAAAATCTGGCCCAAAGTGTGAATTTTTTGTGCCAATATTCTGTAACACAGATTCAAATACTGCCTCAGTCTTGGCATTGATTTGAATATGTGTCAAATGACCTAAGTCTCTGGATCTACAGAGATGAAAGACAGCAGATTGACCATATTTTCAAAATAAAAATATCTCACTCTTTTAAAGTATCTCAAAATATGCGTACTTAAAAGTTTGTCATTCTGGTTCTTTAAATAATAATATTGTTGGTCAGTAGGAATGAGGTCCCAAAAGGTATGGGATGCTATAACCTCATTCTTTAGTGATACAGTGATCACAGAAACAGAGGTATGCCCGAATGACTATTAACAGGGACATTAACTAACTAGGGTCATGTCAGTATCTAGTCTACTAGTGATTTTTAAGCAACCATAAAGCTTTTGACAAGGATTTAGACCCTGGTCTTGCCTCAGTGCTGCATATGTGGATCAGACTATAGTATCAGCACTATAGACTGAACTTGAACAAATGACAGTATCTTCACTTTCTTTGCTCATTTATCCTAACAGGTAAGATCGAGATACAAGCTTTAAATTTTTAAAATTTCTCTGAAACATACACATTTTTCCCATTAAATTTTCCAAACAAAAATTAAAACATCAAAGATATTTTCTCATAATAGTAATTTCAAGTTGACATCTGTTTAATTTTTTTTTGTAAATAGGGTTTGAGTCTTGTTTTTTAATGATATTTGAAATTACCATATTTCTTTCAATAATAGAGCTGGAAATTAGCAAATCTCATGGTTAATCATGCATTTCTATACAAATATGTAAGTCTGGCTACTGTACTATTAATCTACGTTCTGAAAAATGTATTAAGTAAAATAGTGCAAGAATTTTGCTTACCTACCTGCTCTTCAAAGATGTCTATGGTCTGTTCTTGTCTGGACTTTAGTATCAATTTACACAGAGATTCTATTAATTTTTTATTTGGAGAAAAAAGACAGATGCTTTGGAAATAATTCTGCATCATTCAAGGGCTGTTATGAATTCTGCAGCTATGTAATTAGTATGTGTTGCTCTTCATTAGTCTTGGAAAGTTTCTCCATATTTTAGAATAAATGAAAGTAAAATATTTTCACTTGTATATAATGGTTGAAGAAGAACTATGCTGTTTTTATGGGGAAAAAAGTGCTAAATGATACTATGGGCTGTGCATTTTGCCTATATTGTAAATTGCTTTCCTTTTCAGTTTTCTAAACATATAACATACTTTGCAATTTTTTGAATGAAGATCTAAATTCAATCTTTGCTTTTTAAAAGTGTTATTTTATTTTAGGATCATGGGACTTGCCATACGGGATTACACCCCAGGTCATCTAGTCCAGTATCCTGTCTAACAGTGCCCAGTTCCAGCTGCTTCAGAGAATGTACAGGGCATCTCTTAATTTTCTTTACGTTTAAAGAAATATTTTAAGGAAAGTGTTTTTTTAATTAAGAGCAGCCCCCCCCCAAATGTGCACTTTAACATGAGTAATTGAGCTAGATGATTATTATTATTTATTAGGCAATCTCTGTGCAAACATTACCATTGTCAAAACACTGACGCCGCATTAGGATCGCAAATTGAATATGGGATTAATCAAATAGTCTCTCATAACATTTTAGTTGAACGGATAGCAAAGAAGTTTACTAATGCACTTGAGAATTATAATAATGTTGTATTTTATAGCTCTGTTTGATTATATTGAACCAGGCAATTGTTTAACAAGGCCCAAAAAAGTAGAACTAGCAGAATAAAACTATATTAATAAAAGCTGAACTTGGGCAAAAAAACAACATCCTGTGAGATGGACTGTTAGACATTGGAATAGTCTTATGAGCAAAGTGGTGATCACTTTAGACACTTTATATCTATGATGAACAAAGCACTTGAAAATGCACTCTTGAAAACACTTCTACACCCGTAGCAGGATGAACTAGAAGAAACGACATAAAATATTTCAAGTCATTGTAATGTTTCTAATGATCTGTCTCTCAAAAACAAGTTTACATTTTCTAGGGGTCTAATGTGCAGCAGGACCTCATAATGGAAACTGTTGTGACCAAAACTATTAAAATGATGGAATAAATATTGGGAGGGTTAAAAACCACCCAGAGAGTAATGGGATCATCTGCAATAAGCAGCATGGGTTTAAATCTTGTCAGACAATTGATTTTTGTTTCAGACAGCATTGCAAAATAAATATATTAAGGGCATAAAGGGCACGTTATATTTTAAACTGATTCTGCAAAGATTTATGCTCATGCCTAATTTTATGTACTTACGTCAATGGATCTTTTTTGTCTGTAAATCTGGTCTACTCTTAAACTTCAGATTAACCTAGCTATGTCACTCAGCAGTATGAAAAATTCACACCCTTGAGCAATGTAGTTAATCTGATTTAATGCCCCACTGTAGAGTGGCTAGGTCAACAAAAGCATTCTTCCATTGACCTAGCTACTGCTAGGGAGGTGGATTAATTACAGCGACCGAAGGAGTTTTTCCATTGCTGTAGAGTCTAAGCTACAGTGGTACAGCTGCAGCACTGTAGATGTGTCTCTGTAAAGCAAGTAGTGTAGACATATCCTAAGTGTTTTCAGGTAACTTCAATATTTAGTAAAGGGGTTACTGTTTAACACTATATTACTTGGAAATTTCATTCAAACTTGGCTTGGATAGGTACATTGTTATATGGATGGAAAACTGGCTAAGAGACCATAAATAAATGGTAGTGATACAAGCCAACGTATTGAGTTGGTGAAAGGTATCTAGTATCCTAACACAGGATTTATTGTTAAGATGAGTCATAATTAACATCTTCATTAATGAAGTGTAAGAGAGATAAACAAACACATCAATGAAATTCACAGATGTCACTAAATTGGGAGGCATTCTTAATACCTGTCAGGACACACATAAAACAGAGGAGCCTAGAGAGATTAGACATATAGCATCAGAAAATGACAAAATGAGATTCATCTTGGGGAAACTGCAAGTTTTTAAATCTGGAGAGGAAAAAAATGAACTCTAATCACATGCACATAATAGTCAAGGGAGAGAAAAGAGAAGACAAGATGTAGGGATGATAATGGCCAGCAAATTAGACATGAGTTTAGTATGTCATATGACTGCAACAAAAGCCAATGCAACTTTTGATCTGTATATATAGAGGCATTGCATAACAGTTCTGAGAAGTGCCATCCCTTCTCAATGTGGCTATGGTGCAACTGCCTCTGTAATATTGCTTTTTTTATGGGTACTGTTATAAGAGAGCTCTGTCTGTATGTAAATAGTTGGTTAACAGATAACATGCAGTAGATGATGCTGCATATTCTGTAGCATTGTTCATGTTCTGTTATAGGATCAGTAAAACTTGTGCACTGCAAATGGCTTCCTCTGTGCAGCCATCTACCTGGAGCTCTACTACATTATAAGAAAAATACAATGTGGAGGGATTTCTAAAAACAACAGTTAAAAGTAATCAAGCAAATAACCTGGGCTGTCAACGATCCTTGGGCTTTGATAAAAAGTTAGTAACTAAAAAAGTTGAATATATGTAATTTAGATAGAAAAAGACTGACTGTGGGTAGGGGACATAACTACACCTATTTTGAAGAGTGTAAATCCAAACTGATGAATGAAATGGGAAATAACTAGCAATAGTGGGAAGAAATTCAGAAAATTAAAATTTTAGGGAATGTCTCAGGAAAACTTCCCGAGACTGAGATCTGTTTGACTCAAAGGACACTCTTGACACTTTTGAAATGGGAATGGACAAAAATTTACAAAATGTACTGTAGGGAAGTAGTTCTCAACAGGTTTCAGGGGGGCCTCCAAGCAGGGCCAGCATTAGACTCGCTGGAGCATGGGGCAGAAAGTCGAACCCCCACCTCATGGAGCTGAATGAAGCCCAGGTCCCTGAGCCTCGCCACCTGTGGCTGAGGCTGAAGCCTGAGCAATGTAGCTGCCTGGGGCCCCCTGTGGCATGGTGCCCCAGTCAATTGTCCTGCTTGCTACCCCCTCATGCCTGCACTGGCTTTTATATGCAGAAAACCAGCTGTTGTGGCACAGATGGGCCGTGGAATTTTTATGGTATGTTGGGGGGCCTGAGAAAGACTAAGATTGAGAACCCGTGCTGTAGGGAACAAAATCCATCGTTGGCAGTAAGATGTTCTGGGTGATGTGATAGGTGTTTCCCATCCCTGACTTCAATGATTATATTAAATATAGTCGAAATGTACTCTGCAGGCTGGAAAATAATGGAAGGAGGAATTGAGAGATGAGGAAGGAGATTTGAATAAAGTCTAATGTGCAAAGTGCAGCATAACAAAGCATAGTTGGATTTGAGGCACCTAGTCCAAGAGAAAAAAAACTTAACTGTGGGATACTAAATCTGTTAAAAGAATAATTCTGTATACTTCTGAATTTAACAGTTTTTTGTTGATGATGATTTAAGCTTTATATATTTGCTGGTGAAATTAATAATAAAAGGCTCAATAAGTCTTCATTCTCTCTCTCTCCTTTATATTTAAATCTACGTAAAGATGCAGTATGTGGAAAATATCGATTTTTTTTTTTTAGTTAAAAACTATACAAATTGACTTTTCAGATGGGTTCATAACTATAACAGCTGCATTTCCCCCCCCCCCCCCGTTTCCTGATAGGAAAAAAGCTGTCATACCATGCTTTTGCACACTTAAAATATGTGAACTATACAAATAATATGCCCCTCTTTCCACGAGAGAGAGAGAGAGAGAGAAAGTAGCATGTGCTATCTATTTTTAAGTAAACCTCATCAACTCTGGAGTTTCAAGATATTTCATAAAATATTATGGGACATAGGAAGATACACATCTGCTTTACCATCATTTATGTAGATGGCCCAGTTATAGTTCCCAGACACACAATTCTGTAATGAAAAATTAGGGTTGCTATGGTAACCTGTCTAACCTATATTTAAAAAAAAATAAAAAATAAACTCGTTATTTAAAAAAATGAAATGATGAATAACAAATTACTTTTACACTTACAGAGTTCGTGCATTCATCTATTATTGGTATAGACCTCTAAAACTTGACAGTAAGTATTCCCATATCAATGTGAAGGCTAACCTGCAAGACATGCTTCCAATTCCATTCAAAACCTGTATCTTGCAAGCGTATGTGTGTATATAGTGGCTTGGATATTTTTTAAAACCATTTATAAATAGAGCTCATCAAGTAATGAAAACGATAGCATATGGATAATTTGACATTTGGGGAAGGGGGAAGTTGTCTAAATATGAATGGCTATTATTCCATCAGCAATGTTTGTAGGTATATTTTCTCTGTAGGTTCAGAGTTAATGTTACTATGGGAAAGTGTAAAATTAAAACTTAATGAATGTGCATTGTAGATAAATGTATGTGAACTGTAAGGGTAATACAATAATTATGTATGTTATCTGTTCATGTCTATATTTACTAATGCTTATGTATTTTTAATTGTTCTGGTAAAAGGGGTTACAACTAAGTAATGAAGGTTTTAAATCTGAAAATTTATTTTTAATGGGAAATACTATGCAGTGCAGTGTGTAAATACACTGCATCCATAATACTAGTGTCCGATGCATGGGGCTTTAAGCAGTGCAAGGGATTCACGTAATAAATTACAACAAAACCATTTTAATGCTTTTTTTGAGTTCTCCTAGTTAAGACACATACCAAAAATTTCAAAATGGAGTAATTATTAACAACTTTGAATGCCTAATCTACCAGATTTATTTCAAACATTACATAAAATTATATCTGTACCCTATAAGTAACTGCTATAATTTTGGTTGATAATGCCCATTTGCTTTTATGCTGAACAAAAGAATTTGTATGCCTGCTTTAACTGAAAAACTCAATGTGATTTTAACTTTGGAGCTGTTAAAGACGCCTCTGTAATAAGCAGAGATTGACGGTTGGTATAAACATTCCTTGAACAAATCTTCTGAGCATGACATCCCATGCCTTAAAAATAACTCTTGGGGTTGAGAAGAGAGAAATTAATAGCTAGGTGAATTTTTTTTCTGCAAATCTTTAAAGGGATCAAGTAGCTGCCACTCGGATAGGCATTTCTGGCACTCAAATGGTTAAGGCCCAGGTTCTGTACACGTTAAAGTTAAGCATGTGCATGTAAATGTTTGAAGAATTGGGCCCTATATGAGTTTGAAATCATAAATACTTATTTCTCTTTCCTCAAACTGTTTGCGTAGAAATAAATTTATGGCTAGAAAATTCTGAAAATTTAAAAAAATAATTTTGTTCCATATGTCCCAAGCGGCCCCAAAAAAAAAAAGGAAAAAAAAAGAGCGGCGGTACTTCCGCGGCAGTTTGGCGGCGGGTCCTCCCTCTCTTCCTCTTCGGTGGCAATTCGGCGGCAGCTCAAAGAGGAAGAGAAGGGAATAAGGGACCCGCCGCCGAATTTCTGCCAAAAACCCGGACGTGCCGCCCCGATACGGGATGGACTGCCACCTCTTTTTATTGGCCGCCCCAAGCACCTGCTTGCTACGCTGGTGCCTGGATCCGGCCCTGCATGTTGGGAACAGGCTGCACAACTATGAGTGCTACTTTCATTGGTGTGAACAGCTGACTTAGAAGATGTATTAGCACCTGCCAACTCTGTTTTTAATGTGAAAAAATTAAATATATAGTCTAGGAAATGGTACTTGTGGATTTATATTCACTCTGATAATGACACTTGGACCTTGTAATATTAATAAGGAGTGTACGTTGGCAGCATTTCTATTTTACTTGATAAATAAATGTACTTGGTAAATTTCCTTTTAATTAGTACAGATGCACATCTCTGAGGGGAAAATGTAAATTAAGGTTAGTCTGATAGAACATTTGCTTGACAGTTCTGTCTTCTCTGCTGACTGTTCTGTCCACAATGAACACTTAATGAGTCTTTCTCATGCAAAAGATAAATGTAATGTACGGTACCAATACAATTTATTGCATGCATACTTAAGTTGTGTCCACTAGTTAATAATAGCTGTAAACCCATAACTGACTTGTATAATAAACCCAATTTAACAGATGATGTTCTTTAGCTAGGTATTTGTTTTAAAACAGGCTAAACTGAGAGATTCTTTTGGTTTTCCCATCAGCAATTCTACCATGAAAAATCCTGGCTTTTCAGACCTGTTTCTGACTTTAGCCAATTGTGAAATTTTGGCCCAAAAGCTGCCCGTGACCCAATCTGAATGTGTCAGTGGCTGGGGGAAATGTGGAGGGGAGAATTGTTCTTTGTGACAGGCCCTTAGGGTTGTGTTTTATTTTTTTTAAAGCCAGCTGTTTAGAGTCTCCAGAAGTACTGGGTTTCTGGACATTAGTCCTCTGCCTCTTTGCTACTGTACCTCCCCATCCCCGCTGCTGCAAGAAAGAGGAAGGAAAGAGGTCTCCATTACTCAACCACAGCCTCTTCTTTTGAGTGTGCACCACAACTTTGAATAACTTCAGTACTTGCCTCTGTTACAGCAGTGTGGTCTTGATGTGATTCTTGATTGCTCTATTGCTGCCCAGATAGTTCTGAATATTAGCAGGGCAGCTGGTAATCCGAGGCTCATAGAGCTCTGTTCCACCGGTTTTGCTGCAATGGACAGCCAGATGAGCTGATGTGATGTGTAACGTGTGTGTGTCTGTCTGGTGTAGGCTTGGCAATTGACTGCCTGATATTTGACCATGTTAAGTATTGTCAGATATTCCAGCAAGAATGCCCTGATATAGGCAGCAGCCTACTGTTTTGATTGCATCATGGTGCAATCTGTTACCAAGCCTAATTAAGTATCTTGATTGCTCACTTTAGTACCTGTTAATGCCACCTGCTGGGAAAAAGGTGAACTTCTTGAAAGTATAAGAGATCATGAGTTTACATGGTGGTTTAGAACAGGGGTTCTCAACCTTTTTCTTTCTGAGGCCCACCCAATATGCTATTAAAAACTCCACAGCCCACCTGTGCCACAATAACTGGTTTTCTGCATATAAAAGCCAGGGCAGGTGTTAAGGGGTAGCAAGCAGGGCAATTGCAAGGGGCTCCATGCTACAGGAGCCCCCCGGCAGCTACATTGCTCAGGCTTTGGTTTCAGGCTTTGGTGGTAGGGCTCAGAGCCCCAGGCTTCAGCCCCATGCGGTGGGGCTTCGGCTTTCTGCCCTGGGCCCAAGTGATCTAATGCTGGCCCTGCTTGGTAGACCCTCTGAAACTGGCTCATGGCCCCCTAAAGTGCCCCGGGACCCTGGTTGAGAACCACGGGTTTAGAAAGCACGTGAAACAAATTAAAAGACCCAGTCCCTGCCTCGAAGAGTTTATTCTCTAAACTGACAAAATGTACAAAAATTAACTCAAAAGGGAGTGGGATGAAGTGTTCATAGTCATTAACCGTCTTCCCCGACACAAAGGATGCACAGCCATTAAACTGCTTGAAGAGTTGGCTTGCTGCTTACCTAGCATAAGTGCATTTAAAAATGACTTTTTTCTTTTATAGTTGATATGTATTTGTTTAACTTCATATTTCTTTTCTTTTGTAACTGTTAAGTCTTGTATTATGTTCACATTTAAATGCTAACCTAATGTTGCTGAAAACAGAAATAATTTCATTGTTTAGAAGTTAATTTTGTTGTGCTTTGCATTTTTTTTGAGTTAAAATAACTGTTAAGTAACTTTTTTTTTTTTTAATTAGGCCTTAATATCTAAGGCTAATTCTATTGGATACCACAAAGTCTTACTCCTTCCTCTTTTGTTACTGCTGTTACTCTTCTAATAACGTAGTGCTTTAAAATTTTTGTCCATTTAAAAAAAAAAATTATTTGACTGGTCAATTGACCAATTTATTTTTCAAGTGGTCAAAAATCCAGCCCTGCTTTGGTTTATTGGAAGGTGCAGTGTCATGGTCTAGCATAAGGAGACTTTGTGGAGGTGGACACGGATTTGGCACAGGGAAACAGCATGGTTTTCAGGCCATTTGGGGTTAATTACAGATTTTATTCCTCTCCCCATTAAAGGGAGAGTAAGAGTACCCGGGTGTGCACCCTGTTTCCTACAGCAGTAGGCATCATCTCAAAGGGGCCGAATAGGGTTGCCAGCTTTCTAATAACACAAAACCGAACATCTTTGCCCTGCCCGTCCTCCGAGGCCCCGCCCCTGCTCACTCCAGCTCCTCCCCCCCCCGTTGCTCGCTCGCTCTCCCCACCCTCATTCGCTCGCCCATTTTCACTGGGCTGGCTCAGGGAACTGGGGTGCAGGAGGGGGTGAGATCTCCACCTGGGGGTGTGGACTCTGGAGTGAGGATAGGGATGAGGGATTTGGGATGCAGGAGGGGGCTTCAGGCTGGGGGGTGGATCTGAGAGGTTTGGAGTATGAGAGGGGACTCTGAGCTGAGGCAGGGGGTTGGGGTGTGGGAGGAGGTACAGGGCTCTGGCTGGGGGTGTGGGTTCTGGGTGGGGCCAGAAATGAGTAGTTCAGGGTGCGGGAGGGGGCTCCAGGCTGGGGCAGGGGATTGGGGTGTTGGGGGTGGAGGCTATGATGTGGGGCTGGGGATGAGGTATTTGGGGTGCAGGAGGGTTCTCTGGGCTGGAACTGAGGGGTTTGGAGGGCGGGAGGGGGATCAGAGCTGGGGTTGTGGCATGGGGCGGGGAGGGAGGGCTCCTGGGTGAGGAACCTTTTTTCTGTCACGGTCCATTGACCCACAGAAAAAAATAAATTGTGGGCCATTCACTCATCTACTAGGGGTTGGGGGGGAGGTCGGGGTGGAGGCTCAGGGCTTCCCCCTGCAGCGCTTGTGGCTACAACCCTGTGGGGGACACAGAGACTCGGGGCTTTCCCTCCACCCCTGCAACAGGGAGAGCTGGCGCTTGTGGCTCCGGCCCCGCGGGGGGGTGCAGAAGCTCGGGGCTTTACCCTGCAGCGGGACGAGCCGCTGCTCACAGCTCCTGCCCCGGGGGGATGCGGGGGGTGCTGCAGGCCGGATGAAATTAACCATGGGGCTGTATCCAGTCCGCGGGCCCTAGGTTCCCCACTTGCAAGTCCCAGGTTCCCTACCCCTGTCCTACGTGGAGAAGTGGAAGGGGGGACCTGCCGGTTGCTTCCTGGGAACTGCGTGGACCACAGCGCTGCCAACTGGATGGTCAATGTCCCGGTCAGCGGTACTGACCAGAGCTGCCAGGATCCCTTTTCGACTGGGTGTTCCAGTCAAAAAACGGACACCTGGTCACCCTATGGCCAGAACAGCCCCAGACTTAATTTCTTTTGTAACCTTTCATTTCCAGGCCTCACAGAGCAAGCACAGTAAATGAAGGCAGCAGGAAGAGGATTGCAGGCAGGGGAAGTGGAAGTGCTGGAGTGGAATGGATTCTAAGATGGGGTAGAGTTTGTGTGTGTGTTTGTGGGGGGAGGCAGCACAGTGGGGAGTGGGCTTTTGGAGCCGGAAGCAACATGATAAAAAGCCGTGGGTGGATGGGTGTGGTAACTTGGTTGATGTGGTGAGACAGGAAGAGGTTGATGGAAGGAAGAGATGGATATGAAAGGGAGAACTGCCACCACTGTTAGAATGTGTGCCATAGAAATGTGGCAGTTAGTTCAAACCAATTAAAAATACCTCATGTAGCTGGGATTTTCTGAAAAATGCTTCTAATTCTAAATCCCTGTACTTAGCAGTGACAGCTGTGCATTTGTTCTTGCCAGTAAATAGCTGTGGGTAACGTATTACTACTGTGGTTCTAAAGCTGAGGTTTTGTTCATTAAAACTAAGGAAATACAGGTATATCTTAGATGCAAGTTACATTTCCCTGAGGATGCTGCGGACTTATGGTGGTATGGAGTGAATGAGAGCAAGCTAACAAGAAAGAAGTTGGGTCTTTGCTCCAACAATGTTGTTTGACTGTCTTCAATCTTTAATTAACTCTCTCTAAATTTGACTAGATCTGCAAATAGCAGATGGTAAAGTGTTTCCAGATTGCAGCTCATCATTGGTTTCTCACATGTATAATTGTGGGATATAAGTAAAAAGAAAACACACACAGTCCACAAAACAGTATTTGCAGATAATAGGGTGCTGAGCTGGGGTTACTTCCCCCCCCCTTCCCATTTTTTGTGTGAATGTTCTTACTGAACATTTTGAATATGCGTAGATAACCTTTCATGACACATTTTGTGGAAGAGTAATAAATAATATGTAGCTGTCCTAAAACTTTGTAGTTTATAAACAAATTCAGTTAAAATTTAGTCTCCTAATGGTGCACCATATGTATGAAATGTTGTGTCTTGGGGGGGAAGTGTTATGCTTATTATTACTGGTGTTAATAAATGAGATATTTTTGTTACTTGAAGTGGCACCTTTGAACTATCACTGCATTCTGCTAACTTCGTTGATGAAAGGGAAGGAATGGATTATCAAAAGCAGAAGCCCTTGTTAAAAATAAATAAATAAAATCAGTGTGCGGTGAAAACTGAGACATTTGCCTCTGCTTAGTGCTGTATGTGAAAGGAAATTCCTGGCTTTAATTAACAGAGGAAAATAAAGCCTTATCCTGTTTGCCAAAAGCTGCTTCTTTGAGGGCTTTCTTGGTAATGGTTTTCATTTTGTAGGACTTTATAGATACAGTTTAAAAAGAGAAAAGTAGAAAGTAGGGAATAATTGCAGGAGTAGATTTTCCAGTTCCAACAGCTCACCTGTAGTTTTAAAAATACAAACAAACAGAAAACCTGAAGGATAGTCCATGTGACCCCAGACAATCCAAAGACAAACTGATATCATGCCTGAATTAGGTTTAAAAGGGTTGCAGGTCCGGGGGGTTACAATATCAGATTCTCTTAAAGGGCTCTGATCCTAACTCTTAAAAACTGAGTGGCCTTGGCCCTGCTGTTTCCAAAGATGGCCTCACTCCTGTGACGCATTATGTCACCTATGGACTATCTGGTACCCTGCAGTAGACTGAACCTAGCGTGAAGCTTACAGGGCCTGGAGGGAGAATGGCTTTCTCCTGTGGAGGTATTTTGGTTGTGCAATTCCTTTCCACCAGAAAGCAAGTTTAGGCTCCATTTTACCCTTTCCAGAGCAAATTGTAAGACTCCTGTCTTCTCAGAAAACTTCCTGTAATAGCTACACCTGTACAATAACTCAAGAACATTACTTTAGATATAAAAAATAGAAACCATGCTCACATATGCTTCAAAAACAAATACAAGTATAATATGAAGAAGAACTGGACAATAATATTCTATGGATGGAATCTTGTTTTGTGTATTCCTAATGTACCCATCAGAGCTACCTAGATGACGCAAAATTACAGAGATAGTTGGCATCAATTACTTCATTATAAATAGAGCTCCAAGTATGCGAAGAAAATGAGCCAGAATCTTGCCTTTGCTTTTCCCCTTTTATACTGCTCCAGCTCTTAGAGCAGACCAGAATCTGGTGTAAAAAGCAACCAAAAAGTTGTCCCCGTACTTATATTGTGCCTTCTGTGTTGTCTCTCCTGAGGGGTACAGCACAGAATTTGACCCAATGATGCTATCACAGCATGAGACCATCTTCAGCTGAATATTAGCAATAGATTTGGGGAGCAGAAAGGCCTAAATATCATGTTTATTTGCCAACATTTCGTTTTTCACATGAAAAACAAGAATCGGAAAAACTAACACAAAACTAACTACAGAACAAGGTGCTAGTAATTGGATTATGCATCCTTTACATATTGAATTGATAGTGGTAGTGCGTATATAGAATGCAGAAATTTGCAATTACTGTATTTCAGTAGCACATCTGCCTATTTCTCTGAGTGCATATTTTTTTCATTTTAAAGGTAACTTATGTTGCTGATTTGTGTGGATGTATTTCTTGATTGGTGTATTCTTTTTAAAGAAAAAAAAAATACTTGTCAGCCACAGATCAGTGAACTTTTAAGGATTTAACAAGGATAGTGTTTTCATATTGCATGTTCTGTGAATGCTAGAGACACTTAATCTAACCTGAAATGCAGATTTTATTTGCAGTAGCATTTCTTAATTTGAAAGCTGTTGTTGCTTTTGGGTGATGTTACCCTCCAAGTATCATTGAAGGGGTTGTATTCTCCTTTCAACTAATTTGTTGATAACCCATTTGTTATAAGGATCAGAATTCATGTGTGCAGACAGGGTTGAATTCACCCTTGTACAGGCCAGACAAAAGCCTATACACCACTTAAGTGTTCAAAGGCTTAAGTAGGAATTAAGTGGTGCGTATGTATTGTGCTAGTCTGTTGCACAGTAGTGAGTTTTAGCCTGGAAGAACAGAGCCTGAATGGTCATACAGCATTCAGGCTCTGTTCTGAGCCATGTGAAGTATAGCCTTCTGCATAGGCAACAGAATTTTTGGGATAGACTTGAAGAAAAGAGTAATTCTGTAGACAATCCATTATCTCTACTCCTTTTGGCAATGTCTCATTAATGATTTTTATGCCTTTTAAACTTTTCAATTCTATTCTAATGAAGTTTGCATTTTGTCTGTACCCATTACCTCTAACTGATATTAGTCATGCTGTCAGGCTTTCATACACATTTTGCTATCCAGTAATAAGAGAGATGAAAAGTTACATCTTGAGTGTATGAGTTGAACTGAAGGAATCAATTTTGCCACCTTTCTGTATCAGTATCTGTCACGTCACTTAAAAATCTGTTTTAAAAGGAAAATGTTGCCTGGAATGACTTGAGTGCATTAAGGGACAAATGGCGTTCCTGAGATGGAGACAGTAAAATGTTTGGAGTTTGGTTCAGGAGATGGGCTGGTATGTATCAGAAGAAGACTATGAACTCAGATACGGTCAGTCTTGATGTAGGCTGATGAAGATGCTGCAAAAAGGATTTCAGTATTTCTGAAAAAAGCTTTTGCTGCAGCAGGAAATACATTTGTATGATAAAACCCTTCAACTATCACCACCCTTTCCTGACACATTTACTACCGTAACACTTAAATATATAATACATACATCATCACTTATGTATGTGTGCATGTGCTTCTCTCATTTTATAACAGCTGGCTGGACTTACCAGACTGAATCAGGCTCAGGCTAAGGAGCTGTTGAATTGCAGTGTAGCCCGAGGAGTCCTATAGCCTGGTCTCTAGCCTGAGCCTGAATGTCTACATCACAATTCAACAGCCCTGTGAGCCTGAGGCAGCTGGGACAGGCCAGCCGTGGTTTTTAACTGCAGTGTAGACATACCCTTAGAGGAGAGCACCCATATCTGGAGGCAGTGTCCTGGAGAGAAGGCAGCATTCTGCCCACCCCACCAACTAAAGAAATGTCACTTCAACCACTCTGTGCTTGCTTGAGAGCGAGGGATAACTGATCACCACTTCCAACCCCTCTTTCCCCAGTATTGTGAAGGGATGGAATGCACTTCTTACATTCTGAACATTACTACGATGATATCCTCTATCTCTGCGTCCGATGGAGAAGGCAGCCAACGCTCAGAAAATGAGACAAAAACCGAGAGCCAGCCTTTGAGAAGGAGTAATAAAGACTGCTTCAAAATAAACAGATTTACAGTGATGAAAGCATTTTAAAACCAGCCATACTACTGACACATAGTTTTTACTTTCTAAATCCCTGCGATTAATGACAGATGAATTTCATGTAGAGAGTTAGAAAAAGACTTTTTGGTGAAGCTTCAGAGCCAGTTAAGGGGTTTGACTTATTACAACTACTACAAAATAAGATGGGAGTTAACAGCATAAAGATGAAATACAAGCTTTTTTGAACTTTGCAATTTGTTATGGGATTTAGGCCTTTTTCAATTATAATATTTAGCAATGGCAGTTGATGATAAATGAGGGTAGGCATAACATCTTGCTTGCTTGCTAAGCTGTTATGGAAATACAAAGGAAGGGAGAAGAAATATAGCCTATTAGGAACTGAAGCCTTTATTTCTGGGATGTGGGGGTGGGGTGAGAAGGACTATCCACCTATCTGATAGTTGTGCCTTCAGTGATTGCCTTGTATAGTTGGAGGAGTGGGGAGATAATGTTTTTTATTGGAATCCCTTTTACCTTTGCAGCTTGCTCTTGTATGTGTGTAACTCTGCTGGGTTGTGCACAATGCCTTGACAAGTGCTTTGTTTGCTGTAAATCAGATACAAGCTGTGTAATCCCTGTGGCTGGAATTTCCACTAGCTTTATAAAGTAGACAGTGAGGCTGTTGCCTGAAGTGAGTGCTGCTGCTGTATGGAATTCTGACTAGAGGAAGTTCTTGCATTCTGCAAGTTGTGCATTCAGAATGGGAGGTAAATATCTGATATTTAGCCCCAGGTTAATTTATGACACTAACAAAATGAATGATACATGATTTAATGTATATTTTTTTCATTCCTAATTGCCAATGAGCACGGGTCACCTTTAGTGTGTGCACTTTTCTTTATGTTCATATCTAAACTGGGGGTAATTGTTATGACCAAATGAGAAGGGTTTTAGTGGCTGCATTTGCTGCATCTCTTCAACTCTGACAAAACATCTCAGTATGGGGACAGCAAAATGAAATAACCACGAATTGGAAGGGCACCAATGGTCACTGTTTTTGAGATAGAGAACAGAGTATGTGTTAGCTCACTATTAAATAGTTAATGCTATTTTTTTTTGTGTGAGTTGTTAAGACAGATTATCAGGGTAATACTCATCAGTGTATCTTTACATCAGCTTTTTGGCAACGGGCTTGTCATTTTCTTCCCTTGATAACTCTACAGAGTCAGCCTCATTGAAAATAGAGGTCAGTAGTGATTTCAGTTCCATGTTCATGATTTTGCAGTACATCTCTTTCTGCTTGCTGAGATAAGAAGCTGAATATATCGGAAACATACAACATTTCCCTTCCCTCCCTTTTCCCCACTGAAAAGTGTGACTGGGGAAAAATAACTTTATTATTCAATTCAGGAAAGACCAGTCTGCATCCCAGATTTTTGATAAAGTAACGTCAGACCTGAAACACAATGCAATTAATTAAACTAATTGGCTTCAACTTGTTTTACTTTTCAGGATTATATTTGTGTGTAATAAGTCACTTTAAATTTAAATATTTTGTACTGATTCTTTGTATTCTTAAAATATACAGATGTTTTACATATAGTCTCTCTATAGGTTAACTGAAATATGGATACCCTTTTTTTCCTTGTACTCTTCCTTTGGGCTTTTAGATCAAGAGTGAATTTCTTTGCGGAAGAGCCAAACCAGTTTATAATGTCTCTAGGGAGAGATCTTAATGGATTTTTCTCTGTTTGTGGCAGACATAAAGAGGTATTGTACAAATTGCTATTTTGCTAATTGGTCAACATGATTAATATACTGTACTTAGTCTGGATGTTGCAGTTGCACTTGGATTCATTGTCCTCGTAGAAAAGCAATATAGTAAGAGGTCTGTTAGACTTGGGTATGTTCACTCTTTTTATGAATTATTGGAAAAATATGGAATGGGTAAATCCACTGTAGAAAATAACAAACTATTCACTGTAGTTTGCTGAAACTGTTTGGGGGAAATAAGAATAATGGCATCACTACTTGAGATGCATTCAGCTGTCAAACATTGCCAGCTAATTTGGAGCATCAAATTTCATGTCTATACATATTTTCAACAAATCTGTTTTTAATTAGAATTCACTCCTATCTATTTCATCTTCATTATTGTGGCAACTAAGGCTCTAATCCTGCAATTGAATCCATGAGGGCATATCTTGAATTGATGTTGCTTGGATCGGCCCACATGTCTCCTAAGTGCTGCATTAGGACCCAAGGTAGCTAAAATTCTGACATAACTTCAACTCTAAATTCCATAATCTTGCAATTTATAACTTAGCTATAAAAATTTGCACTAGGTTTATTAAAAAAAAAAAATCCACTCAGCTGTGTTTTAATTCTAGGAGAATTAAAGCAAATGGCACAGGCATTCAAATTGATATTATGTTGTTTTTC
This sequence comes from Trachemys scripta elegans, assembly GCF_013100865.1. Taxonomy (NCBI): domain Eukaryota; kingdom Metazoa; phylum Chordata; order Testudines; family Emydidae; genus Trachemys; species Trachemys scripta. Next base: position 27,384,328 of record NC_048302.1, on the reverse strand, counting down.
AAATTAGTATGATAACAGTTACATATTATTTGCATGGGGCTACACTGTTTGCGAGTATGGCTGGGCACAGAAGCTCTACTACGTGATAGCCACTGTTAAACTTTCTCCTCCAGCAGCGGAAGGCATCGAAGTTGTCTTTGTTGCGAGGAATTTTGGATTATTTTCCCAATTCAATATGACATCACAAAACACCATGGCCGACTGTTGATTTTCTTTGTTCTGTGGTTTATCAGGATTTCTTAAACTGCCAATGCTGTTCCCTTTTCTATTGGATGCAGTTGTTTTTTATTGAGCCATTAATATGGAAAATGCAATTTTGTTGTTTATTTTTATGCTTTTGGCACTGAGGAATTTGAGCAGCATAAACTATTAAATGAGAACCACGACAGCAGAGTGCATACAGAGAAGTGGCGTATTTAATTTTTTGCCTCTAAAATTGGGATTCCACACTCTTCTCTCTACCTGCTCTATCAAAAATAAAAATACTAGACACTGTCATAAACCTGTAGAAAAACCTCACATGTAATTTGTCTAAGACTTCAGCGTCAACCCGAGATTGTGGATAACAGCTAAGAATGATGGCTATCGTGCCCACCGCCAAGGTGAAGTACAAAACCCACATCTTTACTATAGAAGTGAATAATGTTAATAATAAGAGTTAGTAAACAAACAGAAAAAAAACTATACCCCAAATCCGCTGTTATTCTGAGATGAATTAGGATAGAAGAAGAATCAAGTGAAGGTCCTGAAAATCTGATCCGAAAGGAGATAGAGGAGAACAAGTAGGTCTACATCTGATCATTCCATTGGATGTATATAATTTTTATATACTAAAAATATACTAATGGTGATAAATGTGATTATAAATACATAGATAAATGTCAAGTGGTAAGTTTCCAGCCATCTAGGTTATCACATATTTAACTAAACCAGCACTAAGTTTAAAGTGTATTTGGGTGATAGGGTAGGAATAGTCTGTTTAATTGCCAAAGTAGCACAAATGTATACCAGATAGTTGAGCATTTTATCTATGAGACTAGTTCATGGTCATGCTCAGATCTGTATCCATGCTGTGTTTAGCAAAGACAGTGTATGTTGGGATTGTTAATCTGTTTGTTGGGTGTATTTTGTTCCAGTTGCACTACGTTAATGCTTCTGCAGCTGGCATTGACATTGTTTTCCTCCTCTCGCATTAAGATTATATGCTTCAAATTCTCATTTGATCCAACATAATGCTATAATGCAGTGATGATGAATGACTCATAGGTTAAATATTAGGATCATGTGTGTTGACGTTTTTTAACAAATCATTTTTAACAAAGTTCTGTTGGAAGGGTTGCCAGCAGAGGCATTCCATGTGGCACTGCATAGTTTGGCACTTAGTGATTTGAGTGGTCCTCTGTAATTTGACTAGCATCATCTCTCTCTCTCTCTCTCTCTCTCTCCC